>NC_048238.1:32899419-33051669 GCF_002007445.2 Ailuropoda melanoleuca
GTGGTTGAGTTCCAATTTCAGAGCGTTGTGGTCTGAGAATATGCATGGGATAATTTCAATCTTTTGGCATCAGTTGAGACCTGTTGTGTGTCCCAGGACATGATCTATTCTTGAGAATGTTCCATGGGCATTAGAATAGAATGAGTATTCTTTGGTTCTGGGGTGTAGTGTTCTATATATATCTANTATATATCTATGAGGTCCAACTCGTCGAGTATGGCATTCAAAGCCTTTGATTCTTTGCTTAGTTTTTGCCAGGGTGTTCTGTCTATTTCTGATAGTGGGGTGTTGAGGTCCCCTACTATTACTGTGTTCTTATCTATATGTCTCTTTATTTTGGTTAAGAGTTGGCTTGTGTATCTTGCTGCTCCCCTGTTGGGGGCATATATATTTATAATTGTCATATCCACTTGTTGAATACTTCCTTTAAGAATAATATAGTGCCCTTCTGTGTCTCTCTCTATGGCCTCTAGTTTAAAATCCAGTCTATCTGACTATACCGCCTTTTAAAAGAGCGCAGAACAGTGGTCTTCAAATTTTTTGGATCGCACATCACTTATAACCAACAAGAAGTCAGAAGATACACAAGCTCCTTAATGTGGCCCACACAAATCAGTTTTCCTGGGTATACACCTAGTACTTGAAGCTATCAGCTGGTGTGCAGAATCCGTGAGTAGTTTGAGGGATGAATCTCCAAAAAAAGTAAAGACAAAGAATCGAGGAAAACTACCCAGTAGAAGCAATACATGTGCACTGACATATTTGTCTGCATGTACTACTGTAAGACTATATTACGTATATTATAAAACATACATGAAAAGGTTTCAGATAATCTGATAAAATCAAAATAACTAAAAGTTCTAACATTTGCTTTGCTCCACCAAAATGGATTGTCTTGAGCATCTCCTGGGGAACACGGGCCTCAATTTCAAAAATAAGCTTGGAATAGCATGGCTTTGAATTGTGGCTTTACCACTTCTTAAGTGAGTCATCTCGGAAAGTTGCCTACTCCTTGCCTCTGATTCTTCACCTGTTAAATCAGGAGAATAGCTACTAATTGGCAAGACTGTATGGTTTAAATGAGATTCTGTGTACAAAATCTGTGGTGCCTGGCTTCCAGTAAGCTCTTCACATATTGTTTATACTTTCTCCCATAACTTTAATTCCCAGTGTTTGTTTCATGGTCTGTGTTTTTAGAATTTCATTACTTTGTACATACTCTTAGAATGAAGCCGGAGGCAGCCCTGCAGTTAGGCTTGGTGCATCTAGATGGAGCTAGATTAATAGCTTTTTCATGCTGCATCGTTCCAAACATGGTGCAGCTGTGTCTCTCTGACAGCGAAGAAAACTGTAGAGGAGACATGTGGAAAAACCTATGTGCCTTTTCCTTTGTGTAAAACACCATAGGACTTGGGCGAGAGAGAGGGAGGACTTAATGACTGTCCAGACACTTAAAAATGAATGGCCTGACTGTTCAGCAATTGTATGTCTATGAACAGAAGCTTCCTTTTACATCAACTGTTAGCCATTGCCCTTTTTGATTGGGGGTCAGGTTTGAAGACTCTGAGTGGATTTTGAGCTATTTTTATCTATGGCTTTCCATGGGTGACTTTTTCCTAACAGAGTCCCTTGGCTACATTCAGTCTCATTTATTACCATTCACTGAAAATTTCACCTTTGACCCCAACTCTGGTCTTTTGCTCCTTCTTTATCCTCCTGTCAGAATGCTAAGTCTGTTGGGTTTCTTTGACACAAAGTTAACCAGGAAATGATGGCATATCAGTCAGGTTTCTGACAAACAGATGACACCCTCTTATTAGGATAATTGGAGAAGGGTTTATTTACAAAGGAACTAATTTCAAAGGGTTGGAAGTGGGTTGGGGCCAGCACAAGGCATGGTGCAAGGACCCAGGGCTGATTGCTTTGACCCCAAAAGATGAAGAGATGGTGAGCTTATTAGAACTTGGAAGGAGAGAGAGTTGTGCAGAGTAGGCCACTTTGGGAGGAACAGTGAATTTCTGTTGAGGAACCCAAGGTGACCTCTTGAGAAACTATACGGATAAATCTTTTGATGTCACTCTACTCTCTCTCTCTACTCTCCAGCTGAGGTTCCAATGACCAAATCCAAGCAGAAGCTAGAAGACACGGGAGCTCATTGATGTAGCCCATGCAAATCAACTTTCCTGGGTAGATATCTAGCACTCGAGGCTATCAACTAATGCAGAGAATCAGTGGGAAGATTGGGGAATGGGGCTAGTAAAAGAAAAAGGCATAGATCAAGGAAAGCTACCCAGCAGGAGCAATCTGTCTAGGACACCACTGCTAGACAATGCCACTGCTTCCACCACGCTTCTAATCTCATTGTCCGACACTTCGTCTTTTGGCCACATTCTCGAGAATGTCCTGGGTGGAAGCATCCAATTGGCCTGGGCTAGTTCATCTACTAGTTCACCCTCTTTGCCAAGGGCAGAGAAGACAGGGAATATTGCTTCCTTTGGCTTCTTTAATGGGAACTGGGCTGCTGCCTTCTTTCAAAACTCACACATTTGGGGATTTCTAGAAATATGGAAAGAACTCAAAAACAAGACAATTCTGTCTCATCTTAAAAAAAGACAAATCTCCATTAACAAATGACGTCCTAGATAGCCTTTATTAATCTGCAACAGTAAGACTATCAGCAAGAGTAGAGAGATTTGGTTTTTATTTCCAGTTCTCTGCTTGCTTGCTCTCTCTCTCTCTTTCATTTGCTTCCTTCCCCCATTTCCCAATCTTAGGAAGTTCCCTTTATGTCTCTAAATCTTTACATAAGAGAGCAGGAATAAGATTTTTAAATCTGATTGGGGGTTCAAATGCTATGCAGCCAGAAAAATGTATATATTAGCCCACCCATAAAAATGTATATAAAATGCCCTAATCAGTGTTTTCCTGATAGAACACCTAAACCTCTTGGGCTGTTAATACCTAAACTACATTGAACATATATTTCTATCAATACAATGTTGGTGTTTTTCAGCTGCTATTCATATAGGGAACACTTGTGTCCAGTCTTTAATCTTGCCCCTTCCATGTCCCTAATCATCTGGCCAAACCATTAACAACTGCTTATGAATTCCTATAGATCCATGCCTCAGGGCTTCTCTCCCTGCAAGTTAAATGCCAGTCAAGGTACTCTATTTGAAGTTTTGCCCACTGGGAGCATTTCCCTTCTTTACTCCTTGGACTCAATATAGCTACCCAATCTACAATGAATCTTGAACTGTTGAATCCAGACCAACCCAAAATTACATCTCTCATCCTTGATCAAGCATCCTTTTACTCTATTCTCATACACAATTTCCAGAGTTTTTTTCAATATAAACTAGAAATCCAGGAGTTCTTTGCCCTCCTTGGCTTCTGACTTTATCATTGACAATCCCCTCCCAGAATTATGGTGAGATCTGACAATCTTGGGAATTGGTGGGGGAGGATGAGGAGAACTGCCTTCATCTTACAAAAGTATATTCAATCAAGGGAAGAACAGGGTCATTAGACAAGGTAGGAGAGATTTCTTGAGCTGGCAAGGGAGAGTCAGTGAGAATGATGGGTTCAGCATGCTTAGGGTTCTCTAAATCTTCTAATATATTTCCATGTGAATTTTCCAGTTTTCAGTCTAATCCAGATAATGCCACGATATGCACCTCTGAAACCAGGGCTGTGAATACTCCTGATATTGTAACTCATCAACACACAGGATCAAACCAAAGTCTGAGTTTATCTTTGACCAGCTCAGATCTGCTGAGGCAGATGACTTTTTTCACCATTATGCTACTCATTATAAGAAGAAGCTACCTCATTGGCTGTCACTGTACTCTTCATACCCTTCACATGCTTCTCCTTAAATTGTACTCTCAACCAGCATTCCAAGTGACCATAAGCAATTGTTTAATCGGACGTTTTGCGCTGTATTTCTAAGGGGAGGTTTTAATGTCTGTCAACCAACCCTGATTTTATCACTTTTCCCTGAGGGGCAGTTGCCTGCAGCTTACTTTGTGGTACCAATTCCTGAATCAGACAGAGTTCTTGCAGGGGAGTGCAGAAGAGGATTAGTAGGAAATCATCAGGGAATCCATAGAATTAACAGAGGATCTGGAGAGGAATGCTTGGGCAAAGGGGGAAATTAGGGAGGTGAGGCAGCCAGAGATTGGGGGAGGATGTTGCTGCTGACTTCATTATAGTTCACAGCCACCACTGGGCCTAGTCACTGTGGCAAGAGAGTGTTAGCCATAGGACACAGCCAGAACGGCTGGTAGATTATAGCATTGTAAATCTCATCTCCCTGGCTCTTTTTCTTTAGTCCTTCAAGATTCAAAGCCCCAGGTGAGAATGTCTGCTGGGTTATGTGTCCATGACCTGGCTTTGCAGGGGGTGGAGGAGGGAGGGAAGTTTTACACTAAGACTCAACACTAAGATTCGCACAATGAGAACTAGAGGGGGTTTCGCATGCTGGGCAGATAAGACCCCTCCTTTTCTGTCAGTCAGTAATGGAAAGAGCTTTCCTTAGCAGTCGAGAAGCTGTTTTTCTATTTCCCGTTCTCTCACTTGCTTTTTCTCTCTTTTTCCCTCCTTTACCTGACTTTGAGAACGTCACTGTACATTCCATGATCTCAGACCTCTCAAGAATCTAGTAAGGAAGATACTATGCTTACGTTAAATGTTTAATAAATGCACAGCTTAAAATCTTTCCTTTTTTCTGATGAGTAGTTCTAAATGGTCAGTTTGACCCACTTTCTCATTGTCTATGAAACTTCTACATATATCAGCAAGTCATAATATTTCTGGAATTCCTCCTATGACATTAAATATTGAAGCATTCTAACCTTACTTGCCTTTTGACGTTTCATGTTGATTTTAATAGCTTCCCCATATCCCCCATCCAAGTTAAGAGGCGTATAAAAATCAAGGTGAACCTTAGGGAGAACAGTGATAAAGGAAGTTCATATTCCAGGAGACCTTATGGTCTTATCAAGGTTCATACATCAGTTTTACTTCAAATCTCTTATCTATCTAATTATTTTACCACTTTGATTAAATGAAGCTAAAATTGGTATTGATGAAAAGAGAAAGCACAAAGAAGCAGATAAGCAAATAATTGAACGTAAATAACTTTTAATTATATTTACTTAATAGAGTTAAGGAAGAGTGTCAGGTGCCAATATTACTTTGTTAAGTGAAAGGGTAGTATTGGGATGAAAAAGAAAAAAATAGCACAGAATGTTCTGAAAATTATGATCAATTTCAAAATTGTTAAACACTTTTATATGAGTTGGGTTCCAAAACAACCCTGAATCCTGGTTTGTGGAATATGTCCAGAGCCTCTAACGGAAACCCAATTCTTTGGATCCTTCACTATGTCTTAGTCATTTGTAGAATCATACTGAAGTTCCCAGGCTTCCCCAAACACAAAGAAATAGGTGGCCTTCCAGGTATGGCAGTTACACCTAGCAACTTCAAAATGTTGTCCCATTTGGAATTACAATAGGAAAACTAGCAAATAGCTTTCACTTTAAGTTGATCAAACAGTTTCTTCTAAACTCAATAATGCATTTAATCTTTGCCCCCTACCTAACCTAAGGTTACCTGGATTATTTATCCTCTGTGTCCAGTGTCCTGCTGTTATGACGCATGATGCACAAAAACACCTGGTAGTGGGCGCCTGGGTGGTTCCGTCGGTTAAGCGTCTGCCTTCAGCTCAGGTCATGATCCCAGGGTCCTGGGATCGAGCCCCACATCGGGCTCCCTGCTCAATGGGGAGTCTGCTTCTCCCTCTCCCTCTGCCCCTCCACCCTTCTTGTTCTCTCTCTCTTTCTCTCTCTCTCAAATAAATAAATAAAATAAAATAAAACACCTGGCATTGATATAAACTAACTCACACAAGACATGAGATGTGAACAGCACATTCATTGCAGAAGAAGAGCTTGTGGGTGGGGGAAGAGTCAATCATATCGTTGGAAACTAAAGGTGATCATGATGTGTTATTCTCATATGAACTTTGCAAAATGTATTGCTGATGTCTCCAGACTTTTTGTGTTCAATTGATTAGGGACACTTACTTTAGAAAATCGACTGGATTGTTTTCATGTCCCTCCTTGCTTTGAACAAACAGGCAATAATTATACATTTTAACTGGCAAAAAGAGTAGTCGCTGGGGTAGCAAAAAGATTTTATGATTTTTTTTATTACACTGTTTCATTATACAGGAAAGCAATGCTGGCTGTTGGCATTTACAGAGTCCTTTGTATTTTCAAAGCACTTAATCATTAATTACTTTATCTTATTTCCATCTCAAATGGGATATGTTGATTAGCATGGCAGGGTTACAGAAGGAAAATATCATGAGGCAGTAAAAGATTAGAAACATGAAAAGTTAGTTGAAGTACTGAGGGAGAACAAAGTCCCTGGTTTTCCCATCATTGAGGGAGAAAAGGAAAAGAGAGAAGAAAACACATCATAGGTCCTCACTGAGAAACACTGGTTTTATTTCTTTCTTATTTTTGATTAGTTTAGAGGACAATGGTGGAAAAAAAAAAGCAAGGTGCACCTCTCTTCTATTTCTAGGAAAGTGACTATAATAAACCAACAACTGGGGTAGGGTGTGGGGCCTCTCACCGTATGTTCTGATGCCAGTAACTACTAAAAGCTAACATTTGTTCAACACTGAGCTGGGTAGACTACTGCAGTACGATACAGAGTATCACATTTTGTCTTCACAACAAAATCATGAGACAGTACCACCAGTTAACAGAGGACAAAACAGGTTTAGAGAGGCTGAGGAATTTGCTCGCAATAAATAGCTCTTCAACCGTAACTGACTTTGAAATCTCTGAATTAATTCTCTTTGTACGGCTTCCCAGATGATTAAGATTATTCTTTAATGGTAATACACTGGGGAACTATAGAGGATAAGCTGGGAATCCATGAACTCCTTGGTTCTTTGGAAGAAAGGATGTTGAATTCCAGTTGAAGAATCCTGGAGGGTGGAATGGGTCATGGTGAGTGCCTAATCCCCTGTCCCAGACTCCAAATAGTCAACAAAGCTCCAGGAAAAAGGCTTGTTTCTTTGTCACTTTAGAGACAACATTCTCATAGTTTATCTTCTGGACCCTGGTTAGGTCCCATCTTTATAGACCACAAAATTGTTACCAGTAGTGCAGCCTTAAAAAAAGAAGGCTATTGTTTAGCTAGTCACTTAAGGTGAGGGCAGAGCTTAGAAGATATGGTCAAATAAAACAATTACTTAGAAGATGTGGTCAAATGAAACAGTCACGAGCAGATAAAGAGGACTTCACAGGTAGTATCTGGAGAGAGGCACCAACCACAAAGAGGATTTCATCAAGAGCCAGAAGAGGGTGGGGAAGGCATTCACAAAACAGTGATTTTTGAGGACATCCAGGAAATGTGCCCTGGGCTCAAGGTGAGAATATTGCCATGGAAATTACTTTTGGGACAGTGCTTCTAGACCAAGTGCTGGGCAACAGGAAGCAATGCCAATAGCATCACAGGGCCCCCACATCACTCAAACTCTAGAAGTATCTGGCCGTCCTAGGGAGCATCAGGTATGATTGTTCAGGCCCTTGGTGGACTTTGAATCTCTGTGATTTCCCTGTTTGCTTAATGCCTGATAGCCTTTGGTCTGCTAATAAATCTCCTTTATGCACAGATTGACCTCTGTGCTTCTGAGGGGAGGAATCGGAATCAGCCTATTGGGAAAGAGACGGCTCTAGGATTCTGGGCGAGAGCTTAAGCAAATAAAAGGGCACCCATAAAAGATAACCTCACCTTTTGCATCTCATCTGCCTCTGACACTAAGGTTGGATCATTAACCATATTTATTTGCTCTTTTCCTACCTCATAAATTGTGCGTGCATTTCCTAATATTGCCCTCTAAGGGCAGAATTTACCAGATCACAAAACAAGGAACACCAGGTAGGAAAACTTGAGATTTCTTTCCTTATCTAAGCTTTGAAAAATTTGAAGTCCTGCTTAAAATCACCAACTGCCAGAGTAAATGATTAACAGAAGAGTGACTTCAATGGAAATGTGATTTTATGACGAGAGAAAAAGGAGATTACACTTGAATTTGATAATCAGCTTTTCATGCTCTGGTTCAGAATTTGGGTTTTCATGTAGGACTCTTGTCTACCTTCTTCACATGCCTCAGTTGAAAGGATATGGTGGGAAAAGAGGTGGAGAGGGGATCAGAGATAATCTTCACTGATTTCACAATTTCCCCTAGGGCCTGCATGTTTGAACAAATACTTAGCAGTGATGCAGCAAGAAAACACCCCTGAATCAATATTTTGACAAAGTCCTATTACTCTCTGTTAATTAAAAACTAATTTTCAAATTCTCTGTAAAGCAGGAGCTCTGTGGGTATATATATAAATGAGAGAGAAAAACCGCAGCCAGCTGATGGGTGATTTATTTCACCATCATAATTCTAATTTATTTTCTATTGTCAATTCCCATGCATATCGAAGCCGCATAAAAATACGTTCTTACAATAGGACACAGCCTTACAGTTCACAAAGCATTCCAGGGACATTAACATAAAAGGATTTTTTGGATTCTTCAGCAAATTGGATATGACCTAGGACATAGAGGGCTTTTAAGGAAAGGGAAAACGGATTCCTATATGCCCACCCCTCCAAACCCTCAACCTAAACTTCATACCTCAGACAAAACTTAACTCGGAATGGATCATATATCTAAAGGTAATTTGTAAGGTTACAAAACTTTCAGAAGACATAAGAGAAAATCTTTGTGACCTTGGCTTAGGCAAAGAGCTCATGGATACAGCATTGACAGCATAGTCCATAAAAAGAAAAAATGGTAAGTTGAACTTGATCAACATTTAAAAATTTGTTCTGCAAAAGACACTATCAAGAGAATGAATAGACAAACTGCCGACTGGAAGAAAATATTTGCAAATCGCATATCCAATAAAGATCTTGTATCAAGAAATAATAAAGAATTCTCAAAACTAAACAGTAAGAAAACTAATGACTCAATTAAAAAATTAAGTAGGCATGTTGTATGAAATGTAGGAAAGCAGTTGTTCTCATCACAAAGAGAAAAATTTTCCCTCATTTTCTATTCTTTTTATTGTGTGTATATGAGAAGATGGATGTTAGCTGAACCTATTGTGATGATCACTTATCAACATACGTGAATCAAACCATCATGCTGTATGCCTTAAACATATGCAGTGATGTATGTCAATTATTTCTCGATAAAACTGGGAAAAAAATAAAGTAGGCAAAAGATTTGACAGACACTTCACCAAAGAAGATATATGGATGGCAAATAAGCACATGGAAAGATGCTCAACATCATTAGCTTTTAGGGAGATGCAGACTAAAACCTCAATTAGAAACTACTACATACCTATCTGGATGGCAACAATGAAAAATACTGACAATACCAGTGCTAGCAAGGACACAGAGCAATTGGAGCTCTCATGCATTACTAGGGAAACTGCAAAATGGTATAGCCACTCTGGAAAATATTTTGGCAGTTTCTTCAAAAGTTAAATGTATACCTACCACATAATCCAGCCACTCTACTCCTAAATATTTACCCTAGAGAAATCAAACTTATTCACACAAAAACCTATATACAAATGTTTGTGACAGCTCTATTTATAAGTTCTAAAACCAGGAAAAAACCCAAAGTCCTTTAATAGGGAATGAATAAACAAATTATCACACACACACACACACACACACACACACACACACACAGAGGAATACTATTCAGCAATAAAAAGGAACAAACTAGTGATAAACACAGTAATACAATGAATCTCAAAGGTACTACTGGAAGAAGCTAATGGAAGAAGCTAATGTCAGAAGATTACATTCTGTATGATTCCATTTATGTTACATTCTGTAAATGGGAAAAGCATAGGAGAGAGAGAAAAGATCAGTGTGAGAGGAGGGCATGACTACAAAAGAATTGAAAGGGGAACTCTGGGGGGAGATGTAACTGTTGCATGTCTGATTGTGGTAGTGGTTACACTCATAGCTCTGCACCAAAAAAAAAAAAAAAAAGAGAGAGAGAGAGAGAGAGAGAGAAAGTTAAGTTTACTGTATGCTAATCAAAAAATTTTTAAATTACACAACATATTAAGTATATTCATTTAATCAAAATTTTTAAAAATGAAGATGGGGCGCCTGGGTGGCACAGTTGGTTAAGCATCGGACTCTTGGTTTCTGCTCAGGGTGCAGCACCTTGGTGACCTCAGGGTCATGAGATTGAGCTCTACATGGGGCTTCCCGCTCAGAGCAGAGTCTGCTTGAGATTCTCTCTCCCTCTCCCTCTGCCCTCCTGTTCATGTTCTCGCATGCTCTCTCTCTCTAAAATAAATAAATCTTTTTCAAAAAAAGAAGAGAAAAAGAGTATTGTTTTTGTTTGCTGATAAGGAAACTGACTTGCCCGAGGTCATTCAATATATAAATGATAGGTTCTGAACTAGAACCCACACCTTTGAAGGACATTATTATTTCCTTGTTGTTATATGAGAAATAAACCTTTAAAAACCTAAGTCAAATCACGTATTAGTTAGCATGCATTTGGTTATGACAAAAACCTCAATCCAAAGTGACTTCAACAAAAAGGACATTTATTATTTTATATAACAAGGTGTCTAGTGGTAGGGAGGTTCATGCAGTTGGTTGATTTTGCAACTCAATGATGTCATAAATGATAAAGATTCCTTCCTTCCTGCACTCTGGGAAACCACAACTTCATTCTAAGGCTGCTTCTTCTTATGGTCACAGGATGGCTTCTGGTCTTGCTTCTCCTCATGGTCTTGGGATGGCTTCTGGTCTCAGATAGGGATACACGATTTTTTTTGTTCTTATCTAGCATAAATTAGAGTACCAGAAACAATCCCACAGAGCTTGTAACTAAAGTGTGTACTGCACGCAAATGCTTTATGTTTCTTAGGATCCTAAAGATTCCAGACAACCAGCTATAAAAAGTATTTATGTAATTAGTAACACTGAAATAAACAGTTTCTCACTGCGGTAACAGCCATATGTCTTATTTGTGCAGGGCTGAAATTTGCAATAGATCTTTGGCGATAGCTATGCCAAGGCTCTTAGACACTGTACCTCGTGTTTGGTTGCATGTTAAAGTTTCTCAAGTAGTGTAATAGCTCATTTTGTAAAACCTTTATTTAGATAGGTGAGGACTCTGAGGGTCTTAAGGGAACCAAGTGATTTGGCCAAATTCACTATCTGTTAGCAACCCAGCCAGAGGTCACGTTTGATCTTCAAGCATCCTTCCCACAATTCTTTACATCACATTGATTCCCCCTTCAATGCCTGGACTTCACAAGGGAAACAGTAAGCAATTTCAAAGGAATATTGCAAGTTCATACATGATGCTTATAAGCTTTAAATGTCAAGAAACTAACATTCTTTATATCCTCAATGGTAACATTTGGCCATTTGGAATTTTAGACTCAAATGTCAAGTGACAGGATAAACTTGAAATTCTGGAGTCTCATTAACTTTATCATCTCCCTTCTGTCAATATCCTATCAATTGTTCTGATAGGTGGATCTAATCGCTAAATCTCTCTTGCATCCATCCTGTTTTCTATTTCCACATCCCCAGTATGCGCTCATGTCCTTGTTATAGCACAATAACCTTTGTCTCTTTGCCTCAATTTTCTGTCCACGATACTTCTTACACAAAGCTGTTGGATTGATATTTTCAAAATACAATGCAGATAATAACATATGTCCACCTGTCTGCCCCAGCTCTAAAACTTTAGTAATCTTCCTTTGACTACAGATTAATTTCTTAACCTCATAATCTGGCTTTCAAGGCCCTCAACAATCTGGCTCCAATATTCCTTTCCAAACCTAGAGAGGATTCTCCTTTCTGGGTGGGAGTCACAGGTAGTGGTGTGCTCACAATGGCTTGCAAGAGCCAATCTTACACCTCTCTTCCATGTTCAGTGATGTCACTTTGGTAGCCTGAATCTGGTCGTGGTGGGAGCATTTACACCACACAAATCAGTCAATGCCACAGATCAAAGCTTTTTTTCTTTTCTTTTCTTCTTCTTTTTTTGAGAGCTGGTTATTAAACATCTACTAGCACACTACCAGTTTCAAGGTAACCAGGGCTCGATCTGAGAGTGAGGGCTCCATATGGTGTGGGGAACAAGGATGTTAACACTGAAAGCCCAGGTACCAAATAAGAGATAAGAGGGTCTGCAGAAATAGAACACAAAACAGCATTGAAAAATTGTTGAGAAGGTAGATCTGGGCAAATACTGAGTTCCTATAGAAGCAGATATTGAGAAAGGAATTTGAGGTCAAGTGATTTATTCGGAAGATGATCCCAGGAAGCACTGGTAGGGGAACAAGGGAAGGGAGACAAGGAAGGGATGGCAGCCAATACAGGGTACACTGATGAGCAGGTTATTCCTGTGGATAATCAATGCTCAGTCCCACCAGGGCCCTTTAGGGGATTGTGTAAAATATGCCTCATGGTTGCCACACAGGGGCGAGGGAGTGTCTTCAGGCAGACAGCTGTGGGTGCTCTCATTAAGAAGCGGCAGTTACATGGGGCTCTTAGACACTGCAAATGGGATACAAACAGGACATGGTTTTATGTTTTTCATTATTTCCTGGGTGGTAGTGGGGCTTTATTTAAATGGTCAATGAGGAGGTGGATTCATCACTGTGAAAGTTGTTGTTACCCCACACACCCTATTTAGTCCTTCCTCTGGGTCTACTCACAGATTCCTTTCTTTGCTGTAATATCCTTTGTAGCTTCCTCCAGTTTTGACAACTCCATAATTCTTCCCAAGTCATCAGAGATCATTGCCACCTCCTCCAGGAACCTCACCTAATCCCTACCCCAGCCCCCAATGATGGAAGCTGGATGAAGAGCAAGCCAAGCTGGAGGTCCCATGGTGCCTGATGCAAGGAAGCAGAGAACAAGCCCCTCCCCCTTGGTTAGAATGCCTGGGGTCAGGGAACAGAGACAAATTTGTCCTCTGGAGTCATTCCAAATGGTTGACTCCCTTTCCATATGGGAAAGTACGCATCATTCCTGTCTATCATTCTATCTCACAGAGCCCAGAGACCCAGCCTGCTACAGCTGCACAGCTGTTGTTGGTGGAAGAGAAAAATGAGTGAATGGAGGGCTGGGTAAGCAAAAATGAAAACCATGGTGATGACTGAAGTTCTATTCTGCAGAACGAGGTAGGGAGCCTAACGAGGCAGTTGACGTGGAATTAGAGGAGTCACGGTGTTGGGTCGGTAAAAGCCTCTGGATGAATTCTGAGGACTAATGTCAAATCCTGTAAGGTGCTTTCCCACTTGTTACCCGGATATCTTGTCTTGTGAGATTCAATGAAGTTGCCTCTAACCTCCTCCCACTTGTGGTGCAGCTTCTCTCTTCCAATCTCGCTAAAGGTTATGAGTAGTTTCCATTTTCTTAGTCCCCTCTGGGGGACTGAGCTCCTTCCTCCATAGAATTACAAGGGTTTCTCAGTTGCTTTGGCATCTCAGAAGTGCTGCCCCCTTTCTGAACCACAGCGCGGCAGACACTTGATTTCTCCCCCAGCACTGCTAACACGAGTTGTTTGTGTAGGTAGCACACTTAACTAAGATACAGGCTTTACATTAGCATGCCCTTTGAACTCTTTTCTCTCAGCCTCACTGCAACAATTTCACTCTCTGAAACCTATCCAACAACTGGCTTCTTTTGCCTCTTCAAAAATGCTTTACAGTCTTTTCCCACAAAGCAGCCATCTCTTCTCCCACTTGGAACATTCACTCTATACCTTCTTACCTTTGTACCCTTGCAAACACTTGCCTCCACCTGGAATATTCTTTCCAGAACAGAAGATTTAGTAAAGGTTTGGACATTTCAGTCTTTCCCTCTCTGTTTCACATCATTCTTTGTAAATAGAAGGGAATAGCATCAAGATTTATTTCCTTGCTGATATTAATTATGACATCACAACCATCCCTGCCCTTGCAGTAGCCATCATTGATTTTTTTAATTTCATTTTTTTAGATTTTCTTTTTTTATTATTGTTATGTTAGTCACTGTACAGTACATCATTAGCTTTTGATGTAATGTTCCATGATTCATTGTTTGCGTATAACATCCAGTGCTCCATGCAATATGTGCCCTCCATCATTGATTTTTAAATAACACCTTTTTTTTTTGCATTTCATAAACTTCTAGCAAGTGCTTACCTGGGTTTGCTAAAGTTGTATAAATTGATCAGAAGAGGCAGCCCCCCACCCCTTTCCTTCTTTCCCTGCCTCCCACCCTTCCCAGCTTAGATACTTTCTCTTTGTTATGATATGGCAGCACTTTATCTGGACCTCTCCTATGGGTCTGTATTATGGATAATTATTTACAAACCTTATCACCCTTACTGAAGTGTGAACTCTGTGAGAGTAAGATCAGCTTCTTCACTGAAATTCCAGCCTAGTCCAATATCTGACACAGGATAGATTTTGAAAATATCTGATTTAAAACTGTGGATGAATGAATGAATGTGAAGTGTTGGATGACCCCTTAGTGACCTGGAGAGGCTACCAGGGGAGGAGGAGCATATGGTACTCTGCCCCCACTTCTAATGATTGTGGGTTCCTGCTAGAATAGGCAACCTCTAGTTTACTGAAGACCTACTATATGCGAGGCGCAATGGGAGCTACGGGACTGAGATCTTTTTACTAGACCACTATCCCCACTCCAGCTTCTTGCCACCAAAAAATAGCTCTAGGGCACTTCTTTCTATTTGTTTTTGTGGGAAAGCTGAGACTTAGAGTTACAAAAGTAATATCTCTGGAAATACTCAGGGATGTCATGTCTATCTCTGGGTTTTGCACTGATGATTCACATTTTCTGAAAGGGTTATTTCTATGTATCTTCACAGCAGCCGGTACTGCAATGCCTTGCATATATTATACACTCAATGAATACTTGTCAATTGATTTCATACAAGTATGTGACAGCGTAAATATATTATGAAAAATGAGGAGTCTGGGCACCAAAAGAATCTGGATTCCTTCTAAACACACACACACACACACACACACACACACACACACACAGAGTGGTGGAGCTTGGCTTAAAGTTCAGGTGTTCTGTACCCTGCCCTGCAGTATCTCTCGCCAGGGGAATTTGATAAGGTAGTTGAAGGGTGATCTTACCTTTGCTCTCTCACTGCAACCGAAATCGTTCTTAGCTTTTAGGTGTACCTCATTGTCTACGTTGGTGAGGCGTTTCCAAGAGCATTAGAATCATCTTTTTCATTATCAAAAGAAGATGCTGTTTAATTTGAGGATCCTGTTGAACAGTGCAGCTCTTAGAAACGGTCACAGTCTCGTGGTTCGAAATTTTCGGTAAGTGATGGCCAGAGATTTGAGTCTGACTTGAAAACCATGGTGATGACTGAAGTTCTATTCTGCAGAGGAGTGCAGCCTGAAAAGGCCTCTTTCTGCAGGGTGTAGTGCCAGGTTCTGCCCTTATTTGAGACAGCGGTCTCTAATTCCAGCTGGGCTTCCATTTCTCAGTCATCTGTAATCAGATTTCATAGCAGGTTGGGGGGGGCGCTAACTTGGGCAGATAAAACAGACTAAGTGTTCTTGACATCTTCCGTTTGTGTACATTTTAAACGGGCTACTGGCTGAAGAAAATTAGAACTAATTTACAAAGGGCCTTCAGCTTGTATTTGGTTTGCTGGAAAATAATCTATCATTCTAGGGAGTGGGGATTAATCAGTTCTCTATTAAAAAAAAGACCCCAAATAACAACTGGATAAATATTGACAAAGTTGCTGCAAAGGAGCCTTAGGTATGATGAGGATAATGATCTTTTTTAAAGTAAAATCCACATTTGAAATCTATCCCGAAAATATTGTTAGCATGTGAAAGGAGGCTGTTTCCAATGAATTCATTATAAAAGTGACATCCTGCTTACAGGATTAAAGTGCAGTGGAAGGTGGCTTGGAGTGTCTGTGGGGAAGGGGATGGGGATAATAAGTTAACCAGGGAAGGAAGGCCATAAAATGTGCACATCGTTGCCAGAAAGCTTCTGGTAATTGCATGTTAACAATCACATAGAATTTCCCCAAAGACTCTTTACAGCCAACCTCCAAACAACCTCATTGACTTCCTAAAGGGAGAAGCTTCTAGTCTGAAGTTTTCTCCCACAGTTAGGAAGGAGACCTGTGACAGTGGCTCTCCTCTGGGGCCACCTGGCAGCTCTGGACTCTCTGGACTCTACCATGAGCACCATTTCTTTGGTGAACAGAAGACTCTTGGAGGCCAGATGACATTGTAAATTACACTGTAAATTAAGCCTGTAGTGTTAGACCTAGATGGGACTACAGAGCCACAGAATACTAGCCTTCTCTTATTTTACAGATAAGGTCAATGAAGTCCAGACAGATTATGGTGTTTACCAGTTAGTACTAGAGTTAGACAACATAACCCAAGAATGTGGAGGAAAGCTCAGGTTTTGGAGTCTAAACTAGATTCAAGTCCTGGCACCACCACTTGCTGGCTATATTGACCTTGAGCAAGTCACTAAACTTCTCTGTAATGTTGCTTCACCTATAAAAAGGGAAAAAAGTAATATCTGCTCTGTTTACATCATAAGGTGGTTCAACGATACATTTAATAAATACTCATTGAGCACCTACTTTGTGCCACACTCTATGCAAGGTGTTGGAGATACAGTGGCAAAGAAGGTAAAGAAGGTCTTTCATACCAGACACATGAAGTCACAGTCTAGTGATAATCAGTGAGATAATGTGTGTGAAAACTGTAAAGTGACAGACAAATGTTCATTATTTTATTATTCCATCCCATTGAGTTACATCAGATAAAAGTATGATGAAATTTTATTCCATAGTTTTTAACAAAGAATCATCACTGAGCTGAAAATAATCAACTGAACGAGTAACCAAAGCTTGGAGTTTAAACTTATACTCTTCTTTGAAAATTACAGTGATGACTGATTTTTAAAATAATGATAACAAGTTCAATTCTTGCAAGTAAAGCCCCTTCCAAATATTTGGGCTTCTTTGGTATTTACTAATATTCTATTGTCTATACCCAATAGCCAGACTGTAATTCACAGAGTCTTGGTTAGCCATCTCTCAGAGTGAATGGGGGCTGAGGCAAAAGCACGGCTAAATCAGCCCATATCTATACCTGCTATTTGAAAATATAAAAGCCTCGAATCACCCATGTCATTAGAAACTTAAGAGCGTAAGCCTCTCGTGAAAATGGGATAATGTTGACACGGTGTTATCTCATGTCGCACGGGTATTTTTTTTTCCAACTCTTTTAGTTAGCTATGCTACCTGCCAGTGAGACGAACTCAGAATTGCTGATCTCCAGTAAGACCTCTGGCTTTTGATGACCTCTCAACAGCAGAGAAAAGCTCCCTGTCAACCCTGCCTGTATTGTACTTTTACTTTGATTTTCAGCCTTCCACCGAGATTCGAGCTCTTTATTTCCCCCATCTCTCTTGGGAAAGGTGGAGAGGCCGTGCTACAGAACATACCGCGTGATCTTAACACTAGAGCCTAATAAGAAATGTGTGGTTAGGGTGTGGCAATGCCACAAAACAGGGACTGCACAGTTTTGAAGTGAGCAGCCGTACCACCATGGACAGGATAAAAATAACAGCTTAAGTAAGGCTGAAGCCATTCATGCAGGCTCCCGAATCAATCATTTTTAGTCAATTATTATTTCTTTTTTTCTCCAAAATCAATAGGATCAGACACCAAGACTGCCGAAAACACCCAATCCATGGGCTTTTCATCTCACAAACAAGGCTCTAGAGCCTGGCAGTGTTTGGATAATAGACAGTGTCCCATGATTTGTTGCCTATTAGGGAAACCACTTATAGCTTTTCAAGAAACCACTAAAAAAATCTTTTTTTTTTATCAGAGAAGACCAATTTGTAATTGCAGTTCAATTTCATCTCACAAATAGAAATTTCTTCAGAGAATATTGAGCTAAGCCACCCAATTTTGTGGAGGTTATGGATTGGGGTGGAGATGACTGGTTTTCAGGTATTTCATTCCAGACCTCTCTTAAGGGCTTACATAACTCATTATGCTCCCTTCATCCCACACATATACTATCTCTACACGCATGGACACACAGATGAAGCAATTATAGGCCATCCGTGATCTTGCCTAGAGGAGAGAAAACAGTCTTCTTTGATTATTCACATCTTCCGTCATAGCTGGAAATGCCTTCTTAAAAACATATTTCATAACTTTAGCAAACTATACAAGGTCTGAGATCAGGCATGGAACCAGGTCATGATGTGTCCCTTGGCCAACAGTAAAATTTGGGTCTATTTCTAGTTTGTTAGTTTTAGTAATTTAGTGATTTAATTGAGAAGAAGTAGCAGCAGATACAGATTTTCAACAGTTTCAGGGTTCCAGCCCTTTAATAGCATCTGCACAAAACTAACCCTCTTCAATTTTCAGATGACAGGAAGTCGCACCATTTTAGGTTGACAATCTCAGATTCCTTAGAAACCACCTAGTCACCCAGTTACAGCAGTGACTTAAACCACCTATGAGCATGTGGCAACAGTGAGAAAGGTTGCAGGTCAATTTTTAGTAAGAGACTATTATTATTGTTGTTAATGGAGTAAAGAAATTTGGAATAGTGTTTTTTTTTTCAAATCAGTAGGATGAGATTCAAGGGTTTTGTGAAAATAAAGTCACTCTCCCTTGTGTGCATTGCAGTATGACTTCTTGAGATGGCAAGAAAGGGATGAAATTAAAGGCGGGTCACTGAGAATTCAGATGGCTCCAGTATTGCCCATGAGAAATCTTGCGTTTATAAACTTCACGAGTGTTGTGGAAGACAAAGACAAGATGGATCACTGATTTTGAGTTGATTTTCTTAATTTTTCAGATGAAGAATTGAGGCCAGTGATGGAAAATGATCTTCCCAAGGTTACAGTTGAACTAGAACTAGAATTGGAATAATTAAAACCACTGTCCTTTTTATTCTGCTGCTTTGATTATTTTGATCCTTTCAAACTGATCAAGATGGCCATTCTACCCTTGCACAATCTCCTTTTTAAAAATACAGCCAAAATATCTCAGTAAAGAAAATAAAAACACCAACAAAATATGCCTTAAAGGTTGCACCAATGTGCAATGTTAAAGAAACACAAAAATCTCAGCCATAAGGCCCACTGACTCCCTCTTATGCCTCCAGAAGATAAAGTCTTCATCACAAATTTTCCACAGGGATCAAAATACCATTTAACACTGAATTTTTTCCTATTCTGGCAAAGTCTGTTTCTGACTGATCACATTTTACTCAAATCAAGCACTTTCTCTTCCAACAAAATACAATTATACAAGGGAACACATCCAGATCTCCTCCCGTGCTCCAAATAATTTACCAGAGTTGGAAAATGCAGACTCTTGCAATGAAAGGTTTTATTCTGCCAATACAGAATATGCTTCCATTTTCTAGCTAGAAAGATATTTGGGTAAAGCTAATACAAAGGTCTACTATTACCTTGGCTTAACTTCTTAGCATTTGGTGATTTGGGGTTGAGAAATGTCTGTAATTATTTTTTCAAGGGATAAAATAAATGTAAGGAACTAGTCTTGTCTTTTTCAAAAGCTCTGGCTTTAACCAGACTGCAATGACAGTTTTGACAGAAAATCTGTACATGGTTCCCATTGTTTTCTCCAATATTGTATCCTCCCTATTGTGTGTTGGCTGAAGAATGATAATGTGGTTTAGGTCTGGTTTACCAAGGAGACACACTGAAGTATAAGGAAACCAAGTATTTTATGGAAACACTAAAATAGTGATTCTGGCCCTGGTTCAGGTGCTCCAGAACCAGAGTAGTCTGCCTCCAACTGAGGCATAGGGTATCTATAAGAACTTAGAAGCCATTTGTGCCAGTGCTTTGAGCTGGCTAATTTGAGTATGGATTTATCACCAGAGAGCAAGAAATGCTTGATACAGACCAGGAAAAAAGGGGGCCTGTGGCAGAGGCATTTCAACATGGTACAATTGTGGAACTTTTCTACTTTTCTTGAATTTTTAAATAGCTTAGGAAACAGGTGTGGCAGCTCCATTTCAGAGCCAAGGGGAGGTCTATGAGGAGACAGTAAACAGGATAGGAACTTAAACTTGAACCATTGTGTTTGCTTTCCTTCCACTGATAAATTTTCCTGGTTAGTTCTTGATATCTATGAAAAACAGCTATTTTTCCTATGCAAACATTTCCTGCCCCACCTCCTGAATAGAATCGAGAAAGGTGGTGACTACTCTAATGATTTTCCAATGGTGAACAGTACGACTCCCTTTCACTGGTTGAGATACAATTTTAAAAATTTCCAGGATCTACCTCTTTGCCCGTTTTGTCCCCAAGAACCCTGGGAACTTATTCTGTACAAGAGGGGCTCATGGACAGAGGGAACCAAAATAGTGCTATAGTTTACTGTGACTGTACTTTGGATTTGGCTCTCATGGTGCTATGGGCAAAAGTTTGTCCCACCAGGTCCTCTCTCCAGTTTTTCAGGTTTTTGCCCTTGACTCAGACTGCTGTACCTGAGATTCCAGGTTATAACGCTCTTGTTTCATGCGCATATGTCCAACTGTTGTTCCCAGGAGTGTAAATACGCTACAAGAGTAGTTGAGCCCTGGGGAATTTCAGCTTTAGCAACACGCTAGGCCACAGTCAGTTTTCCTCCATGACACTCAAACCTTGTGTTCAGCCTGGGCCACAGCCCATACTTGCTTTTCCCTCAACATTGTCTTATGGGGGCTCTTGGTATCTTTCTTTTGCAATCAGAGTTTGATCAGTATATTGAAAATCCACGATGGCAATTTTCTCTAAATTCATTCTCAGAAATCTGCTGAATTCATTCTTATACAAATTGTTCTACTTCTGCCCAGAGACATAATATCATTCATTCATCCTTTTACCTAAGAAGTATTTATTGAATACCTACTATATCCCAGACATTGCAATAAGTACTGGGTACATATTAATAAATAAAATAGGCAGGATCCCTGCCATCATGGATCATATAGTTCAATGGGAAGGTAAAAGTAAGTAATATAAACGGGCATGTAAATAAATATTTAAAAACTGTGGTAAGTATCATGAACAAATGAAGGCAAAATAGAAACTGCTTAGTACAGTCAGGGAAGGAATCTCCCAGGAGGTGGTATTTAAGCCTAAGGATGAGAAGGAGCCAGCATTGAGAGCTGAGGGAATAGTGTTCTGGACAGAAAGAATGGTATGTGGAAGAGTCCTATAATGAGAAAGCATTTGGAGGACAGTCAGTCCTTCCTTTGCAAGGTCCCAATATGCAGGAATTTCAGTTAGTGCAGTTGAGTCAAATAACAACCGTCTTTCAAGTATACAGTTCAAGTTTCAGCTGGCATAGTATATTAATTGTGAGTAGTTCCATAAAGTAAAAACCTCATTGCTGGCGCTTTTGTACACAAATCACTATGTAAATAACAGCTGCACATCATGATCAGTGACCAGTCGCATCAAGTTTTGGTGATTGCTCACTGTGCATCTGTTATTCAGTTTACATACAAACAGCAAAGACTATAGTTGCACTGCTTTTTTTCCCAATGACAAACTGATGTACCATTTTATAAAAATGAATAACTGAAAGGAGGAATTGTCTGACAGAGACCAAAGTGCAGCAGAGAAATAAAAAATAACACTGCCAGCTACATTCGAATCAAATGGGAATGCATTTATAGAAGAAATAGCTGATGGTGGGACTGTTGACTCTGCTACTGTTAGAGAGGCTCTAGCTATGTAGTCAGAGGATTTCAGTGAAGACAAACTTACCGACTTAAATGAGCAAAGTGGTTGTGTCACAAAGTATAAGGATGTGTTCCAGAGGAAGTGACACCAGCAAAACACTTATACATTCAAGGAATTATCAGAGATATTTTACATATTGAAAGTACAAAGGATAAAATTTTGGAAGCTGACCCAAACTTAGAATGTATGGCAATTCACCAAAGCATGGACAAGATGTTTACTCTGTAACATATGCTATATAATAAGAAGACAGCATGATAGCTCAAACTACTCTTGACAGTTTTCACAAAAAATAAAACACTGTAATTCTCAATATGTCTAATGTTTTAAATTGTAGTGTAATAAGTATATTTGTTTCACTATTTTTTTCATTTCCCTACACATTTATAACTGATAATATGAGAATGCTTAATGTTTTGACAAAAAATTAAGTCACAGAACAATTGTGATTTTTTTTCCAACTTACTAAGATTGCTCTGCATGGTTGCAGATTTAATGGTCACTTACAGTCCCACACTACCATACAAAGCCAGAACGACCTGTGTTTAAAAAAAAAAAAAAGCTTATTTGCTAATACTTACTGGAGGCACAATCCCAGGGCAAGAGTGAAGGCGACATTACCAGTAACTGCTCTATGGAGATTGGAGTCACAAAGAGGTATTCTTCTGATTACTTGTTGTCTAAAAGAAACAATTTGAAATAAGGTTTCTGTTGCTATATAAATTTTAAAATGAAAGGTCTGATCGGCCAAAGTAACCTTTTTCATGACACATCTCCAAAGGCAAGAGAAACAAAAGATAAAATGAACTTGTGGGACTTCATTAAGATCAAAAGCCTGCACAGCCAAGGAAACAGTCAAAAAAAATAAGAGGCAGCCCATGGAATGGGAGAATATATTTGCAAATGACACTACAGATAAAAGACTGGTATCCAAGATCTACAAAGAACTTATCAAACTCAATACACAAGAAACAAATAAACAAATCAAAAAATGGGCAGAAGATATGAACAGACACTTTTCCAATGAAGACATACAAATGGCTAACAGACACATGAAAAAATGTTCAAAATCATTAGCCATCAGGGAAATTCAAATCAAAACCACACTGAGATACCACCTTACGCCAGTTAGAATGGCAAAGATAGACAAGGCAAGAAACAACAATTGTTGGAGAGGATGTGGAGAAAGGGGATCCCTCCTACATTGTTGGTGGGAATGCAAGTTGGTACAGCCACTCTGGAAAACAGTGTGGAGGTCCCTTAAAAAGTTAAAAATTGAACTACCCTATGACCCAGCCATTGCACTACTGGGTGTTTACCCCAAAGATACAGACGTAGTAAAGAGAAGGGCCATATGCACCCCAATGTTCATAGCTGCATTGTCCACAATAGCTAAATTGTGGAAGGAGCCGAGATGCCCCTCAACAGATGACTGGATTAAGAAGTTGTGGTCCGTATATACAATGGAATATTACTCTGCTATCAGAAAGAACGAATTCTCAACATTTGCTGCAACATGGACAGCACTGGAGGAGATAATGCTAAGTGAAATAAGTCAAGCAGAGAAAGACAATTATCATATGATTTCTCTCATCTATGGAACATAAGAACTAGGATGATCGGTAGGGGAAGAATGGGATAAAGAAAGGGGGGGTAATCAGAAGGGGAATGAAGCATGAGAGACTATGGACTATGAGAAACAAACTGAGGGCTTTAGAGGGGAGGGGGGCAGGGGAATGGGATAGACCGGTGATGGGTAGTAAGGAGGGCACGTATTGCATGGTGCACTAGGTGTTATACGCAACTAACGAATCATCAAACTTTACATTGGAAACCGGGGATGTACTGTATGGTGACTAACATAATATAATTAAAAAAACATTAAAAAAATAAAACAGTATTCTTTAACAGTTAAAAAAAATAAAATGAAAGGTCTGGACAAAATGGGAAGATACAAGCAGGATGTTTGTATCTTCTTTTTATCTTTAAACTTGAATCTGTCAATGGAGAAATAACAAGAGCAGCATCTCACAATGCAATCCCAACAGCACATTAACCCAACCCTAATCCCAACTTCTTGGAGTATAAGGAGAAACCCGAGAAAGACCCGGAGACCTTTTACTTCTAATCTGTTTCCTGCTTATAAGAGCTGGAAATTGGAGCTTTTTTGAAGTAGCTGAAGGTGGTGTTGGGTCTCTTTCACCATTATTTCTTTCATGGGAAGGGGGGAGAAAAATTAAGTTCCATGCATCCTTTCCTTTCTTTTTCAACTCTTTTTCTCTGAGATTCAACACCACCACCACCACCACCACCACGATGCCAAGATCCATGCTATTTTCTTCAGTGAAACTTGTAGTCCTGTGAGTGTTTAGAAGGAAGTAGACAGAACACAACCCTGCAAGGGCTGAGAGTGGGGAGGGTATTGAATCCCTTAAGTGTTGCTCTGATGACTACGCTTTTGTGGGCTCCAACATTGCCAGGAGAACGAGCTTGAGTTCTCAGCAAAAATAAGCTCTCCAAATTGGCATATGAGTGGTTTCTCCAGTTGTTGATGGCAGTTCAACAACCATAGTGATGTTTCACAAATATTGTATGTTGGTTAATTGAACGTAATTTTAAAAAATTCTTAAATCCTGGGAAGCAGGGTTTTCCAGCAATGCTTTTTTCCCTTTTAAAAATAATATTGGAGGAAGTCTTAAGCCATGGAATATTAATGTCTTATTTGAGACACAGGGTCAAGAGAGTTTATCTCCTGTGATTTTATCTTACTTGGACCTCATTCCAGAAAAAGAATTATTTGCAAAGATGCCCTAAATATGAGTTGGGAAAGTTTAAGCTGCCATGCCTCCTCAGGTCAGACATATTAAACCTGTTTACAGATCCCCAGATCCAGCTGACTCTAAAAAATGCAAGAATATCAGTCTAAGGGTTTACCTCTCAACAATATCAGTACTTGTATATTCCAAGTGTTGCTTAATATTATCACTATTTAACATTATCAGAACCAAACACATAACCAAAATACATATGTAAAAATACATTTTCTGCCTAAATTCCATGTCTTTAAATTATCAAATTTCTGACTGGTATTATCCAAGTCTTGGACACAGTTCTGTAAGATTTTTACTAGGGTTCCAGTGGAAGGAAGAAAATGAAGGCCTATTCCAGAAACTTGTTTAGCCAGAAAATATTTTTGTATATTTACAAATTTATTTTTAAAATATTTGGTTCTTCTCAGTCTAAACTTTTACATTTTTTAAATGTCTTGCTTTGTACATAGTCTATTAGGGTAGTAACACATATATTATATAAATAAGTAAACATACATTGTAGATCCATGTCCAAATTTTTTAATGTTAGGGGTCTGTAATAAAAATAAATTGTGGGCCACTGCTTTAAAGAAATTTCCATTTAGAGGGTAGATGAATGACATATTTTTAAAAGTTGTAAGTGACGAATCACTGAAATCTATTTCTAAAACCAATATTGCCCTGTTTGCCAACTAAAATTTAAATAAAAATTTAAAAAATAATGAAAATAAAAGTTGAAGACTATGGTACATCTTTGAAACAGGTATGTTGACCAAAACTCCATGTATAAGCTGAAAACACTAATTTCTATTGGAATTGAATGTCATTAGTATCTTTTTTAAAAAATATTTTTAATTTATTCATTTGGGAGAGAGAGAGGAGGCAAGAGTGCAAGCAGGGGGGAGGGGCAAAGGGAGAGGGAGAAGCAGACTCCCCACTGAGCAGGGTGCCTGACACAGGGCTTGATCCCAGGACCCCGAGATCACGACCTGAGCCAAAGGCAGACGCTTCATCGACGGAGCCACCCAGGCGCCCCTGTCATTAGTATCTTATATTCAATTAATCAATCAACCATTAGCCAACTAACTCATAAACCCTTGGTCTTTATGCAAATTCCTTTCCTTACTACCTAGAATCTCTGAAGGGCTTAACATCACAAAAAGTTAACCGAAAAAAATCTAATCATCTATCAAAGACTAAATGAACCAATCAACTTCGCCAGAAAGTTGGATGTTTAGTGAAATATTCCTTTGTCTAAGTTATTTGACATCATTCAGTGGAAACAACAAATTGAGTGAATTTGTGATTTTCCTATCTATCCTCCTGTCATCATTGCAAGACATACATAAATCCCACCAACGAATTTACTCTTCATCTCAAGTAGTCCAAGCTCTTTCGTTAGGCTGAAACTGAAGCATGATCATTTTGTGACAGCTGTTTTACTTCTAGTAAGGTTAATGTTTAGTACCTGTGGTGAACCACAATTTGCCCTTTGTTATTCATAATTTCTAATTGTATACAATATAATTATTGTTAAATAGAGATAACACTGGGAAAATGAAAGAATAAACGTTTTCACTTTTGGATACTGATTACCCCAAATAATAATTATTGTCATCACAATGTAACCAAATGCTGAAATGGGACTCTTTCTATTTCAGTTTCTGCTCGGGCCCAATAGGTGTTACTCTTCCCTCATTCCAAAGTGAGATGCTGTGTCACTAAAACTGGAACAAAGGAGATATACAAGAATTAGTCTTACAACCCACTGGTGACCCCTGCCAGCTTCTAAAATGGACTGCAGAAACCGAGGGATGGGTTGTAGATTAGAAGAGGATCTTTATTTTTTTTTTAAGATTTTATTTATTTATTTGACAGAGAGAGAGACAGCCAGTGAGAGAGGGAACACAAGCAGGGGGAGTGGGAGAGGGAGAAGCAGGCTCCCAGCGGAGGAGCCTGATGGGGGGCTTGATCCCATAACGCCGGGATCACACCTTGAGCCGAAGGCAGACGCTTAATGACTGAGCCACCCAGGGGCCCCTAGAAGAGGATCTTTAAAGTGTTGCCACTGTGTATGAGAGGGAGAGGTACTCTCCCCTCACCTCAAGCCTAGGGAGCCTAGGCTCCCAGGGCATCGATATCTTTAATAGGAGAGCTTGAGGACACCATACACCAAATCCAGGCCTATATCTGGGACATTTAGAGTAAAGGGGAGAGGCCGCTTAGCTGTTTTGATGGCAGAACAAGAGGGGAGTCTATACTGGAATGAAACTGACTCAGAGCAAAGAACATGAAGAGCTTCCCATGAGCCAATGCAGATGAAGAAAGGGACCTAGCACGGTATTGTTTCACATGATGGCCAAGAGATCTCCTGTAGGGTGGGGAGATCTCTGCAAAAGGAGTCTGGATGCGTTCCCCTGGATGGCACAAGAAATGTAATTGTCCACCACCAAGGACTACTGTGAGAAATTCGCGACGATGAAGAGTTCCCTGAAGGACCCACAAAAGCACCCCAGAAGAGAAAGAGACAGCCTCAAGCACCTATACCAAGGCTAGATTGCTAGAACAGAAACAGACTTTGCCTGACCCTTAACTCCTCACCTTCCCTAGGCTTTACTTGGAGGGACTAAAGGCAGGGAAATCGAGGAAGCGGCTCATGGTCCCTCTTCCCTCTAGAGGGGCCCAGCTTGAATTAGGCATGAGCTGGAAGGAAAAAAAAAAGGTGTTAACTTGCAGTACATTTTTTAAAGTTAAAAAAAATCATTATTATTATTACACATTATTTTACTGAGACTCGGGGGGAAGAAAGTAAGCGCAGAGGATTTTTTAAATTTTATTTTCTGAAAGTTACTAGAAAAGCCACAAGGCCCATTGTATTTGACCAGGGACAAGTAAAGAACAAATTTCCAAGAATAGATTTGAAGGGCGGTAGGGGAAAAAGAATGAAAATGGTTTCTATTGTACGGACACTGTAAATTCTGTTTGTGTAATCAGTCTTATAATCAATCAATAATAATAGCTAAAATTTATCAAATGCTTAATATATGCCTGACACTGTCTGATTTCCAGGTATTAAATAACTTCATCCTCACTTATAAGATTATTATACTCATTTTCTAGGTCAGAGATAAATTTCAGTGCAGAGAGAGATTAGGTAACTTGCCTGAAGTTGCACAGTTAGTAAGTGGCAAAACCACTGATAATGGCAATTCCCAGCAAATAAGAGTTCAACTCCTTCATCAAATGTTTCTTTTTTCTCAACATCCAAAATACTGGACATCTAAAATGTAAACCAAAGCCATATCAATTTTAATGCATTAGCACTTTGCAGAGACACATGAGACTCCATGTGATTTGCTATGTTTTGTTTCAAGAATAAAACAACAAACCATCATAGGTCATGGCTTTTTTTTTTTTCTTGTTACATATATATTTCTCCTTATTTTTCTTTTTTGTAGATGTGGACAACCACTACAAAATAAAGTACAGCTGAAGGGTTGTGATCTCCTCACCCTAAAGGACTTCACAGGAGAAGAAATTAAGTATATGTTATGGCTATCAGCAGATCTAAAATTTAGGATAAAACAGAAAGGAGAGGTATGTAGCATTTTCATCTTATTTTCTGATACTACCAACCAGTCTTTTTAAAGACAGCTTTTCCAAAGAAAGAGGGGAAAGAAAATATATTAAAATTCCTAAACAGTAGCTAAGTAATGAAACCACACAGTCAAGGTAATTGATTATCACTGAGTGTACAGACATATAAAAAGCATAAAAATCAGTTATTCAATGACAAGTCATTGCACCTCTTTCTTGTGGAATGTTGAAATTCATTATTAATTGGATCAGAACCTAAGGAATCATTTCTCTGGAAAGATTTTATTTTTATACTTTCATTCTTTTCTCTGTGTGTTTTCTATCAAGTTAAAAATAAGGACAATACTTTTTTTTTCTGGCAACAAATTTCAGTTGTGGATGACTATCAGCTATATGATCATTAGAATAATGTCCAGAAATTCACAACCATGTGACAGTATTAAAAATAATTTAGATTATTAAAGAAACAATTAAGTGGTAACCAAGTAGGAGAAGAGATGGGATATGGTGCTTAGCTGTGAGCATTATTCTGCATTTTGAGCAATTTATGTTTGAAACACTTAATTAATGCAGCAGCTTCATTTAGGCTGCTTAATTGTGAAAGCATTTTCATGTTCCAAGCTGGTTCAAAAGCACTTTAAAGAGCTGGTTTCAGGTTGAGGAAGTTTTACACAACGTTGGTTTTCTTATCTAGTTCACTAGCTCTCCACGGTCAGAAAACAGGAGTGTCTCCAAATGCTATGAGTTGACATTCCCATATAAGACTGAAATAAGGAGAAAAGGTCCCCCAAGACCCCAGGCCTAGTCTTCATACTTTGTGTGTAAGGAAAGTTAGCTGGCAGGAATCTATTTGTTCCAGAACTCATCCTATCAAGAAGTCTATCAAAGAGAAGAGGAAGGAGGAAAAGCCCCACCCCACACCCAAACTCTCCAGATTGTTTCCAAATGACTTCCAGAAACAAAGCCTTTGCACTCCCACAGGGATGCATGATGAAAGTGTCGCTGGGGCTTCTTTAGGAGTCTTAATGCCCCATGTTGTGACAGAGTAGCATTGTTTCTAGCTGAGAAAACACCTCTGAACCAAGCATCTTCTAGGTCATTGAACATTGATGCAAATTTCCATAGATTTAGGTAAAAAGATGGTTCCAGTCGGAAATATTAACATACTTTGGAACAAGTGTTCAGGTTGAACCCAGAGCAACTAATATTTTCTAATTACATGTCAATAAGCTGTAGGAGTTCCTGTTCCCTTCCTCCCTTTGTATAGCACACGAAAAAAAAAAACACTTTAAATTCACTTTTTAGGTAATATTTTGAATGCTTATTTGGAAGCAGTGAGTAATTATTCCACATTTTACGATAATGTAAAGAATACCTTTTGAAACATAATCTCTGATATTGGATATAAAATATTTTTCACTTTAATTGTATTCTTGTCCTTAATTTTCAGTATTTGCCCTTATTACAAGGGAAGTCCTTAGGCATGATTTTTGAAAAAAGAAGTACTCGAACAAGACTGTCCACAGAAACAGGTGAGTCCTCAGACAAACTCCCACTGGTGCTGAAGAGGGGGCCAGAGGGTTAGGATCCGGGAGGAGTCGCCCAGTGGGGGAATTTGTCTGTCTTGTTAGCAAGCACAAAGGGAAAACACTGTCACTGGGAGTAGCAGTGCAAGCCTCTGAGTGTTCTTTCCAATTCTCAAAGAAGCTGTAAGCAGAAAGATTAGCGTCATCTGTAGGAATTCCATGAAGAATTGATTACAAGTCCCAAAGAGCTTTTCATGTTCAGTACAAAATGTGAGTGGACACAAATTCTCAGCTCTCAAATTCATGTGGGCAAAAAATGTGTATTTTCCTAACAGGTAAAGAATTTTTTCTTGCTTGTTCCAATTTTGCAGGATGGTGGAAACCAAATCTCCACAATGTTAGGCAATCCTCAATCATTTCGGGGTTTATTTTGTCAATGTAAGCTCTCCTCTCCCTTTCCCCATAGTCATGGTTAAGCCCTGGGGTGTATGCGAAGAAGGTGTCTAGGGCTATGGGGATCTGGGCATTGGTAATCAAGACATCATCATCAGATATCTACACTGGAGTCCACCGGGAGTTCTACATCCCCATTGGACCTTGGCTGTCTCCCATTCACTGCAGTTTGCTTCACTCGGATCACAAGACCTGAAATATTTCTTGGTTTGACTCTCTCAACCCCTTGGCAGCTCTCCATGTCATACTGGGTACAGAGATACTGCAAGGCTTTCTCTCTCCTTCCTTCTTCAGGCTGGGTGCCAGGGAGTTGTATAACATGTGTTGCTCTGTCTTAAAAGCAAGACAGAGGGGTCATCAGCTCTGGGGTTCCCCAAACTTACCTGAAATTTCCATCATGCTTCAGGACTTGGCCTAGGGGACAGACAGCAGGGTACCGTGTCAAAGGTCCATCCATTTCTATTTCTGTTGCTGCTTCTCTCTTGCTCCTCTTTTTCCACCCTCAGTTCCCAGTATTGGAGGCTAGGTGATAAAGCAGGAAGAAAAAAAATTGGCTCTGACTATCCAAGATTTCTTTCAAATCTACAGTTTGTGCCTGCAATTCTGAGACTCAGAATTTCTTTTTTCTCAACTATTATCTCTGTTATGTTTTAAAAAGTCCATTTTGAAACTCAGAAGCCACATTCCTTTCTCTCCGCATTTCTGCTCTGTCAGATCTCCCTTGAATCAATAACATGACTGCCCAAATGGACAAATGGATAGGATCAAGGTGGAGGTACCACAAACAAAAACACATTGGTTGATTCTCCAAATATTTCATCCTATCTACAAGCATCAGAGCTTTCTAGGGTTAATTAATTAATTAATTAATTAATTTTAGAGAGGGAGAGAGAGAGGAGGGGCAGAGAGAGAATCTTAAGCAGGCTCCACATCCAGGGCAGAGCCCAACACGGGGCTGGATCTCACAACCCTGAGATCATGACCTGAGCGGAAATCAAGAGTCAGATGCTTAACCGACTGAGCCACCCAGGCGCCCCTTAAGAGCTTTCTAGGATTTAGAAGCAAACAACTACTTCATGTAGTTCTTGCCTTGTAATAGTCAGTAATGAGGCTTATCAAATATATAACAAAATAAAGTTCAGAGGGATTAAGTGACTTGGTAATACAAATAGCACAAGGATTCAGATCTCAAGTTCACTGTTCTTACTAATGCACACCCCTTGCCCCTGGAGAGAAGAAAGGAGGGTGAGAGGAACCATATAAGGTGTCACCTAGTTGTTAAGTCCCAGGAAGAAAACAGATGAGAACATTTTTCTCTTTAAAGATGGCTCCTTTAAGAAATCATGTTGACATTTGAAGAAAAATGAATATTGCATAAACCAGTCAGTAATTCTCAAATTCTGCTCCTTTTCAGCACTGACCTTCTATGAGTTGGGCAGAATTTTATTTTATCATTAGTACTTAAGAGAGGTGTTCTGCTTTGAAATCGTCAAAAGAATGGATTAGTACATAGACGTTTCTCAACTTTAAGGTTTTTAAAATTAATTTTTCTAAGTTGTTGGGGTTTTCTACAACTTTTTTTCTGTTCAGATGTTATGCTATTTTTGATGTCAAATATTCCTGAATAGGTGATCAGTTTTACCATTCACATAAAATGTGGTAGTTAAGCTATTAATAAAACCAAGAATGAAGACTTAATAAGCCTTCGGGTGCAGACCCCATACCAAGTGCTCCACATTAATTATAGGGATTATCTCACTTAATCCTTATGACAATTCCATAAGGGCAAGACCATCGAGGAAAACAGGCTGAAACAGGTTCAGCAAATGGCCCACAGATGCAGAGCGAATAAATGGCAGACCTAGGATTGGAAGCTATGATCACATGTGTTTTTTAAGTATCTAATTTAATGTGAACAGGTAATAGTCATGGTTTATTCTAGTAAAATTGTTTCTACAAATGGCATTAAGCATTTTGTTAGATGATGGTTTTCTTTTTTATAATAATTTTTTATTATGCTATATTAGTCACCATACAGTATGTCCTTAGTTTTTGATGCAATGTTCCACGATTCATTACTTGCGTATACCACCCAGTGCACCATGCAATGGTTTTCTATATAGAAGTGCTCTGAAACCGGCACAAGATAACAACAAATACATGAAAAAAGCAACATCTGACAGTAAAAAGTTATGGTTCACAGAATATTCACCATTATCTTCAATAAATATCCATGAGTCTAATTGCACATGGCATTGTGCCAAACTCAACAGGAGGAAACTCTGTCAGAGTAAGTAGTTGCTTTAAATGCTTACAGAAACACTGAACCTCAACCAAACCCATAGCAGAGCATTTCTATAATGTTCGTGTGCATCTTATTCGTCGTCCTTTGGCACAATTTTCCATCAAAACCTGTCACTCTGGTATTTAGAATGAAAATAGGATGTAATTAAAGCTGTCTATCATTGCCTCAGATTTGTGCCAGACTCCTTATAGGAAAGTCCTTGAGGATTCCATTCCCAGCCTGAGTTGCAGAGTTACAACCGTATTTCTACTTATCTCAGGGGACAGAGTAAAATTTGCCACTCAACTTAAGCCATATGAATTGCTCATGTAATATTTTTATTAAAGTGTAACATGCCTACAGAAAAGGGCTCAAATCCTGAAGCATATATAGTTCAACGAATTCTTAAACACATCCTCGTAATTAATACCCAGATAGAGAAACAGGACATTAAGAGCGCCCAGAAGCTCTCCCTTGTATCTCCTTCTAGTTGCGACTCCCTCTACCCAAGGGTAACTGTGATCCTGGTTTCTAACATCACAGATTAGTTTTGCCTGGGATGGAATCATTCAGCATATGGTCTTTTGTGTGCGGTTTCTTTTGCTCAGCTTTATGTTTGTGAGATGTACCGACGTCGCTGTGTGTAGTTGTAGATTAGTTACTCCTCCCCTGCTCTGTGTGTATGCCTGCCAGGCAAACTGTGCATCTCCTGTGTGTCTACCGATGATTATATTCTTTTATTGCAAATTAATTGAGCAGATAGATGGATACATTTATTAATCTCGGTAAGTGCAGTAGCTGATAGAAAAGATGCACAAGCCATCCTAAGAGATGGTTCTTTTCATTATTGAACTTTGTATTTCACTTTCAAGGTGACAGAGAAGCTGGTGCTTTCCAAGCTATTGCAAAGGTATCATCTTTACAAAGGTGACAATATAAAAAATCGTGATGCTATTCTCCAGGTACGAAAGTGAAGCACAGAGAGGCTCATGACTGTCTTAGTTCTACCAGCAAGAGCCCTCAAAGCCCTCACATTTTCAGTGCCTGAATTCTATTTATACCCCTCCTTCCAAAGCTTGCACGGATCTTTGAGGAAAAGAGCAAAATCAGATGGACGCTTATTTTCCCAGGCAGAAGCTAAGGTATTAACAGAAGAAGCCCTTTGTTCAAAAATATCCAACATGAATGCATAAACAAATGACAGATAAAAGCAGGCTGCTCTGGCTGAAGGGAGAAGAGAGAGGCGAGCCCTGTCCCTCTGCCCTCCTCTTCTCAGCAAGGGTGGCTCCTGGAAGCTGCTCTGGACCCCTGACACTCGCCTGCAGCACTTATCACCGGCCAGGTCTGATAAGCAGGCAAATGCTTGATCTGTGCTTTTAAACTGGGGTCTAAGGCTCCTTTCTGACCAGTGACCACAACTGCAGAGAAAATTCTTTCTCAGAGGTAATGTCTCCCCATCTTATCTCCTTCTAGAACTGCTAAAGGCGTGGACTCCAATTTCTTTTTTTTTTTATTACGATACGTTAGTGACCGTACAGTACATCGTTAGTTTTTGATGTAGTGTTCCACGATTCATTGTTTGCGTATAACACCCAGTGCTCCATGCAGTACGTGCCCTCCTTAATACCCTTTACCAGGCTAGCCCACCTCCACCCCCCTCCCCTCTAAAACGCTCAGTTTGTTTCCTGGTGGACTCCTACTTCTTAACATTTTCTATAACCCCTCTCCCAACCCCTACCTCGTAAGTCCAGGCTTGATGTGAATCTTCTTTATAGCACAAAGAGGAAAAAGAAAAGGCAGCAACCTAATTCTGCATTGTTACAGCAAAATGACTTCTAGTCAAAGTAAGAGTATGACTTGGAGCAGACCTGCCAGGAGGTCTTAAACTGTCTGAAACCTTCCTCCGTAGTTTTCAACCCTCAGTGACATTCATTCCTGTGCTAGGCACACAGTAGGTGTACAATAAATACTTTCTTGGTGAATGTGCAGTATTCACATTTGTTTAGGTGATGTTCCCTGTTTAGAAACAGATTAAATACTCAAATTAGTGATTATAATCATCACTAAAGTCCATCAGCTCACTTCACACATAATAGAAAATTCTGTTCTTTCTGTTAACAATATTAGGTGATGATTGCAAGTGAAAAGAATGGGTCCCCTCCCCAGAGTCAAAATCCCTCCTACATCCATTCAATAAGTATTTGTTGAGTCCTTACTATGTAGCGGTATTTATTCTAGGTTCTTGAGAGTGAGAAATCAGTGAACAAAACAGAGGAAAACTCCTGCCTTCATTGAGCTTATGTTCTAATGGGTACACAAACAATAAACAATAGACATGATAAATAAGTGGATGATAGAGTATGTTGGAAACAAGGAGAAGAATGTTGCTGGAACTGAGGGCAAAACATGTACTCCATTATTTAGACTTGGCTTTTACTTCGAGTGAAATGAAGAATTTTTGGAGGGTTTTGAACAGAGGAACATGATCTAACTTGCATTTTATTTTTTTAAAGATTTTTATTTATTTATTTGAGATACAGAGCGAGAGCAAGTGAGAGAGAGAGAGCGCACAAGTGGGGCGGCACAGAGGAAGAGGGAGATGCAGGGTCTCCACTGATCAGGGAACCCAACGCAGGGCTATATCCTAGAACCCTGGGATCATGACTTGAGCCGAAGGCAGATGCTTAACCGACTGAGCCACCCAGGCATCCCTAACTTGCATTTTAAAAGACTCTCTTGGACAGCTCTGTTGAAAATAAAATGCAGGGGTTGGGGGTGGAGACAAGATAGAAGCAGTGAAATCCATCAGTAGGTAGCTACAGTACATGGAGGCAAGGCCCAGAGTGGTAGCAGTGGAAGGGGTAAGAGGGACAGATTCTGAATATGTTTTGAAGGAACAGCCAACAAGATTTCTCATGTATTGAGTAAAAGAAGAGACGTTAAGGATGACTTCAAGGTTTCTGCCTGAGCAACTGTGAGCAGGATGGGCCAGGTAGAGCAGGATAAAGGGGAAGATCAAGAGTTCAGTTTGGAAAGTACTGAGTTTAAGATGTCTGTTAGATACACAAGCAAAGATGTTGAGAAGGCAGTTGGCTATTAGTTTGGAATATGGGAGTGAAATTTACCCTAGAGATATTTGGGAGTCATCAGCATATAGATGGTATTTCAGGCCATGAGACTGGGTATGATTAGAGAGGGAATGAGTATAGATGGAGAGAAGAAGACCAAGGACTGGCCCTGGGGAACATCAACATTAAGAGGTCAAGGAAAAGAGAAGAAAACAGCAAAGGGGATTGAGAAGGAACAACTACTAAGGTAGATGTAATAGCAAGAAGGTGTGGTGTCCTGGGCAGTGTATGAAGAAAGTGTATCAAGGAGGAGGTGGTAAACAACTTTGTTAAATGCTGCTAATTCAAGAAAACTGAGAACTGAAATGGCCATTAGATGTATCATTGGTAACTTCAGTGAGAGGAGTAGTTTTGGTACAGTGTTGCAAGGAGGGGGGGTCGTGCAAAGCCTTATGGGGATAGGTTTGAGGGAAATGAGAAAAGAGGAACTGAAGAGAGAAAAAAAAAACAGTTTTAGTGCAAAGGGAGCAAAGAGTTAAAGGGATACTTAGCAGGGGAAATAGGGACAAGAGAAAATTTGCATTTGTTTTTTTATTAATGAGTGAAAAAATGAGAATAGCATATTCATGATGAAGGTAATGTAAGAGAGAAAGGAAAGAATTTCTAGAGCAATGTTTTTGAGTATGCAAGGAGGCATGGTTTCTAGTGCACCCATACGGCATAAAGAGATCATCTATGCTTCGGGAAAGCAGAATATACGGGTACAGGTGGGGAAATGGGTGGTGAAATCTGGAAGTTCTCTGGTTGCTACCATTTTTTTAGTGATGCATGGAGCACGGCCATCTGCTGAGTGCTGGCTCTACTTTCAAAATACATCAAGAATCCGATCACTTTCTCATCATTTCAGCTGCTACCATCTTGGTCCAAGCTATCAACGCTCACCCAGAGTTTTGCAAATGGGTCTAGGGACTGGTCTCCCTGCTTCCACCCTTGCCCCACTACAGATGTTATATTGAAACATAAGTCCATCATGTGACTCTTCTGCTCTAATCCTCCAAAGGCTTTCTATCTTACTCAGACAAAAGTCAAAGTTGTTGCGTCCTCCCTACCTTCCTTCTGCAACCTCACCTCTTACTACCCTCCTCCTCACACACTGTGTACCTTTCTACCAATCTCCTTGCTGTGCCTTAAACCCACCAGTCATGCTCCCTTCCAAGAACCTCAGGACATGCTCTTTCCATTTTCTAGTATGTTTCAGTGTGGCTTCCTTGACCACATTCAAATTACAACTCATATTCCTTACATTCCCTATCTGCCCTCCCTGCCCTATTTTCCTTATGGCACTTATCAACATCTAACATACAACATATTTGATTTACTCATTTAGTTTATTATTTGTATCTCCCCATTGGAATGTAAGTTCTGTGTAAGGAGGGAGTTGTACCCTGTTGTTTAAAATGCTTTCCCCAGTGCCTAGAATATCACCAGGCACCTACTTCTAGAATGAGCAAATAAATTTCAGAACTATCCTGCGATGCTAGGGTCTACTGTGATCACTCCACAGAGACAAAATGTGCCTTTAACCAAAGTTTTGTTTGACTGTTGACGATGAGGATGCCACATGTGCACCAGGAGGGTATGAAAAGGTTTGTTACTCACATAATATGGCTTCCTGGGTAGGGTAGGACAGTCTCCCACACTGGTCTCAAAGTGGCATTAGAGAGCGGAGAAATGATACTGGCCTGGGCTTTTGTTGTGGGTAGGAGGTGAGGCTTGGGTGAAGATTCCCATACACAGGGCAGGCCTTGTTTAGTTTGAACCCCCTGCTTATGCCAAAGGAAAGAGCACGTGCACTTTCTTACCGGCTTGCCCAGATATAGGGCAGAAGGAGAAGGGAGTGTGATGGTTGGCTTGAAAACTGGTAGCAGTTAAACAAAATAAACAGAGTCAGACTCTTTATTACAGGACCCATTGCAAGTAGGATCGTTAGTGTGTTTCATGTTCTCTGATTCTATCTGGGACGTAGCACATCACATCTCCAAGGGATCTCAGGGCTCTAGGCAAATTGCCTGATTTTCCAGATGAAGAAGACTGAGGCCTGTTCCACTATATTGTCTTGTCTTTGCAAATTCCAATGTAAGTTGCCTCAGGGGCTGGCTCCCCTATGGCAAGCCCCAGGGCTCTAAGTTCTTAAAAACAATCTTGAACAAGGTTTTAAACTCTTGACTCTCAGAACCCTTGTCTATAAAATTCTTATAGTAATATCTACTGTGCTTTTGTTAGAGTGAAGGTTTCAATGGAAGAGTGCTTATAAAGTGCCAGCACATGGTAGTGCTCTGTGAATAGTCATTGCTAGAGTCAGAACTTAGTACCCTCTAGCTAAAAACCATTTGGTCTGGGCATGTTTAAGAGAACACTCTGAAATAGTCTAAGATAGGTAGAATATAATTATTTCATTCCATTTCAGAAGGAACTACTTACTTTCTTTTCTTTTTTTTTTTTTACCTGCAAACTGTATCAAGGTATAAAACATTCCCATTACCCTAGAAAGTTTGCCAATGCTCCTTCCCATCTACTCACCATCTCCAGAAGCAACTGCTCTTTTAACTTCTGCCACTCTCTGGTGGTTTTGCCTGTTCCAGAACTTCATATAAATGGAATTATACATGATATACTCTTTTGTATGTAGCTTCCTTCATCTAGCCTAATGTTTGTGAGATTCATCCATGTTGTATGCATTAGTAACTCATTCCTTTTCATTACTGACTAGTATTCCACTGCAATCCATGATATCCCACACTACAGTTTATTTTTCCGTTTTCTGGGATGAATATCATCATATATTTTTAAAGAACCAAAACCAGGCATGGCCTCCAAAAGGGAACAATGCCCCATTATTGCCAGGTTCTGAACAATAGGGTGGAGAAATGGGCACACATCTGAAGGAGAGTTGAGTGTACAGAAAATTTCATCTACCTCTCTCAGTTCCTCGGTTTGCTTTGCCTGGGAATTCCCGAGCAGAGATGTTAGAGAGCTTTAAAGAGTTTGACTTTTCAATTGAGATGGTGCCAACTCCTCATAATTTTGTTTTCTACTTTAGTTCTTTTTTTTTCAAAATGCTATTTTTTCCTTTTTCTTTTATTGTAGGCTTTGCACTCCTGGGAGGACACCCTTGTTTTCTTACCACACAAGATATTCATTTGGGTGTGAATGAAAGTCTTACGGACACAGCCCGGTTTGTAAATCTTCTCTTCAAAGCTTATTTCAGAAGTGATGAATTTCAAAAAGAAAATATGCTTCTCTTTAAATAAGGTTCCCCCCCCCCAGCATCCTTTGTACTATTCTGTTTCCTCCTTTCTCTCTTTACCTAATGATCTGAATGCTTCTCCCTTCATCCTCTGGTCACTTTCTGTGGGTTAAGATAATTTTTTTCTTAGCAATTTGAAGAGGTTTCTGATTATAAAATTTCAAACTTAGGGAACCTTAGAAAGTGTCATGTAACTCATATTTGACAGTTGAAGAAATAGATGTCCAGGGAAACTGACATGGTCAATGACTCATAACTAGTTAGCATCAGAGCAGGTAATACTATTAACAGCTAACATTTATTGAGCATTTATTATGTGTTAGGCATTATCCTAATTCATTTAATCCTACAACAACCCAAATAGATTGGCATAAAGAGGTAAAACAACTTAATTAGGAATGTACTGGCTAATATAACATTAAATATCAAAATGTCCGTGGCTAACATGGTGTGGCTATTCCTGATTGGTAAGAGGGAAGGATTAATTATTTATGTGGCCCTTCAGGGACTCTGAATGAGAATGGCTTTGCCATTTTCAACGAGTAGCATACAAGGTTGGCCTGGGTGTTCAAGTCTAGTCAAGACCTAAGGGAAGAGAGTATGGAGATGGGATACTTGCTTCAAACTCATCTTGGCAGAGAAGCGACACAATCAATTCTACTCCCATTCTGTTGGCAAGTACTAGTAGCTCATCCCTACTCAGATAAAAGTAGAGGTAGGAAAAGCCTCTTAACGATTATATTACAAAGACTGAAACATAGGACCCCTGATTCCTCATGCAATGCTGTCACCATTATATCATGTTTAGTTGAGAAATACAAAGCAAATGTCTTTATTTAAATATTTCACCCTCGATATCAAAGACTAATGACTTTTTTCCCTGAAAATGATATGCCATAAGTAACTCCTTGCAATACTACTTTTTACGGCAGTTGCTTTGGTATATACTAAAGAATCTATCTACCCCATTTGAATTGTTAACAAGATTTGAAATAACTCATCTTTAAGCCTTTTAGTGACATTATTTCAGATGGGACAATGTTAATATTAAGAAGTGTTGTATTCATCTTCTGGATGCATGGAACTAAAAGAATAAAAAAACATAAATGAGTTTTTCTTCCAACTATGCTGCCACTGACTGGGATTACATTTGCCTAATAATTCTGCTTCCACAAAAAGAAACTGTACTTTATTCAAAAGCAAATATTACAATCTGGTTAAGGGATGACGTCAGGGGCACATCCAGGAGAGAAGTTTCAGTGGGGATCCTCCATATAGAACCAAGAGAACAATGGTGAGTAAGTCCTGTGTGAAGTAGTGATTGGAAAAGACAAAGTTGGAGGAATAGCTGAGCATCCAATAAAGAGTTAAGGAGGCAGACTGGCAGCCAGAAAGAGGTCAGGACCCAGAAATCAGTGGAGTGGGCAGGACCCCCCCCCAAAGCAAGAAACAAATAACCAAGCATGGGTTAAAAGCCGAGAATGAATATAAACATGTTCTTTGCTGCACTTGCTCTTCACACAATTCCCACTGCAAGTCCTTAGAGGAGCTCTACACAGACCCTGAGGAAAACAATCTGCTCACAAGTTCCTACATAATTGGAACCTTTTAGTCTATATACTTAGTTCCACTGCTACATGGATATATGGATACATAAAAGTGGGTCCATAGAATTTATTCTGATCGTTCCATCCTATCCCAAAGACTCTGAATAAAAATAATAGCTCCTCCCTGAAGAGTGGATTTCTTGTGCTATTATCTCTAAATCTTTGTAAAAACCTGAAAAATTACATATTATTGGCCCAGTTTTATAGATGACAAAACCATGACTCAGAAAAGTAAATGGAGATTAGCAGCTAAGTCAGCATTCAGATCATGCTTTTTTTTTTTAAGGCGATGATGTTTTGACTACCCCTACCACCTCTTACATATAGCCCACGAGAGGGGCAGTGAAATACATTATAGGAAGCATTGGCTAGTGTGTCATGAGGTCCCCAAGACCACCCCCATGTTTGATGATTCACTAGGAGGATTCACGGACTCAGCATATAGTCCTAATACTCACAGCTATGATTTATTACAGTGGAAGTATACCCAGCACAATCAGTGAAGGGAAAAGGCACATGTAGCAAAGTCCAAGGGAAACCAGGTGGAAGATTCCAAGAATCCTTTCCCAGTGAAGTCACTCAGGACACATTTATTTCCCTTAGTAATGAGTTGTGACAACACCTATGAAATGTTGCCAACCAGGGAAGCTCCTTAGAGCTGGTCACATAGCATCCTCAGTTTGACATGTACCCAAATCCAGACTCTCAGAAGGAAAGCTGGTGTTCACTTTAAACCATATTGTTTGAAAGAAAAAAAGAAATTAGGCACAGTGAGCCACTCTTAATCAGTCCTAGAAACCCTCCCCAAATCAAAGTTCCCAGATGCTATCCAAAGGCCAACTTTGCACGCAGGCCCTTCTTTTTTTTTTTTTTTTTTAATTTTATTTATTATATTGTGTTAATCACCATACAGTACATCCCCAGATTCCGATGTAAAGTTTGATGCTTCATTAGTTGCGTATAACACCCAGTGCACCATGCAATACGTGCCCTCCCTACTACCCATCACCAGGCTATCCCCTTCCCCCACCCCCTCCCCTCTGAAGTCCTCAGTTTGCCTCTCACAGTCCATAGTCTCTCATGTTTCATTCCCCCCTCTGATTACCCCCCTTTTCTTTATCCCTTTCTTCCCCTACCGATCCTCCTAGTTCTTATGTTCCATAGATGAGAGAAATCATATGATAATTGTCTTTCTCTGCTTGACTTATTTCACTTAGCATTATCTCCTCCAGTGCCGTCCATGTTGCAGCAAATGTTGAGAATTCGTTCTTTCTGATAGCTGAGTAATATTCCATTGTATATATGGACCACAGCTTCTTAATCCAGTCATCTGTTGAAGGGCATCTCGGCTCCTTCCATGATTTGGCTATTGTGGACAATGCAGCTATGAACATTGGGGTGCATATGGCCCTTCTCTTTACTACGTCTGTATCTTTGGGGTAAACACCCAGTAGTGCAATGGCTGGGTCATAGGGTAGTTCAATTTTTAACTTTTTAAGGGACCTCCACACTGTTTTCCAGAGTGGCTGTACCAACTTGCATTCCCACCAACAATGTAGGAGGGATCCCCTTTCTCCACATCCTCTCCAACAATTGTTGTTTCTTGCCTTGTCTATCTTTGCCATTCTAACTGGCGTAAGGTGGTATCTCAGTGTGGTTTTGATTTGAATTTCCCTGATGGCTAATGATTTTGAACATTTTTTCATGTGTCTGTTAGCCATTTGTATGTCTTCATTGGAAAAGTGTCTGTTCATATCTTCTGCCCATTTTATGATTTGTTTATTTGTTTCTCGTGTATTGAGTTTGAGAAGTTCTTTGTAGATCTTGGATACCAGTCCTTTATCTGTGGTGTCCTTTGCAAATATATTCTCCCATTCCGTGGGCTGTCTCTTAGTTTTTTTGACTGTTTCCTTGGCTGTGCAGAAGCTCTTTATCCTGATAAAGTCCCATAAGTTCATTTTATCTTTTATTTCTCTTGCCTTTGGAGATGTGTCGTGAAAAAGGTTGCTCTGGCCGATGTCATAGAAGTTGTTGCCTATGTTCTCCTCTAGAATTTTGATGGATTCCTGTCTCACATTGAGGTCTTTCATCCATTTGGAGTTTATTTTTGTGTATGGTGTGAGAGAGTGGTCAAGTTTCATTCTTTTGCATGTAGCTGTCCAATTTTCCCAGCACCATTTATTGAAGAGACTGTCTTTTTTCCACCGGATGTTTTTTCCTGCTTTATCAAAGATTAGTTGCCCAAAGAGCCGAGGGTCCATTTCTGGGTTCTCTATTCTGTTCCATTGGTCGATGTGTCTGTTTTTGTGCCAGTACCATGCTGTCTTTGTGATCACAGCTTTGTAGTACAGCTCGAAATCCGGCATTGTGATGCCCCCAGCTTTGTTTTTCCTTTTCAACAATTCCTTGGAGATTCTGGGCCTTTTCTGTTTCCATACAAATTTAAGGACTATTTGTTCCAGTTCTTTGAAAAATGTCCTTGGTATTTTGATCGGGATAGCATTGAAAGTGTAGATTGCTCTGGGTAGTATGGACATTTTAATTATGTTAATTCTTAAAATGTCCATACTACCCAGAGCAGGCCCTTCTTAACAAAAGAAAAAAAAAAGGTTTATTTTATTTATTGGAGAGAGAGAGAGTAGGGGCACGGGCAGATGCGGAGGATCTCAAGCAGACTCCACTCCGTGCTCGGTGCGGAGCATGACTTGGGGCTCGATCTCATAACCCTGAGATCATAACCTGAGCCAAAGTCAAGAATCAGACGCTTAACCAACTGAGCCACCCAGACACCCCCATGTAGGCCTTTAAAAGGCTATCTATCTGTCAGACATGGCTTGAAAATCACAAGGCTTGAGATCTAGTCCAAGCTTTGCCACTTACCTACTGTGACTCATCGGTGAAAACTTCCCTGGATTTTAGTTTCCTTTTCTATAAAATCAGGGCGTTCCGATCCTTAAGGTCCAATTTATACTCTCCAGTGCATGTGAATGTATTAGATATCAAGTGATTGTCCTTACACAGAGGTGAAACCCAATGCAGAAAAAATGCAGAATTCTGGGCCCCACACTCAGAAATTCTAATTCTGCAGCGAGAGCTCAGATAGTTTTGAGGAATCTCTACTTTAACAAGCTCCTCAAATGATACTGTTGCCTGGGTGGCTGGACCACACTTTGCGAAATCCTGAATTAGAAGGCTGTGTAGTAATCCTGGGCTGTTGTGCTGTCAACCTATGCTAGTGTGTGAGTGAAGGGAATGGTAAAGAAGGGACAGCTAATAAAACATGCGTATGGTTTCATGATAACTGATTGTGAAGGATACATTGATAGTGGAGGCAAAATGATGTCAGACTGGTTATTCTTAAAATATATGTGGATACATTAGGAGAAGCAGAAAAATAAAAGGAGTTTCTGCTTTAGAGAGCAGGTGCTAGATGAGGTATTAGACATATTGCATTAAAGGCTGAACCTCCAATGCAAATGTCCACAAGCCATTGGAGATAGACCTTGGGTGAAGCTGAGAGCTAGATAAATAGAACTGTAAGCTCAGTGGTAGAAAATTAGCTCCAGAATCTCCTTGTGGGAGGATTGTAGAAGGCTGAACCTTGAGGACAGGTGCAGTTAGGGAAGGGCAGGAGGAAATACTTAGGGTACAAGGAGAATAGTATAGTGCAATAACAGAAGAGGCTGAACTGGGCAATGGGGATGTCAGAAAGGGTGGCACAGTAGCTACTGTGGAATCTGACTTTCTTCTGTGTACCCCATTACTGCTTAATCTGTCAAAATATCTGACAACCAAGGTATGGCTGAGATTCAGAAATTCAATAAATCTAAATTGAAGAAGACAAGAGAAATCCACTGCCTTTCACGGAAGCAATTGAACTGGAGAAGCGAGGAAGTGAATCTTAATGACATCTACCCTGCCAATATGCATCGTACAATCCATAGCAATTGCCTCCTTGCTTTTTGTGGAAGTTCAACTTTGTAAGATGAAAAGAGTTTGGATGAGGTTTAAATGACAGTGCTGGCCTTTCCAAATCAAGAGAATAGTGCACACCTGACACTGACTGATGGTGTTGCTTCTCCATCTGCCTGTCTGGCTACTTTGGGGGCCCGGTGGAATGAAAAAAGTGACTGCCCATTGGTGAAAGGAGAACCTAAGGGGGAATACAGTGAATGTGGCAACAGAAAAAAAAAAAGACAAAACTGGGCTAGTCTCCTAAAAGCTGTTAAGTGCAATTTCCAAAGTGTTATTTAGTCAAATGATTTAATTATTTGTTTATTCAAAAAATTTATTGAATGCCTAGTTTTTCTTCTAGGAATTGTTTTAGCCCTGAGAATAAAATGCTGATCAAGTCAAACAAAATCCTTGTTTGAGTGGAAATTATATTTCAGGGGGAGGAGGCTTTCACTAAACAAATAAAGCATGAATAGAATAGCAGGTTGGGATATGTGCTATGATGACGCAAAAGCAGGGTGATCTGTGGGTGGGGTGGGGCTGACTTTAGATAGGGTGGTCAGGAAAGGCCTCTCTCTGAGGAGGTGACAGTTGAGCACTGACAGAAAAGGCAGAGGCAGGTATGCAAACCTGCGGGAAAAGCCTTGCAGGCAGAACAAACTGCTGGTACAAAAGCTTAAGGCAAGAACAAGTTGAATGTATTCAGGAAGAGAAGGACAGCAAGCAATGTTTTAAAATATTTAAGTAAACATATTTTAGATCTTCAAATAATTAAAAAACTACCCTTACAAGTTGGTCCTGTTTCAGCCACCAAAGGAAAGATAGATCAAACCAAAAGTACCTAAATACACATTCAAAATAAAACATATTGCTCTTTACTTTCTTGATTATAAGAATAAAACCTGTCCACTCTTCAAAATATTGTAGGCAAATTTTCCTTAGCTAAGCCTGAGTTCAGTATTGTGTAATATGAGGGTGCTAATGGGGAATAAGGGGAGCACTGAGATGAAGCTGTTGGCTGATATTGTGGAAGAGCTGGTGCGTTGGGGTCCCCAAGATCACCCCCAGGTTCAAGAATTCATTAGTAGGGCTCACTCAGAGGACACAGCATATGGTCATATATAATGGCTAAGATCCATTACCAAACCAAACCAAACCAAACCAACCAACCAAACAAACAAAAGCATATAAAGTAAAATCAGCAAAGGGAAAAGGTGCGTGGGGCCAAGCCCAGGGGAGACCAGGCAAAAATTTCCAAGGGTCCTCTCCCTGTGGAGCCACACAGGACATGCTTAATTCCCCCCAGCAATGAGTTGTGTCAACACATGTGAAATGTTGTTATCAGGGAAGCTTGTTAGACACATAGCGCTCAAGATTTTTATTGAGGGCTGGTGACATAGGCACCCTCAGCCCAGCATAAACCCAAATTCTAGACTCCCAGAAGGAAGGGAAGTGTTCGGTATAATCCATAGTGTTTATACAATTTAGGCAGTGAGCCATCCTTACTATTTCCAGGAATGGTGGAAACACTCCAGAAGTCCAAGTTCCCAGATGCCAGCCAAGGGCCAACCCTGTAAGTAGGCCTTTCAAAGGCAGCCATCTCAGGACTGCTATGTTAACTCATTTTTTGCACCACAAGGCTCTCATCTCTTCTGGATTTTGCTAAATGTCCTTTACCTAGATACATTCTAACTGGTAAGGGAGTATATATTGCACCCATGGAAGGACAGCCTCAATATTTGAACTGTTTCCTCAGTTCAGTGTGGATCCCTGTAGGGCCAAGCTCCCAACAGAATCAATCATTGTTCACTTCCCTCTTTTGAAAAGTCTCTTTTGGCAATTCTTTTCCACCCCCTAACATATCATAAGACACAAAAAATACAAATTTTTTCATTTAAATTTGCTTCAGACTTGAGGGCGTTTTCAGATTTTGTCAATTCTCTGGTGCTCTACTGGGGTTAAGAGTTGGATGGTCTATTTTTGCCTTCCCTCTGGGCTTGTCCTTTTAGATGTGACACCGGAGGTGACACCTTAGCATGACTGAGATCATGGATTCCTTGGAAGTCTAAAACTGGATGGAACTTCATGCATACAAATGACCACAAACTTGGTGGCTTAAAACAATAGAGATTATTTATTCGCCCACAGTTCTGGAGGCTAGAAGTTCAAAATCAATGTGTCAGCAAAGCCATGCTGTCTCTGAAGACTCTGGGTAGAATTCTTCCTTGCCCTGCCTAGCTTCTGATGGCTTTCAGCAATCCTTGGTGTTCGTTGGCTTGTAGCTGCATACTTCCAAACTCTGCCTCCATGTTCACCTGGGTATCTTCTCTGTATGTCTCTGTGTATCCCCTCCTCTTCTTTTGAGGACATTGGTTATAGGATGTAGGGCCCACTCTACTCCAGTATGACCTCATCTTAACTCATTATCTCTGTGAAGATCCTACTTCCAAACAAGGTCACATTTTGAGTTTACAGGTGGATATGAATTTAGGGGACACCATTCAACCCACTACACAATCACACATCCACAGGCCCCTGTGAAAGCATAGAAACATTTCAAGTCATTGTCATTCTGACGGTTCAAATAATGGAAGTCATATAGGGATTTGTGGATGAGACACAGTCCTCAAGAGAAGGAGTGATTCACTACCATAGTGAAAGGAATGTTTTAAAAAAGCTGGAATACTATTATTGAAGGTATTTATACCAGTGATATTAAGACCGAAAAAGGCAATTTTTCTTAGATTTCTTACTAAAATGTTTTAAAATATTGTACCTAATTAGGTACTAATGAATTGATATATCTATAAATTGAAAAGATGATAGGTAGATGGTAGACAAAATTCAGTCCTTCACAACATGAGTTATGACTCTTCATAGTATAGAGGCAATTTGCCATAGTATAAACTTCAGGGGCTTAGAAACAGGGTTGGGCTTCTGTTGAAGTCACAACTCATACAACACTGGACTAGTTGCTTCTGAATCTTAGGTTCCTCAGCTATAAAATGGAGATACAAATACTTATCTCAGTGAGTTATGTGAGGATGAATGAGATAATGCTTATAAAGGACAGGCATACAGAATCAATTCAAGTAATATTGATTGAACCAAGTTATGGCCTGATTCAATCTCAGGAAAGCTCTGATTTAATTTGAGACATCGCTGTGGGCTCCTAGTTAGCTTACAGTGACCCAACACTGAAATTCCTCTAGCACATTTTGAGGAGGTCATTCTCAATGCCATTATGCTGTACCCATTTATCCCTGAGGTCCTCAAAACTAGGCACTAATACCTAAATCAAAATAATCTGGCCATTATAGAGGCTTTCGTGAATAAATTGCATGTGGCAATTATTCAACATCCCTGGATTTCTTCCAACACCAGCCCATTTGAGAGGAGCCCATCCGGGTTTGCTAAAGGTATCATTTTTTCCTCATTATTCTTATATTGATATAACTAAAATTATAACTTGGGTAGAGATATCAGAGCACTGGAATAGTCTCCCTCCTGGAGGGAGACTCAGTTAACCAGTTTATTCCTTGACCAATTTACACTGGGGATAAAGTCTATGCTTCCTCTAAGGCCTTGGCCTGCTTCAATAAAAAATAAAAATAGGAACTATCCATTTTTAAACAATTATAGATTTCTCAGTGGTATATGCACAGCCAAATATTCCTCCCACTGCCTGTCAGTCAGCTATTCAACTGACTGGAGGTGTCACTGATAACAAACTGGAATTTAGGGGGCACACAGTCTGATTCAATGCAGGATAAGGACGAAAAGAAGAATGTGTGGCAGGACCCCATGAAAATACAAGTACTGTTTGCCTTTGGCTTTTGCAACACATTCACCACGTTCCAGTAAGTTTAGGAACAACTCAACTTCTACCAGCATCAGGATTGCTGTATGATTGTCCATCTCACCAATATCCATGTTTGCTCTTAAGATCTGGCCCAGGACACTATTGGTGTTTTCTTTTCTGTTTCGTTGCTTGTTTTGTTTTTTTTGGGTGTTTTGCTTTGTTTTGTTTTAGTATCTGTCACCCAACCACATAGACTCTGCATCAGGCCCTCCTGGGTCCATGGGGGACTTTGCTTACGGTATCTTTTGCTTTGTTTTGCTTTGTTTTGTTTTGGCCTTCTAGGGGGTTTTAATCCCTAAAAAAGTTTTGAACTTATACCGAAGGAAAGAATATCAAAGAATAATAGAAATTCGAGGTCAGAAAGGTCTTTATGGGTTCTTTAGATCAGCCATCCTTTTCGTGCCTCCTCCACACCATTTCTTCAAAATCGTCCTTGGCTTGCATGAAAATATCCGCTATCAAGGCACTCTACATACTGTGCGATCTTGTTTCATTTTTATGCAGTCTGACTCTTCTGATGGGAGTTTATACAAACTGCCTGAGAGTTCTCTTCTACATTAACTTGAAATTGGTCTTGTTATGACTCTTGTCAATGTTCTTCTGTTCTTTCATCTCTTAAAAACTCATGTATTTTAATATATTCAAAGACTTCAATTCATTGCAGTTATTATTCTTGTTATTACTCAAATTACCCCATACTTGGCCAATGTGATCTGTCCTCAAGTTGGCTACTGGGTCGTTTTGACATGTCTATTAGGCTTTGATAACGCCCTTGCTTTTTGTTATGGCAAAATGTTCCAGGCTCATCTTGTACATTTCTTTACTAAGGCCAAGAATTAGCCGTTGCTCTAAGAAGCCTTAATTCATTCTCAATTACTTTCAAAATCATGTTTGGAAGAAATGTTCTTTCTTGAATGATAAGAGGGTTTTTTTTCTGGTTATTACAGTAATCATCCTTTTGGCAAAAAAAATACTAAAAAGAGATAAAAAATATAGATAGAACCACCAATACTGCCATCATCCTGAAATAACCAATGTTAACATTTTATCTCCTGAACCATCTTTCCATTTAAAGTCCTATGCCTCTTTTCCTACAGAGTAGGTGGAGGTGGGGTAGGGGAAATAGACCACATTTTAAACATTTAAGTAAAATCAAGTTGAATAAATGTTTTAACTTGTGGATTGTTTTTCTAAACCCTAATATTGGCCATCAAACATCCAGAGGAAACTGAAATGTGTTAGAAACTTTAACTTTGGGTAATTTGGATTTTGCAAAAGCTATTATGCTACCATCGTTGACAGAGGCCCAAGATTGTCTACAAAGCTGCAGGAATCCACCAGATGGCAAAAACAATTCTATATGTTCAATGGAAATGAAAAGAGACAAAAAGCAAGTCATTATAGAGCTAGAGAGAGTATTTTAACTTGTCAGCCTTTCATCTGTAGCACGTATAACTCAGCTCTTACAATGCTTAAAGCTGGGGTTTTAAATTGATAGACAGCCATAGAAAGCCCAGATTACTGTTAATGGCTCTCTAAGTCCAGCTCTAGTTACAGCTTTGTCATTGTTTCCAGTGAAAGGGTTTGTTTTTTTTTTTTTAAAAGGTCTTTAGTAACCTGGAAGAAGAAAAGTAAGAGTGGTAATTTCTTTATGATTTATAGCAACTTCAAACATTAAGTAGAAAGCAGTGTCATTGACAAAATAATAGAACTAAGTAACTAAAGGTTTCTAATATCTGTTTCCATACAGGATCCCAGTGTGAAAACAACCTGGGAGCTGTTAGTTTTCCCCTTGTATCATTAATTCTACTTCACCTTCAGCTTCTGTGGTGGAAGGATCGAAATGGCATTTTCTATCCAACTTCGTTGTACTCTCTTTGGCCCATAGATGTTTTAATGTCCAAGGGGCTTTCTGTGCCCGAAGTCATGGCCCTACTTTTTGTACTTTGTTGACAGTCCAAAATATTAATCTTATGAATTTATCAGGCATTTGGCATTCCTTTAAACATAAAATAGCTAACATTCCTTGGTGGTTCTCAAAGTGTGGTCCCCAAACCAGCAGCTTAAGCCATACCTGGGAGTTTGTTAGAAATGCAAGTTCTTTGGGGCCCCAACCCACACCTACTGAATCAGAAACCCAACTGACTGTGTTCCAACAAGCCCACCTGGTGATTTTGATGCATGTTCATGTTTCAGAACAACTGCTTTAAACAGTCACATACTACTTAACCAGTAAATCAAATACATATTAAATGAACAAAACAAGTTTCCTCAACTGTTTACACACTGATTGCAAATTTAAGCAAATGCTTTTAAACATTTAACTTCATCACAAGCTCTAAACATTTTAAAAAGGAAAAGATGACACATAAAATAGCACACTGACTGCAGAGCAGATTAATATTTTGACAACAAAACTGGGCACCACTCTATTAATATCATAGATATTGTTTTACATTCTTATCCCTACTATTCTTATCCTTACATGGCCCTGGAATTGAAACTTCTCTACATTGCTGGTTTGTCAGGAATTCTACAAAAGACTACTTTGATACATTTTCAGGCCTTATGTCTGTAATTTTTCCAGATTGGAAAGGGAAAAAAAAGCATCTTGGGGGCTAGGAATGCAGGTTAAGTGGATTGCTGAACTCGATTTTGGTTGGGTTGTAGGAACTGGTTGCTAAGTTCAAAATGAACTAAACTCACATGGCTGGCCACTAGGCTGAATATATTTTTAGCACATCGCTTTCACTTTTTATCATGGTTCTATATTGGTTTCCTATTGGTGCCTTAACAAATTACCATACACTGAGTGACTTCAAACAACATAAATTTATTATCTTACACTTCTGGAGGTCAGATGTCTAAAATGAGTCCATAGGGTTGTGTACCTTCTGGAGGCTCCAGGGGAGAATCCAAGTCCTTACCCTTTCCAGCCTTGCTCCATCTTCAAAGCCAGCGGGACAGCTAGCTAGCATCTTCTGTCTTTTCTGACCTCTTGCCTCTCTCTTATGAGGACCTTTGTCATTATTTGGGCCCACCCCAGGATAATCTCTCTGTCTCAAGATCCTTAATTTAATCATATCTACAAAATTTCTTTTGCCATCTCAGGTAACCTAATCACAGGTTCTGGGTATGAGGACATGGGGGGGGGCATTACTTTGTTTACCATAGGATCCTGATTTTAGTTTTTCATATAGATTCTGACTTTTCACAGAAATAAAAAGATAAGGTATTCTTTAAGTTTTATTTTCTTTGCTTTTCATCTCTGGCAGACCCACTGTAATGTTTTCATGATATATTAACCTGGCCTGGTTTGGATATTTTAAAATATATGCCTTTCATAATAACATTGTTTTATAATTAGTTGGGTCATCAAGTTTTATTCCCATGGAGGCAGGAAGGTGAGTCTGAAAATCTAAATTCTTCTTCAGGACAGTTAACTAAGTTATTTTGGAATAAACTGTCATATCGTCTTTCTAATTGGAAATTGTATATGGCAACTTCGCTTTATATAAAACCACAAATGCTGATGGCATCCATCCACTTATGTTACACTTTCTACCATTTCTAGGAATTTGGCTTATAAGTTAATTCTTTGTGATTTACACACATTAGAACTGGTATGTATCTATGCTTTATAAACAGAAATATACTTAACAATAACCCACAAAAGATGTATTCGTATAGTTATATATAAACACTTTCTTAATAAATAAATTCAAATGTACATGGTAATAGTCATTCTTCACTGATACTACAATTATATTTTTGTACATTTTCTTTGTATTAACTCTTTCCTTATTAGCATGATGAACTTTTACAAGCACAACTTGTTTTATTTGATGATTTTTATTACTATAAGTGGTCACAGCTTGACAAACGGGAGCTTCTTTAAGTTGATTTTTTTCCCTTTTAGCACTGCCTCTGCCACTTTTAAATCACTTTTTGCTTCCTGGAAACATCAGGGTGTTATAGACCTATACTGATTTTGTCCAGTCCAAGGACATGGAATTGACTATCCTCTAATAGTTTCTGGTTCCTTTTTTTTTTTTTAATAGAACAATATTAAGACCAATTTCTGGGCACTAGGGACACTTATAAGTGTTGAAGGGAAAAAGATTATAGCTATTGCTGCTGCCATGGGACTATTCCTGGTAGTGACTGAGCTGAAAGGAAAATACCTTTTTTTTTTTAAAGATTTTATTTATTTATTTATTTGTTTGTTTAGAGAGAGAGAGAGCAAGTGGGCAGAGGGGGAGAGGGAGAGAGAGAATCTCAAGCAGATTCCATGCTATGTGTGGAGCCTGAGGCAGGGCTCAACCTCACAACCCTGAGATCATGACCTGAGCTGAAATTAAGAGTTGGCCACTCAACCAACTGAGTCACCCAGGTGCCCTGAAAATACTTCTTTAATAAGTGTATAAGATCTTGTTCTTTCCAGTATAGCATATCATTTTGTTAGCTCTCACTTTTCTTATACTATAGGATTTCAGTGACTACTAAGACTTTCCACCTCTCCATTGTTCCATTCCACAGCAGAATATCCCACTTTCCTCCCACCTCCTCTCTCTATTTTTGAGAACAATGGTTCTCAGTCTTGTCTTCATATTGGAATAACTTGGTAAGCTTTAAAAATATCGATGTGAATCCTCCACCATATCTTCTGTTTCTATCTATTTCCTAAGGGCAGAATATGGGATCAGGATTTTTATAGCTCCATAGGTGATCCAAATGGGTAGCCAAGGTCAAACACCTCTGTTCTAGAACCTCTGTTGGGCAACCTCATTAAAGCAAACCAGGTGCTCTCCCATAAGATTCTACCATACAGGTTCCTGGGATACTAACTCCGCATTATAAATAGGGCAAGGAAATGCATGCTTGACTTTTGGCTGCTTGGCTTCAAGAGCTCTTGGGATTTTTCAGTGGAGGGAACCACAATTTCCCTTTTCCAATCATCCAGAAAAATTCATGTCTATAGGGCGTTGACTTCTCCAACTGCTCGCCTCATGTCTCCCTCTGTCAGCCTCATCTTTCTTCATTCTTTCCTAACCTTGCTGTAATTACTTCAAGGTTTCCAAGGCCTCAGTTTCCTTATCTGTGAGGTTAAGATAACATTTACAATGTAATACACACTAAATCTAGCAAAACTCCACAATACACTGTAAAGTTCTTGAAACCATAAGAGGTTGGAGGCCCATGGTTCTAGCTCCATAAAATTATTTGAGAAGCTACAATAGAAGTAAAATCTGATTTTCCTTCTATGAGATTCTAGAAGGTCAATTGCAATGGTTAATCCAGATTTTTTTTTATCCTGTTCGTACACACTTTATGAAGTGATGCATATTTAAAGAAGTCCTTTCCAGTCAAACACTTCTTTACTGCTCTCTCTCTCATAGGATTTTAGCTATCATAAAATTAACCAATTCTTCTGAAATAGGGAAATGATAAGTGATTATAGTTATAAACCTTAGTGGGATATCCACCTCCATCTAAGTGACTTCGTCATGATAGAACTAAAAGCCTGCATTCTATACTATGAAGCATCAGTGTATCTGTACTGGATAGGGAGTTTTTATTAAGATCTTGAAGAAAAGGAAGAAGATTTAAAATTCTTTTAACCAGAGATTCTAAACGTTTGTAAGGTTATCTGAGTTACCTGGGAAACTTGGTAATAGTAAAAGACCCAGATTTCTCCCCTTTGTCAGGAGCTTGGGCCTCTGTAGTTTATTAGTTCTTTATTTAGTCCTGATACACACCAAAGTTTGGGAACCATTGCCTTAGAGCATCAGATGGCTCAGGGCCATCTGGTTATTCAAATTAGGGAGGTCTTAATGGAGTGGATTATTAATTTCTTAGGATTTAAGATGTCTTTTTCTTTCAGTTGAACTAGAAAGCATTCCCTGCCAGAGATTATGGACAAAATCCTGTTTTTGTGGGCTGCTATCTCTTGATAGTTTTTTTTTTTTTTTTGGCCTGGTTAGGGTTCTAAGAAAAGAATGGATGGTACTTTTAAAAATATGGTGGCCTCAATTCCGTCTTTATTAGGCATCTCAAACTTAAAATGCAAATTAGTCACCTGGAAACCTTGTTAAAATGCAGCCTTCTGATTCAGTAAATCTGGGTGGGGCCTATGATTCTGCAGTTCTTTCTTTTTCCTTCCTTCCTTCCTTCCTTCCTCCCTTCCTTCCTTCCTTCCTTTTTGATTCTGCAGTTCTAACAAGTTCTCAGGTAATGTTGATACTGTTGATCTGAGGAGTGAGGTGCTAGCTTTGGTTGTCAACCTTGGATACACATTGGAATCTCCTGGGAAGTTTTTAAAAATACTGATCCTTAGGTCCTATCCCTAGAGATTCTATTTTTCTGACAATAATTGATAGAGATTATGGTCTGGGTGCCAAGAATTTCAAAAACTCTCTAGGTGACTTTTATATGTAGCAAATATTTGAAAACCCCTGTCTTAGACAACCATCAAACATCATGTTTTTTTTTAAACATCATTTGTTTTGCAAGAGAAACTCTAAAGTGGTTCTTTCATGCTACAATATACAATATGCTTAGATAGTTAAGAGCACTGGTTTCCAAATCTTGACCCCTACACTGATGCCCTGCCATGGGAAGTTTTCATCAGAAGTGGTCAAATAAGAAACATAAAGACAATATAGTGAATTTCATAACCTAAATTAATTCAATTTCAAGGATCATTCTCTGAGATTAGGTCATTCACACCTCTCTTGGTGTTAAAATGCCCTTTCTTCTATTAAATGAAGATATTAACATATTGTATATGTATAATTGCTTGTTGTTTTATGCCCCTAATTTGCTAAACAAAAACTTGGCAATCTTATGATCTCCCTGTGTTTTTGGAAATTGTGCTGATCCGTGAAATCTGAAAATCTGGGAACTATGGGTATGAGAAATCTAAGAAAATTTGAAAAAAAAATCTGAGTCTAGAAGATGTTGTTACAGGGATATGGTTTTCAGTGTTTGATTCTCTAATCCCTGAGGGCAAGGAGCTTTTTTAGTGGTTCTTGGATTTTATAAGCACCAACAGTTTTCTAGAGATTGAGGTAAATAATATATCTCAGATTTGTAAGAGGGACTTGTTTTCCAAATATATGATGATTAAAATACAAATTTATGAAGACCTTACTGAATGTATATTAGCTTTAGTTTTTATGCATTTAAAAAATTTTAAATCTTTTTATTCAAGCATAATTAACATACAGTGCTACTATATTACTTTCAGGTGTACAATATAATAGTTCAACAATTCTGTTTCTCAGTGCTCACCAAGATAAGTGTACTCTTATCCCCTTTATCTATTTCACCCATACATCCACCAACCTTCCCCTTCTGGCAGCCACCAGTTTGTTTTCTATATTTAAGAGTCTGTTTTATTGTTTGTCTCTTTCTTCTTTGTTCATTTGTTTTGTTTCTTAAATTCCACATAAGAGTGAAATCATATTGTATTTGTCTTTCTCTGACTGACTTATTTCACTTAGCATCAAACTCTCTAGCTCCATCCATGTTGTTGCAAAAGGCAAGATTTCATTCCTTCTATGTCTGAGTAATATTCCATGGTGTGTGTGTGTATGTGTGTGTGTGTATCACATCTTCTTTATCCATTCATGTATTGGTGGACACTTGGGCTGTTTCCATAATTTGGCTATTATAAATAATGCTGCAGTAAACATAAGGGTGCATATATCTTTTTGAATTAATGTTTTTACTTTCTATGGATGAGTACCCAATAATAGAATTATTGGAACATATAGTAATTCTATTTTTAACTTTTTGAGGAACATCCATACTCTTTTCCACAGTAGTTGCACCAATTTGCAATCTTATGAACAGTGCATGAGTGTTCCATTTTTTCTATATCCTTGCCAGCACTTGTTATTTCTCATGTTTTTGTTTTTGATTTTAGCCATTTGGACAGGTGTAAAATGAGACCTCATTATGGTTTTCATTTGTATTTCCCTTATGATGAGTGATATTGAGCATCTTTTCATGTGTCTGTTGGCCATCTGGATGTCTTCTACAGAAAAATGTCTATTCAGGTCCTCTGCCCATTTTTTAATTGGATTATTTGGGTTTTTTGGTGTTGGGTTGCAATTTCTTTTGACACGGTAATAATATCTACTACTTTTTGCTCTCTTACTATGAATAAGGCATCATACTATACACTTTAGATAGGTAATCTCATTAATCCTCACAACTCAATAGGATAGATATTATTATTATTGTTTTAGAGATAAAGAAACTAAGCCACAGAGGAATTAAATAACATTTCCAAGGTCACACAGCTAGTAAGTTACAGAACCAGAATAAGAACCCCAACTGGATACTTTATAATCATGACTATATTTACTCTAACTACTATCATGAGAGGCTTTTCAAATTTTTTTGTCATTAAAAATAATTCTTTAAAACTGAAATGGTTAGAAGCCTCTGTTGTAGAGGTTTTCCTTTAAATAGTAAGAAACCAAGATTTTAAACCAAAGGTCATCCTTGCTAGTTGTATAAGGCTGAAGCTTTAGCTGAGGAACCACCATCACTCTGATGCATGGGAAACAATTAAAATTTGGATCCCAGGCTTTCCTTCCAGATATTTTCATGTGCAAAGTTGAGGCAATGTGTTGTAACAGAAAGAACAGGGACTTTTTTTTAGATTTATTTATTTAAAAAAAATTTTTTTTACATTTTTATTAAGTTCAATTAGCCAACATATAGTACATCATTAGTTTTTGATGTACTGTTCAGTGATTCATCAGTTGTGTATAGCACCCAGTGCTCTTTACATCATGTGCCCTCCTTAATACCCATCACCTGGTTACCCCATCCCCTTGCCCCCGTCCCTTCTGCAACCCTCAGTTTGTTTCCCTGGAGTCCAGAGTCTCTCATGGTTTGTCTCCCTCTCTGATTTCTTCCCATTCTGTTTTCCCCCCCTAGGAACAACAAATGTTGGCAAAGATGTGGAGAAAGGGGAACGTTCTCATACTGTTGGTAGATTGATTTATTTATTAGAGAGAGAGAAACAAGTGGGGAAAAGGGCAGAGGGAGAAAATCTTTAAGCAGACTCCCTGTGGAACACAGAGCCTGATGCAGGGCTCGATCTCAGGACCCTGAGATCATGACCTGAGTGGAAACCAAGAGTCAGACACTCAACCAACTGAACCACCTAGGGGCCCCAAGAACATGGACTTTTGACTTAAATTGACTTTGGTTTGAATACGAGCATCTCCAACTTAATTAGCTGTGTGGTCTGGGGCAAGTTACTTAACCTCTTTGTGTCTCACATCCTCCAGTCATAAAATGAGAATAATAATATCCATCTTTCTGTGTGTTGTTTGAATTCATAGCCATGATTTGGTTTGTCTTGCTTTTTTTGGTGGATTTTTGTGTTTATGATGTTGAACACTTTCTTTTTCAGAGATGCTGATAGCTATGCGGGGTGCAGGGACAAGGGCTGAATGCCTTCTCAGGCTCAGCCCCTACAGGAGTTTATTGTGGGTTGTGTCATTCAAGTTCACGGAGAAGCAGATTCCAAAATGGAATTAGACATGCAAGAGATTTAAGGGGGAAACAACTGTGAAGGATGAAGGAAGGAGGAAGCAGGAGTAGGCAGGGAAAGCCTTCAGACCACAAAGCAGGTCTGACCCCAGTGAAGGGAGAAGAGGGAGGAAGGAGTAGGGTAAAAAGAACCTGAGACTATAGCACAGCTCTGAGAAAGTCTCAGCCAGGCCAATGGGGAACCTCAGTGCAAAGACTGCCCATTGGAGCAGTCCCATGTCAGGCAGACTAGCTCAGCTCTGGGGCCCTCACTGGGCTCAGCCATTGGCTGGGGATAGCGTGGGGGGCAGTGTGGCCTTAGTGGAAACACTACAGCGTATCCCAAAAGTGCAGCAGCTGGGACTCCTCCCAGAAAGTTCTCTCTCGTGCGTCAGTCTGTGTGTACACCTTCATGCCTGCCACATGAGTACTTTCAGTTTTACACTGAAAATGTATATATGTCTGTGGGATGATGTCAAAGAAAATGAGCCACATGCCAGGTCATTAATGTTTCTCTGTTTACCTTGTTTTTGGTCTTGTCCCTTTTAACTTTATCAACAGTCCCTTATCAATTATAATTCATCATCATAACTTGCTAGGCCCACAATTGATTTCTTATCTCTGTAAAAAATAGTAAAATCAGTGGTCACTGGATGAGATCAATGGAACAACATCTGGCTTCTATAATGACTACATGTTTAATATTGCTTTTTTTAGATTTTATTTATTTATTTGAGAGAGAGATAGTGTGAGAGAGAGAGCACGAGTCGGGGGGAAGGGGCAGAGGGAGAGGAAGAAGCAGACTTCTGCTGAGCAGGGAATCTGAGGTGGGGCTGGATCCCAGGACCCTGGGATCATGACCTGAGCAGAAGGCAGACCCTTAACAGATAGAGCCACCCAGGCGCCCTAATATTAGCTTCTAAATCTGTCAGGTTGATAGGTAGCTGTAACTTAGTAAAAATTCTAATTTATTAGCATTTCTTATTCCTGTTTAAGATCATGTTTAAAGAAGGAATTATTAAGCATGATTAACTTAGATTATCTTTTCTTGGTTTCCTGCAGTGTGTTGTCTAGCATGACAGATGCAGTGCTGGCTCGAGTGTACAAACAATCAGATCTAGATATCCTGGCTAAAGAAGCATCCATCCCAATCATCAATGGGCTGTCAGATTTGTACCATCCTATCCAGATCCTGGCTGATTACCTCACGCTCCAGGTTGGCTTATTTCTTTGCCTTACACAAGAGCAAAATAAATAAATTATTCCCAACTGGTTCTAAATAGAACCATTTAAATCATGGTATTGGTGCTTTGTTTTCAAATATCATCTTGGCAAAGGATTATAGCATATGTGTGAATACTAGATATCCAAGGGAGACAGGGCATTGTTAAAAACAGATCATCAGATCCTTCTGTTCTCATCTCAATTCCCAACCTCTTTTAGCCCCCCCATCCCTTCTTCTCTCACTCACTTTGCTTTTTGGTGACATGTTTAACACAATAGATGAATAGAGAATGCTGGAGCATACAGAATTGAAAAGCTTTCTGTAATCCTACATACAGCTGGCTCTGTGGCTTGTAAGTGAAGACTGGTAGAGTATGCTTTGAATATTCAAAATGGTCAACTACCACGTCATTTTTTGAGAAGGAGGCCATTTTCTATCATTTTAATAAACTGATCGTTTGAGACTGGAGTTAAGAACATGTAGAATTTGTAGAATTGAGGCAAATTTAGCCGTGTCTCCTTAAATTAGAAACTTGAATAATTTTGAAAATATTCATCTCATTTGACTTGCCACAGCCAATCTACATGGTCTTGCCATGGGGAATCCTGACAACCATGGTTTCTGTGTGGATAGACTGTTCTGGGAAGATAGGGAAAACTGGATAGGTCCATATCCCCCCTTATTTGAATAAGCCACGCACATATGAATGTGAAGTTAAATTCAAAATGAAATGGAACTCTTTGGTGATGAGGAGAAGACTCACGCAGAGAAGATGTTACAGCAATGTTAGATACCAAGTGGCTGCTTGCAGGTGTGGCTTTACATATATGCCAGGTAATTTAATGCTTCCCCCTGGGCATCGTCATTACTAGATTACAAATTCGTTGAAGGACAATAAAATGTCCTATTCATCATATTGTCCCCTGCAGGACCTGGTGCAATGCCTTCATATAGAAGATATTCAAAGCAGGAGCTGAATGAATAAATAGCAGCTTATTAAGAACATGGCATCTAAATCAGATGGCCTTGGATTTAAATCCTAGGTTCGCCATGTAGTAGTTCTGTGATCTTGAAGTTGCTTAACTTTTCTCTTTTTAAAATATTATTTTTATGAATACATAAAATCGGTGAAACCTACAGACACTTCAAGAAAAATAAAACAAGCACCTCTGTGCCCATTAGTTTTGTCAAATCTTATTTTAGGATTTTTTTGTTTTTAAATAAAATATTATAAACAGAGTTGAAGCCTACTGTGTAACTCTCCCTGATTCCATTTCCTTTCACCCCACAAAGATTATTATCCTGATGTTTGTGTTTATAATTCCCAGGCATGTGTTCATACTTTAACTACACATGTCTATATCTGTAAACAATCGAGAATATTAATGGGCATGTTTTTTAACTTATATAAATGAGAACACAGACACCATGTTCCACTGTTACAGATGCATTGTGTTTCCCCATTCTAATACCAAAGAATGCAAGCTCCATAAAGGTAGTGATTTTTTTTGTCTCCTTTCTTCATTGTTCTATCTCCAGGGCCAAGAAAAGCCTCTGGACATCGATGGCACTCAATTTGTTGAATGAGTGAATGAATGAATGAATGAAGAAATATAACAAAGATTCAGATTTGAAATGCATGAAACCATGAGTCTCTGTATGAGTTCATATGATGTCATCTTTTAAGATATTAAGTCATTTTCCTATTTGTTGTGATTGTATATTCATGTCATTGAATTGTTCTGTATAATGCAAAAAAAAAAAACCCTAGTAGTTTATTCATTCCAACAAAGCTTTAAAAATGAGGCGAAGACTGACTGTTTCTTTATTTTAGCCCTAATAAGTGTTTCACATAGGTGGGTTTCCTCCTGGATGTAATCTCCTCCTCCCTTGCCTCTTAGGAACACTATGGCTCTCTGAAAGGCCTTACCCTCAGCTGGATTGGGGATGGGAACAACATTCTGCATTCCATCATGATGAGTGCTGCAAAATTCGGGATGCATCTTCAGGCGGCTACTCCAAAGGTAGGGGAACTTTCTGCCTTGAGACTAAGCCCCTCTTAAATCATCCCAGATGCAACTACCCCGTGAAAGCAAACCTCTCTTCCATTCAAGGAAAGCACAGGTGAGGCCCAAATTGTAGGCTATGTTACCAGCCTTACTATTACAGCTATGTGGCCTCTTGAGTGCCCATTTCCCTCAAGTGCCCGTTTCGCTCAAGTACCCATTTCCCATCTTGGCTGATGCCTTTCATCCATGAGTCTTTCTTAAAAGCCTCTCTGAATTGTCCCTCTGAGTGCCCTGAAACCAGCCATTATGATGACTGGCACCCTCATGCACTGCTACCACAAAGGCTGAAGAAAACAATGAAATCCAGACAGCATAGAAGTCCCAAGGCATGGAGAGAATGTTGTCATTTTTCTAATACTGCAATTTACTAGAAAAATGTCAGTATAATGTGAAGGTCACAGTGATGGCAACTACACCAGCTTAATATTTCAAAGTCAACTCCAGGGGCCCTGCAGCTTTTTAAATCTGAGTCCCACGTGGCTGTGAAAATGCCCCCCATATACTTCCTGCTCTGCTGCTACTCTCACTCAGAATGTACAGGAGGCATGACTTCTTTCATAGGTCCATAGCAACCCTTTTGATATGTAAGAAACTGATAATATTTGCTGCCTCTGAGAAGGGGAACCAGGAGGTTCAAGGACAGAGAGAGGAGGGAGAATTTATTTTCATGGTATATCCTTTTATGTGGTTTGAATCTCTTAATATGTTAATGTTTTACCTACATAGTAACATAAATCCATAAATAAACACACCTAAATAAAAAAGTGTAGATGCCCCTAAGAGAAGCCCTGTGTTAAGATATGCCCCAGCCTCATACTAAATGACTAGGCCTTTTAGAGGACAAAAATTAACCCCCCAAGAGACTCACACAAACCAGTCCTGAAGGATCCCCACAGAACATTTTAAATACCGGATCACTACTGAGTATTTCCCCATTATGTTTCTTTTTTTTTTTTAAGATTTTATTTATTTATTTGACAGAGACAGAGACAGCCAGCGAGAGCGGGAACACAAGCAGGGGGAGTGGGAGAGGAAGAAGCAGGCTCATAGCGGAGGAGCCTGATGTGGGGCTCGATCCCATACCGCCGGGATCACGCCCTGAGCCAAAGGCAGACGCTTAACCGCTGTGCCACCCAGGCGCCCCCCCCAATTATGTTTCTGATTGGCTACTAATATCCAATCAGGAGTCTCTGAAGGGTAAACTCCCCTAAACAGAGACCATCTGGGAAACAAAGTGAAAGAGAATTGGCCCTCTCATTACGAGACGACTATTCACAATTACCGTGCGCTAGTGTGTTTCTGACCAGGCAGGTGTTTGCCGTTATCTCAGTAGTGAGCGTGAGGGTTCACTCTGATAAACTAAGACATCCAGAGGTGAATATGTCAGGACTAAAAATTACTCCCTGCTTCTGCTTCTTGAGCTTGAGATATTTGCTGATCACCAGGAACATGAATTACACAATGTGGATTAATGGCTGAATTTCTCTAATAAGAAATCCCCAAATCCCCAAGGCTCTCGTGCGCTCTTCACCCCTTCCTGCACCAGTGTTTTGGGTTGGGTTCCCCACAAGGGATGTGATGAGGATTTGTGTACGGGTGATTTATTAAAGAAGTACTCCTGAGGAAGACCTGTAGGAGAAGAGGAAAAGGACAGAGAAAGGAAAGAATCTAAGCAAGAGGGCCATTTATAGTGACCAATCATCCCGGTTTGCCTAAGACTGAGGAATTTCCAGGGACATCGGACAATCGGTGCTAAAACTGAGAGAGTCCTAGGCAAACCGGCATGATTTGGTCACTCTAGTGCCATGTCAGTCACCATCTTACAGAAGGAAGCTTCAGTCTGACCCCACAGGTGAGCTCAGGAGTGTAACTTATGCCCCAGAGTTGTCTCAATCTGAGGCAAGGAAGATGGGCTTGCTTTTCTTTTCTTTTTTTTTTAAAGATTTTATTTATTTTAAAGAGAGAGAGAGCAAGAGTGAGGGGAGGGGCAGAGAGAAAATCCCGAGTGGGCTCCGCACTGAGTGCCAAGCCCAAGTCCGTCTTGGGGCTCAATCCCAGGACCCCGAGATCATGACCTGAGCCAAAATCAAGAGTCAGATGCTTAATCAGCTGATCCACCCAGGCGCCCCGGAAGGTGGACTTTTATCCTTTGAACCAGTCGTTGGTCAAGGGCAGCAAGGGGAGAAAGGGTAGTAAATCCCCTGGCAGTTTTGGCAGGAAAAGCAGCTGGGTAACCAGAGGGCTGTCTTCTGAGGAAGAGCTGCAAGTGCTGTTAAAAGCCCATGGAAATGGAGAGAGGGAGAGAAAGCTGCAAAAAGAAATCCTAGGATGGCATCTGGGTAGAGCACCGGCATTGTCCGCTGCATCCTGCCAAAGAAAAAGAAAACAAAACACTTTTCCCTAGTGCTTTTGCAGAACCAGTTTGAGTCAATGCACCCTGCTGCCTTAGTTTGCAAGGGCTGCCATGACAAAGTACCACAAACTGGGTGGCTTCAAACAACAGAAATTTATTGTTTACAGTTCTGGAGACTAGAAGTCCAAAATCAAGATGGTGGCAGGGCCACGCTCTCTCTGAAGCCTCTAGGAAAGGATCCTCATCTCTCCCTGCAGCCCCAGGCTTCCTGGGCTTGCAGCTGCGTCCCTCCAGTCTCTGCCTCCATGTTCTTGCCTTTATGCCTCGGTTTCTCTGTACAAATGCCCCTCTTCACAGGAGGACATCAGTCATGTTAAATGTAGGCCCACCCTAATCCAGTATGACCTCGTCTTAACTCATTACATCTGTGAAGACCCTCCTAAATAAGGTTACATTCTGAGGTTCTGGCTGAGAATGAATTTTTGGAGGATATTATTCTACCTAATACACTTGCCATAGAAGAAATGGTGGGCATGGACGATAGCACGAATTAGAAGTCACCCTATTATAGTAAACTATGGGGACTCAGAGCGAGAACTCTTACAGCAGATAATTCTCTTTCATTCAGCATAAATGGAAATGAAGGGTCAGATCCGACATGTGCTTAAGGCAGTTCTTCACTTTTGGGAAGGGTTAGCACACTGGCACTACAAATCTAGTTTGAAGAAAGGCTCTTTATTAATGCAAACTATGACTGCATTTAGTTTTCATGGTGAAAACATATATTAACAATAACTGTTCCCTGATAGAAGGTGTTTCTGGACAGGCTTTATTCTGTTGGAAAAATATAGGATTTAAACATTTTATGGTGTGTCAGAGATGTTTTATTAACACCAAAGGGAAAAATTTGAATCTTGCAAAGTAATTTCAGTATTGTTCTTATGCAGAAACTCATTTAAATGACAGCGCTAAAACTTTGTTAAATTTTGGTGGGAGTAAGAGTTTTAAAAAGTCTTTGGGGAAAAAAAAAGTCTTTGTGAAAGTGTGATAGTGCAGAAGTTGTTCAGTTAATTTACAAGTAGGCCTATTTCCTTTCAAGATAAGGCCAGGAGATTTATTGTAAATTTAAGAAGCCCTGAAGTTTCCAAGGCCATAATTAATCTATTTCCCCATTCTTCAACTGAGAATAACTTACATGTTCAAGAAAACATAATTTTGTCCTTGATTGTAAAATTGCTCCATAAACTATTGAGGGTAATGATTTTAACATTGTTCTAAGTGAATATTTAGACTGAACTGGGTTTGTTAATCACCTTCTTCCTCTGGTTTTAAGATTTATGTAAAAGCCAATGAGTGATTTAGTATTGGAAGCTGAGCTGTGAGTAAAGAATTCCTCTTTGTATTCTCAGTCATGGCCCAGTGCATGCAAGGTTGGGTGATTTTCTAATTTCCAAACCTCTCTGTTGGTTCTCTAAGTACTTATTGATTCCTTCTGTAAGAATGATTATATGTAGGGAGTCTAAAACCTGCTTTCTAGAGGGAAGGCTAAATTTTCAGGGCAGGAGGCACATAGGGTAATGGCCAAGTCTCTTTATTTATGTTTACCAGTATGAATGGTCACAACATTAGTTACTAAATTAGCAAAGCTTTATTAATTACCTTCTCTAAATCCCAATAAAAAAGCTCCAGAACTTATGGCTATTTGAGGGTGGTAAACCTGTAAAATGTCTGCAGCCATCATCATCAGCATCATGTGTAGTTTCTTTCAAGAATTTTTTAATGAGAAGCAACTACGGTAGACCCGTGCAAAGAGATGTGGTTTCAAATGAATGAACCTGAACATGCCTTTTGCAGGTGGAGGCTCCTGGAAGGAGACTCTGAGGCAGAGTCTGGTGGGCAGGATGTTTATTAGGGCACGCGCTTGAGATCAACACCTGTGGAAGGGAAGGGAAGGGGAGGGGAGGAAGCAGGAGTGGGCAGAGGAAGAAGCTGAGCCGCAATGCAGGCCAACAACAGCCTCGTCTGACCTTACAGACTTCTAGATCCGAGATGGCCATTTAGAGCTGTTCCAAGTTGGGAGGAGGGAGTCAAGTTTCCATCCCCTCCTGTCAGTCATTGAATGTAGGTCGCCCCAGAAGGGTACGTGACCTTGGATGAGTCAGCTCTCTGCAGCTGAGGCAGTGCCCAAACAGGGCTGGCGGCTGAAAGCCATCCTCTGGCAGCACGCCCAGCAGCTGGGGAAATAAGTCCTTTATTCATGAAGGGGGGATCTGAATGGCATATCGCAGTGTACACCATAATGCTCCACTGAGAATTTATAAAAACCAACTTAAAATAAATGCTAAGAATTCAGGAAAATGAGAAGGATGGAGAAAGGTGAGAATAACTACGGTGTTTGGACTGACAAGATCTCCATATGGAAGGTCCAGAGGTGAGGCTGGGCTAGAGATTTGACAAAAGAAGAGCTGACATGTTCCAACAAAGACACCCAGGAGGGGACGGGGGGAGGTGTTCAAAGGTGAAAGGCTGAGATGGCAGAAAAGGGCAAGACGTGTACTGGGATAACAATAAGATTGGCTTTCCTGAAGCAAGATGCTGAGAAGAATTAAAAGAGACAGAAACAGGGAATGTGGGGAGGGGAACCTTGATACTCTTAATCAGCTTCGACTTACGGAACAAGTGGTAAACATTGCAGGCTTCAGAGAAAACAATCCTTGCTGCTGTGTACAGAACAGATTGGAGGGTGAGGAAGGAGGCAGTGGGGCTACCTGGGGGATCTGGAATAGCTTGGGGGGGGCGCTTTAGAGTTGAGACTAGGCCCAGCAAGCAAGGCTCCTCGGGTGAGCCATTTGTACTCGCAAAGACTGACAGTCCTGCTTAAACTCTGTGGCCCAGGCACCTCGCTTGCTTCACCCAAGCCCCGACCCTGCTCTCAACAAACCATCCCAAACAAATATACTTGAGCCAAACCGGCGTACTTGTGGTGTAAAATGCCATTTCAAAGCACGCACCCTGCACTCAGAAGTCTTGCATGTGGCCTGTATTTAGCTGGGGTGCTTGGGGAAGGTTCTTTTGAGGAGGACACATTTGAGCTGAGACCTGAAAGTGTTATCCACATGAAACAAGTGGAGATAAGCATTCCAGACAAAAAAGCATTAAAAAAAAAAACAGCCCCACACAGCTTGTGGAAAGATGGAGACAAAATGGCATCAGCTTGTAGAATTATGTATATAACCCTCTTATGCTACTAGAGGAACGAGAAGAGGCGCTACCAGGAGCTGGAAAGCACCACGCCCTGTTTATCTTGATAATTACAGAGCTCAAGGATAATAAGAGAAAGATGGGGCAGCTGGTTGCCTTGTTAAATTCCCCAAAGCACCATGAAGGTTTGGAATTCTCGAGGTAAACATTGTATTCCACTGAAGGCGGCTGAGCTATAACTTGAAGGAGCAAAGGGAAGGACAGGGAGAATACTGCTGAGAGGGAAATAATGCATATATGACAGCCTCATACAAAACAATTGCCTAAATAACAGTTGAATTCTTCCCCCTGCAGGGTTATGAGCCAGATCCCAGTGTGACCAAGTTGGCAGAGCAGTATGCCAAGGAGGTATGCTCCTTATATGTAAACTTAGAATGGCCTTTCTCTGTCCCATGAAGTTGTTTAACTGGCATGCTTGTGTATGCTAGAACGGCACCAAGCTATCGCTGACGAATGATCCCTTGGAAGCGGCTCGTGGAGGCAATGTATTAATTACAGACACGTGGATAAGCATGGGACAAGAAGAGGAGAAGAAAAAGCGGCTCCAGGCTTTCCAAGGTTACCAGGTTACAATGAAGGTACAAATTGATGCTCTCTGAAGGTTCATTAATTCCATTCATAAAGGGCCGAACCATCTAATCACTCGTTCACTTTGGGGACAGCAGACTGTCCTTTCCTTCCCTATAAAGGACTCGCTGACTGCATCCTCCGGGGATTTCTCTCTTCCTGAAGCTTAGCTATGTCCTTTGGAAAGACACTTTGGTACTGGATGCAGGAATTTGCAAGCCGGGCAGAAGAGAGAAGCAAGCTTCTCCCTCTCACAGCAATGGAGGCATGCAGGCATTGGAATGCCTAGCTCCGTATGTGTCTAGAGACACTGTTACTTCTGTTGCATGCGGTTTCTTCTGATTTCTCCTCTAAGAAAAGATGCATAATTGTGTTCTTCAGGCTAGTCCTTGCCTCTGGTTGTAAGGACTCTCAAGTCCAGTTTAGCTTTGCTTACTGCTTCCAGGGCATTCCCAGGGGAATCCTATCTACTCTGACGCCTTTCATTAAGATCTGAAGCAATGCTTCTCAGTGTTGAACATGCCTCCGGATTGCCTGGAGCTGTTAATACACAGCTGGCAGGACCCCACTCCCCTGGGGTTCTGAATTAGTAGGTCAGAGGTGGGACCCGAGAAGTGGCATTTGTACCAAGTTCCCGGATGATGCAAAGCTCATGCTCCAGGGTGACACTTTGAGAACTGCTGTTCTGCAGGAATACTCTACCAGGCAAGTGTACCTTGGGATTTTGTCAGCAGAGAAGCTAGTCTGTTGGGTGGAGAAAGGGATTGAGCAAACACAATAGATATTTCATTGATAAGGCAATATATAAATACAAGCTCCTTATTTATCCATGTCAATAGAATGAAGTTTAGAAAATAAAAAGTGAAAGTGTCTTGCCTTCATCCCTTCAACAGTGACTATTCCCAGAGGGAGCCACTGTTCAACAATTTGATGCGTCTCTTTGTGGACCTTTTCTGTGTATTTACAGATGCCTTCACATACACACACAATTATTGACTTCTCATAAATGACATATTAGACATACTATTCTGATTTACTTTTCCCACTTAACAAATCTTAGATTTTCTTGTCCATTTATTTAGATATTTTTCAGTCTTTTAAATGGTTGCATCAAATTACAAAGTCTGGGGGGACTATGATTTATGTTGATAAATTAGGCTATTTCCAATGATCCCAATTACAAACAATGCCACGATGGATACCCTTATACATATTTCTTTGTGCAAGTATTATTGGAAAATAGATCCCCGGAAAAAGAATTTCTGGGTCAAGTGGTATATACTTTTAAAAATAGATAAATGCTGCTAAATAGCCATCCAAAAAGAATTGATAATTCATACTCTCTCCACACTCTTTCCATTCTTAGTTGTTATTTACACTTTTAATTTTTAAAATCCGTATCTCATGTTTTTTAAATTTTGCATTTCCTTGAGTACTAATGAAGCTAAATATCTTTTCATGTTTACTGGCCATTTCCATGTGATTTTCTATAAAATGCTATCATATCCCTAGCCCATTTTCTATTTTTTTGGCTATTATTGGTTATAGGAATTATTTATACATTATGGCTAATCCCTTGTCATATATGTGGCAAATACGTTCGTGGAGAAATTCTAAATTCCTTGTGGTTTACCTTGTACTTGCCTTGACAAACCTGGGGCCTTTTTGTGGTGCTTGGACTATAGGCTTGAAGAACATTCATCTTACTGATGTATGTCTGAACCTTGAACGAGTATGGGAAGTAAAACAAAATTTTAGTACAAAGGCAGTAATTTTGAGGTAAGAAATTATGAGGGAATGCAGTTCTGAATCTGTAAGTGAACAATGGAAATGGATGGGAAAATGTACCTTCCAGAACTTAATGGCTGGAGAAAATTAAAGTGTTAGGACTTTTGCATTAAGAAGGAAACCTCTGGTGCGTAGTGCCCATACTCCTGTTTAATGCACTCCTGTCTCAGCACGCTCTCTTTCAAAAGCGTTTTAATTAGTGATGAAGTATGCTTCAACCACTAAAAACTGTAACTTGGAGATAAGCTCAAAATAGAACATAATCCCATAAAAGCAACTTTTAAAATATACTGGGGCATAATGGGTGACTTTTGCTGTCAGCCTCATATTGTACTGATAGAGCTCTTTATTGAAATGTCCACAATCCCTCTAGACGAGAACCAGAAAACTGAGTTAGTGGTTTAATTTGGAGTAATGATCTCCCAAATCAAAAAAATGACCATAAAATTCCATAAGTTGAAAGTACCATTTACGTTTCCCTTTGGCGCTTTGAATTTAAACCGCTGCTCTGCCTCATTGCCTCTCCCTTTGCATTTGGTCTCTGACTCCACACCATATATGTGTAGGAGAAGAAAGGGATAAAGAAGGGGGGGTAATCAGAAGGCGGAATGAAGCATGAGAGACTATGGACTATGAGAAACAAACTGAGGGCTTCAGAGGGGGAGGGAGTGGGGGAATGGGATAGACCGGTGATAGGTAGTAAGGAGGGCACGTATTGCATGGTGCACTGGGTGTTACACGCAACTAATGAATCATCGAACTTTACATCAAAAACCAGGGATGTACTGTATGGTGTCTAACATAATATAATAAAAAATATTATAAAAAAATAAATAAATATTGAAGAAGAGAAATGTGATAGCCACATATACTAGTCAAAACACAGTCTCATCCCATCTCTTCTTTAGACTGCTAAAGTTGCTGCCTCTGACTGGACATTTTTACACTGCTTGCCCAGAAAGCCAGAAGAAGTGGATGATGAAGTGTTTTATTCTCCACGATCACTAGTATTCCCAGAGGCTGAAAACAGGAAGTGGACAATCATGGTAAGCAAGAAATGGGGAATGGAAGCTAAGAAGGAGCTCTCTGTGTGGCCCTAACTTGGTCATTCATGGCTTTTGGTAAATAATAAGCAACCTAGATTATCCACCCACATGACATGCTCATATGGCATCTATTTTTTCCCCCAGAAATCTGTAATAGATTATTATTGCTTCTTAGGATTTATATTGTACTTTTAATGGTGTAAAATTGATCTCCTTCCAAATATATCTATTTCAATTTATTATTATTTTTAAGAGAGAGTGAGAGCGAGCAGGGGGAGGGACAGAGGGAGGGGGAGAGAGAAAATCACAAGCTTGCCCCATGCCTAGCGCAGAGTCCCACACGGGGCTCAGTCTCACGACCCTGAGATCATGACCTGAGCTGAAATCAAGAGTTGGGTGCTCAACTGAATGAGCCACCCAGGTGCCCCCAAATATATCTATTTTAATAAAAATTCTAACTGCTCTTGATTAGCCTGAACACGAACCACCATTGCCTGCCAACCGTTATATTGTATAATTCTCATTTTACAATCCCCTTGTTAATGTTTATAGAGGCCCCTAATTCAGTGCCTGGCACAAAATGAGTATTCAAAGAAATCTTATTTCCCCTCTCTTGTCTTTCTTCATTTCATGACTTACCTAGATCATTGTTTTGGTTCTCTACTTGACTTTGGCCCTATAGATATATCTGTTTAAGATACTGAACATTTCTGGAACTGCAACAAAACTAATCTTAAAAAATACCGGTCCCCTTAACATAAGTTTCATCTTCATCATTGCTATTCTAGGAAATATTAACCTCACATCTGTGTGTTACAATATTCCAAACATCACCTTCTTCTCTGGAAAACTAATATTCAAGTGCCATAATTTAGTACCACTGTTTTTTAGTTTTTAGTGATTTAACTGATCTCAATTATTGTACCAGCTGGGGTCTTACTGGCAAACAGGGTCCACTCTGGGTAAGATAAAATGATAATATAGGAATTTATTAAAAGACATTAAGCAGTACCCAGAATCTCCAGGGAAAAAAGGTGCAGCAAATCATTCTTGGATACCACATATTCAGAAACAATATAGGCAGGAAAATCGCCCAGCAACACTGTGGTTTTTTAGTAGCCAAACACCACTGACACAACTACCCAAAGCCTGGTACCTTAGGCCCCTGAAACTAAATGCCAGATACTCTATTATCGCTGCCCCAGCTGAACCAGATACCCCCACCTGCATATAGACCAGAAGATCTAATCTCCCAGAGGATGGCTTCCACTGCACCTTGCTCACTTATGGCTCTTAAGACTTGAGTAGATATAGTTGAGTGGCAAGTCTGCCCCTTAGCTTCTGGGAAATGTAGTTTATAGCTTTCAACTTCTGGAGTGCAAAAAACAAGCGGGAAAAGACTCTGGTAATTTTTTTTTTAATCTAATGGGAATACATTTTATCTAAATGGGAATAGATAGGGTTATTGTGAGCATTAAAATAATACATGTAGAGCATTTAGTATGGTATCTAATACACTGTAAATGTTATTATAATTATTATCACTGACATCATCTTCATTGTTGACCTAATACAGTGACCAGCAGGGGTTCAAGCTCCACTATGGCTGCTTGAAAGCCAATCATGATTCCCTTTCCAATGGAAAGTTATAAGTCAGGCCTAATTTGTCATATCTAATAAGAGGGAAGATTTTTTTTTTTTACTGTGCCTTCCCGCTTGCCACCTCTGTCACTAGCTTTGACCAAAATGGCAACTCCCACGCTATCCAGACCAGCGCTTCTAAAGCTTTAATGTCTATTTGAATCACCTAAAGATCTTGTTAAAGTGAAGCTTCAGATTCAGTAGGCCCGAGATGGAGCCCGAGATCCAGCATTTCTAACAAGCACCTAGGGAATGCAGATGCTGCTGTCCTGCAAACCACATTTTGAGTAGCAAAGATCTAGATGGCAAAAGAGAAAATGTGAGCTCTCCAACCACGTACCTCAGGAAGAGACATGGCAAAAAATTTTCCTCAAGCTCTATTCTTTCTCAGAAGATGATTGAAGTTACAAAGATAAATCAACCTAAATCTGTTAAAATATGACCTTTGTAGAAATTCAGTGGGGAAAAATTTAAAGAAATGTTGCTAAAATATCATTTAGGGAGATGCTCTACACTTCTGAATTCTTGAAGAGCTTATTAAGCAACATCTTTAAATCGAATTTACTTTAAAAAATTAAATACATCATGTATTCACATTGTTGATATGCTTACAAGGATAAATATATATATACATACATACATATATATATATATATATATATATATATATACACACACACGTACATAGATAGATAGATACACACATACACACACATACATACAAAAGGGAAATTTTATGCCCACCTATTTTCCATTTCTCTAAGCCCTACCACCATCTCTCCATACCCCACCTTCCTGAAGTGTCCACTATTATTAGGGGAAAATATATTTTAAAGCAAACAAGAGGCATAGCCATGTTAAAATGAAGGTAGAGCATCTAATATAGAAAGGATACTTGCCTGGGAGTGAGGAGACTTGTACCCTAGCTGTGTTCTTTATATGCTACATACTTTATATACTCTATATAGTCTTTAATGCTAGTCAGCTGTGCCATCTTGGATAAGTATTACCTCTCTGGGTCCTGGTTTCCTCACAAATAAGATAAATAGATCTATTTATAAAGATGGCAAATGATTTTTAATCATAGGTCCTCAATCTCACCAACAGGCTACTTGAAGTTCTATGTTCAGAAGGTTCTAAGCCTGCCTGTGGTCTCAGAAAGTGGCATAACTGACTAGTGATACCTGACATGGATTCTGGAAGAAAGGTGGTGACACACATGCTATACTCTTCAAGTCGCTGAGCTAGACGATTGGAGGTCCCATTGAGTGAAGTTCATGTCGGCAATCATATACTATGCATCTACTGGGTGCCAGTCCTTCTGCCAGGCATTGGAGATTTTTTAAAAAACCAAATAGTATGCAGTCCCCACTCAGCATGTACAATTCATCTTCAAGAGAGACGAGATCCTAGAGATTGTCTAGTCTAAATTCTTATTTTACATGCAAAGAAATGATTCTTAAATAGCTTACTTAGAATGGCATTTAGGTTCAACACTACTGAGATAGATTTCTCTGGGATGTTCTCAAGGCACAACACTTGTTTTCCTCTAGAACTTCCTATCCAATGCAATAGCTACTAGGCACATGTGGCTATTTCTATTTAAATTTAAACTAATTAAAATATAATACAATGTATGAGTGAATTCCTCAGACATACTAAGCACATTTTAAGTGCTCAATAGCCACACTTGGCTGGTGCCTACATTATTTGTATTTGACAGCGCAGACACAGAACATTTTGATAATTGCAGAATGTTCTACTGGACAGGACTACTGTCTAGAGAATGATTTCCACACATAATTTCATTTAAAATCAGGATAGAAGAAAAAAGGAAAAATATCATCTAGCCTCAAGTTCTAACATCCATAATGACTGATGGCAAGTATGTAACTAAATAGGGTGAGGCTCATTCTAAAAGCATATAATATTTTTAAAGCAAATGCATACACTCTCAGTACTTAGAGGAGCTTTGCAAGGCCTCCATGTTGGGTGAATTCTAGCCGTGCTGTTCAGAACATTCTAGTATTCACATCATTCTCTCCATAGTGCACAGGCTTTTGGATCCCTTTGTTTTGTTTTCTTTTGTTTTTTAAATATACCCTCTCCTCCCCACAAAGGTTGCTTTTGTATTTTTCAATGATTAGTAAGGCTGTAGGACTCATAAAATGTCAGGTACTTTTCTTTCTCTGCAAAAGACCTGATACTTCAAAGCACTGCTATCAGGATGATCCTTAGATATACAAGACCACTGCAAATTTAATTCACAGTATTTTAGTCCTTTAATTCTCTCCAACTTAGGGGTGCCAGACCAAATCCAGGACACCCAGTTAAATTGGAATTTTAGATAAACAACAAATAATTTTTTAGTATAACTATGTCCCATGCAATATTTGGAACATACTTATAGTTTTAAAAAATGTTGCTTTCTGGGGCGCCTGGTTGGCTCAGTCATTAAGTGTCTGCCTTCGGCCCAGGGTGTGATCCCAGGGTCCTGGGATCGAGCCCCACATCGGGCTCCCTGCTTCACTGGGAGCCTGCTTCTTCCTCTCCCACTCCCCCTGCTTGTGTTCCCTCTCTCACTGGCTATGTCTCTGTCAAATAAATAAATAAAATCTTTAAAAAAATGTTGTTTTCTGAAATGCCAATTTAACTGTCTGTGTGTAATTGCTTGTTTATTTAACCAAATCTGGAAAATCTACTCCAAATTGACTTTCTAAGATTTAACATTTGAAAATAAATTTGACACATGCAATGACAATTAACAATAAAACAAAACCTGAGATGTGATCCTAGAAACCCATAAAAAAGCTTAAAATATTCTACCTGGAAGGTGTTCTTATCCCAGAGTTTGGCCTTCCTAGTTTCTTCTTGTCATTCAGATCTCAAATGCCATTCCTTTAACAAGGCCTTCCCTCACCACCCACTCTTAAGAGAATCTCCAGCCTCCTTTATCCCATTATTTTATTTTATTTTATTTATTTTATTTTATTTAAAGATTTTTTATTCATTTGACAGAGAGAGAGCATGAGCGGGGGGAAGGTCAGAGAGGGAGAAGCAGACTCCCTGCTGAGCAGGGTACCCAACGTAGGGCTCAATCCCAGGACCCTAGGATCATGACCTGAGCCAAAAGCAGATGCCCAATCAACTGAGCCACCCAGGTGCCCCTCCACTTTTTATTTTATTTTCTAATGGCATTTATCACTCCTTAATATTTTCTTGTTTGTTGCCTGTCCCCCTACTATAATGAAAACTCCTTTATAAGAGCATCAACCTTGTCTATAATGTTTTTCATTATACCTGGAATGGTGCCTGACACCCTAAATATGGACTCAAAACATTTTTGGGGCCTAAGGGCGATCTAGGGTATTGGTTCTAGAACACAGACTTTGGAAATCAAGTTAAAATTCTGGCTCTCTGTGTGATCTTGAGCAAGTATAAGTCCAGTGTACTCATATGATAGTGGAGATAAAAATAGGAACAACTTCATGAGTTTATGAGGATTAAATGAGGTAAGAGTCATCTGAGCATAGTGGATAAGGTCTTAGGGATAGGCAGATGCAGATCCATCCCCTACCACTACCACTCAGGAAAATACCTACACCTTCCTCCTCTGGATTTTCTCTGTCTTACACTTCACACAAGTAGGGAAGGATATTAAGTGGTATGATGCATATAAAGCACTCAGTACAGGGCCCAACACATGGTAACGGTTCAATAAATACAATCAATGAATCCTGTGAAATATAAGACCTGCATTTCTGATGTAGGGTAGGGACACATGTACACTATGGTCAAAAGGAAACAGTAAGTACCTGTAAGGCAGTAAAACTACCTCCTAGGGGGAAGTCAGAGAAACCTAAGTCCCAACCCAGTTGTGTACTATCTGTTGTTTCCAGGATTTTCCTATCTATAAATGATAACACAAGTTACCTTAGACACTTATTGCATTAAATGAGATAATACATAGACATTTCTCTCTAACTTACCTAGCAGCACCTAGCACAGTGCCTGGCAAATATTTCTTAAGTGACCAACACATGATAAGGCAGTTAGTCTGGTACATAGTAAACATTCAGTAAGCATTTGTCATGGTTGTTTATGATATTATTACTACTGTCATTGTGGAAGTTGGGGAAAGTAAAAGTGCAAATTACCATTTGTGGGTGACAGCCTAATGGGAAGCTATACTCTTGGTTATAAATATTCCATCATGAGGACCCAGATTCAGATAGACATTATTCGTTAGCCCAAATGATTTACTTTTCTTAATCTACATCTGATTGATTCTAAACTTCTCTAGGTTACAAGTGACCAAACCACAGCAAAAACATCAGGATGAGAGGGATTATATTTCTCTAAAACCAGCCAATAGCTAGGTTTCACTTATGACTGGGAAATCCAATCATGGCTACCACCATGGTATCTCATTTCAACTCTCTCGCCCGCTAGTCCTGGAATGAGGCCTAAGTAAGCATGGTGTTTCTGCATTTATTTGGGTCAGGCTGATCCTTCCTGACCTTCCTCTATCCAAATAAAAATAAATATTAATTCAGAACTGTCCCCTTATCATTTCCTTGGAAAAACACATTTTAACCACAGGCCTTCAAAGCGGCAATCCAGTTCCTCTTCCTTAGGTCCCTAAGCAAACCCTTGCTAATGTTTACCCATTTCTTTCTTTCTCTTTCTTTGTTGTGTCATCCCAGGCTGTCATGGTGTCCCTGCTGACAGATTATTCACCTCAGCTTCAGAAACCAAAGTTTTGATGCAGTGATGTTTGTCAAGAGAGAAACAACATTCTTCAGTAACTGAATGAGTCAATTTATGGAGGAAGGAGAAGAGAATCTAAGAAATAAATCCTGATACGTAGTATAGGTGAATGATATGATACTGCTTTGCCATTGTGAAACCTTCCTGAAGGCCTTAATTTAAGTGCTACATGTACTACAATATATGGCTTGACTTGGTTTAAACTCTCTAATGCACAATTTCTGAGTTACACTTGGGTATCATATTAATAGTCATATACAGTTGCTTCAACTAAACATAAATACTGCATTCATAACACATAATGTCTAAGCCATTAAATGTAATCTATGTTTATTACCTTAATAAATTATCACCCGTGCTAATTTATAAGTAAACATTTACCAGGCAGTCAGCTGCTGGTAGATCTGTGGGCTGTGTTCATATCCCCCAGGACCAACAAGGAAGCCAAATGATCCATCTTGCTGATGTAGTACAGTTTTCAGGCAAATGAGGCGGACAGACATTCACTTATGGAGGCAAATTATGAAATTCTCAGAAAACAGCTATAACCATGCCCAAACTCGAGTTTTTTTCCAGTCATATGTGGGAAGGAGAATTTTTCAAGAGCACATATCTCTTCTCCGTAATGAACACTTGATGTCAAAAGCCTGAAGAAGCCTTTGTGAACAAGTGGTAATACCATGGAAACCTAGCTGGGAACATAAGCTCCATTGCAGAGTGGTATTTTCATAGGTTCAAATTCTCTAGCAGGAGTGATTTAATTTTTTCATGTTTGTGCTTATCATGCATCTACTCACACCACACGCTGGATGTGTCTATAAATCCACTGCTTGCCACATTTTAGTCCATTCTTTTCTCTATAATTTTTGTTCAGGATAATAAAAATTTGCATCACTGGATTATTATAATGTAATCAAAGCTACATGCTTTTGTGGGTGACCAAAATTTGTATCATTGAATTATTATGATACAAATTAAACATTTTAGTTAAAATAGTAAATAACATAAGTGGAACTTTAAGAAAATAATGTATTTTGCAGAGGACAAAAAAAGTAACCATCCTTACATTCCACCTCGACTATTAGAAGAATGTTTCCAGGCTGGTTGACAGATATTCTTTAGCAGATAACTGTGACTTCAATGAGTAAGAGATGAATTACAAATTAGATTTGCAATGAACGTGCAATAAAACATATTTTTAGGGGGAAAAGGGCTGATAATGTTACAAGAGAAAAATCAATTTTTCTAGTAAATATCAAAGTTGACTTTCTTATCTATAGTAATTTCTTGAGACCACTTAAGAAAGAAAGAGTAGAGCTTAACAGACTATCTTCTTTCAGTAGAGAGTACAGAATGATTTAACCAGAAGGTGCCATGTAGACTGTGGAGGCTCTTCTTCAAACTACCTACATACAAAGGACATAATCCTGAGTATCCTTCCACTTTCTAAATGGTTGCACATGGCATGGCACTTAAAAACTACAAAAAACAGAACACAATTAAAAACATATCTCTACTGGTTACTCTCTGAACCAAATGGAAGATATAATCTTCTTCACTCAATCAGAAAGAACATCTAATCATTTTCTTGTCATAATGTAGTCACTTTACCTCAAAAAAGTCCCAAAGTTTTCTTTTTTTGTATACACACAAGTTAATATCTTTCTCAACCCAAAACTATAGGAATTGATTTGCTTTCTTAACTTTTCATCTTAAGAAGACATTATTTATAATATTAGGAATAAAGAAAACAGGGAAGGAAGATTTAGCTTTGATTTTTCCAGAGCTATTTTTAATCCCCTTTTCTTTTCATGCTTTCTTCCCTCATCACCTTTCCTATGTATCTAATGCATCGACAAAGATTAACAAAAACTCCAGCAATGACCCTTGGGTCTCACGTATACATAATAGACCCTATCCGCTTTCTTCTAGGCTTTCTTCACCACAATATTGGAAGTAAAACATCAAGTAATTATGCTGCAATGATTTCAGTGTTCGAGAAGAATCAACAGGGTTTTTTTCCCCAATTATAAGTTTCTAGGAACTTTAGGAAAGTAATTCATTGTCAGATATTTCTAATGGATATTGCATTAATGATTTGACTATAGAATTCCCAGGCATATCTGCACATATTAGCATGGCAATGCCACATTAGACCTCCTACACAAGCAAGTGACCCTAGAACCTCAGTTAAAACGGCGGGGACCCCTTGGCCCAACGCCAAAGTTTCAAGGCAAGTCTCCTCATGTGATAAAAATGAACAAAGAATACATACAGAGAAGGTATATCTAGAATATATTTTTGGGGGGTGCCTTTCTGTTTTAGAAGCTCTCATCAGCTCTAGATTATGGAGATGGTTGAGGTACATCTTCACACATGGCACCACTCAGCAGTTTTGTAGGATTGATGTCTTTTTACAGATGTAAAAGGTCATATCAAGGAATGGAAAACGAGTTCAGTCACAATGATCAGGCTCCTACAACTGGGAGCACCATATACTGATGTGAAAGTTGTGCTTTGTGCAAAGGTCTCAGGTGAAAGGATGTGAGTAAGGCTGAAACCTGGTTTGCACATCAGTTACGGAGTCTTGTGCTTCCTTACAGGCCTTATAGCCAGGAGGAAGGAGTGACTTTTTTGTAAGCTGTCCACCCAGGGGGGACACTTTTCAGCATTTCATAAGCCTGAAGAGCTGTTTTATTTTAAGTCACACAAGGGGCCAGTATCTGGTAGGGGTGGTCTTACCATCAACTATTTACATTAAGAATTTTTTTTCAATACCATCTTGTACTTGATTGAAGTAAGACACGTAGGGACACTTCAGTGTCTTGCCTCAGTTTCTGCCACAGTTTCATAAAGACTTCACAACGCAAGTGAAAGTGTCTGTTTATCTTTGTGTGGCAAATGCATGACACAGATCATTGAAGCAGCACTTTGAAATCAACTCTGCAACTCTTTAATCTTTTGAACAAATTCATCCCTTGTCCAGAAAATTTAATATCAATTAATGGTAAAAGAATCTTCATCAATAATGAAGCTGAAAAGAAGAGGGAATGAAAGGTAATGGATCACAAAGGTAGACTTAAGGAACTCAGTGACTTACTAAAATGTAAGAATTTGTATCATAGGAGTCCCAGAAGATGAAGAGAGAGAAAAAGGGGCAAAAGGTTTATTCAAACAAGTTATAGATGAAAACTTCCCTAATCTGGGGAAGGACACAGATGTCAAAATCCAAGAAGCACAGATAACTCACATTAAATTCAACAAAAGTTGACCATTGCCAAGGCATATCATAGTCAAATTCACAAAATACACAGACAAAGAAAGAATCCTGAAAGCAGCAAGGGGGAAAAAAGCCCTTAACCTACAAGGGAAGACTGATCAGGTTCGCAGCAGATATGCCCACAAAAATTTTGCAGGCCAGAAGAAAGTGGCAGGATATATTCAAGGTGCTGAATGGGAAAAATATGCAGGCAAGAATTCATTTTTTTAAGATTTATTTATTTATTTGAGAGAGAGAGAGAGAGCACAAGCAGGAGGGGCAAAGGGAGAGGGAGAAAGAACCCCAAGCAGACTCCACGCTGAGCACAGAGCCTGATGCAGGGCTCAATCTGACAACCATGAGATCACATCCTGAGCCAAAACCAAGAGTCGGACACTTTTTTTTAATTATAATAATATTTTTTATTATATTATGTTAGTCACCATACAGTACATCGCTGGTTTTTGATGTAAAGTTCGATGATTCATTAGTTGCGTATAACACCCAGTGCACCATGCAATACGTGCCCTCCTTACTACCCATCACCAGCCTATCCCATTCCCCCACCCCCTCCCCTCTGAAGCCCTCAGTTTGTTTCTCAGAGTCCATAGTCTCTCATGCTTCATTCCCCCTTCTGATTACCCCCCTTTCTTTTTTTTTTTAAAGATTTTATTTATTTATTTGACAGAGACAGAGACAGCCAGTGAGAGAGGGAACACAAGCAGGGGGAGTGGGAGAGGAAGAAGCAGGCTCATAGCGGAGGAGCCTGATGTGGGGCTTGATCCCATAACGCCGGGACCACGCCCTGAGCCGAAGGCAGACGCCTAACCGCTGTGCCACCCAGGCACCCCTACCCCCTTTCTTTATCCCTTTCTTCTCCTACCAATCTTCCTAGTTCTCATGTTCCATAGATGAGAGAAACCATACGATAATTGCATTTCTCTGCTTGACTTATTTCACTTAGCATTATCTCCTCCAGTGCCATCCATGTTGCAGCAAATGTTGAGAAATCGTTCTTCTTGAAAGAGTCAGACACTTAACCAACTGCGCCACACAGGCACCCCTGCAGCCAAGAATTCTTTATCCAGCAAGGCTGTCATTCAGAATAAAAGGAGAAATAAAGAGTTTCCCAGACAAACAAAAACTAAAGGAGCTTGTGACCACTAAACCAGCACAGCAAGAAATTTTAAGGGGGACTCTCTGAGTGGAGGAAAACATAGACCAAAAGCAACAAAGACGAGAAAGGACAAGAGAACATCACCAGAAACACCAACTCTACAGGTAACATAATGACACTAAATTCATATCTTTCAATAATCACTATGAATGTAAATGGACTAAATGCTCCAATCAAAAGTCACAGGGTATCAGAATGGATTAAAAAAAAAAACAAGATCCATCTATATGCTGCCTATAAGAGACTCATTTTAGACCCAACAACACCTGCAGACTGAAAGTAAGGGGATGGAGAACCATCTATCAGGCTAATGGACGTCAAAAGAAAGCCAGAGTAGCCATGCTTGTATCAGACAAACTAGATTTTATTTATTTTTTAAGATTTTATTTATTTGAGAGAGAGAGAGAGTGCAAACAGGGGGAGGAGCAGAGGGAGAGGGAGAAGGAGGTAATCAGCAGACTTCATGCTGAGAGCAGAGTCCAACGTGGGGCTCCATCCCACAACCCTGAGATCATGACCTGAGCCAAAACTAAGAGTCAGGTGCCTAACCGACTGAGCCACCCAGGTGTCCCCAAATTAGATTTTAAAACAAGGGCTGTAACAAGAGATGAAGAAGGGCATTATATCATAATTAAGGGGTCTATCCAGCAAGAATATCTAACAATTGTCAATATTTATGCCCCCAGCTTGGGAGGACCCAAATATATAAATCAATAACAAACATAAAGAAATTCATTGATAATAATACAATAATAGTAGGGGACTTTAACACCTCACTTACAGCAAAGGACAGATCATCTAAGCACATCAACAAGGAAACAATGGCTTTGAATGACACACTGGACTAGATGGACTTAACAGAGATATTCAGAACATTTAATCCTAAAGCAGCAAAATACACATTCTTTTCAAGTGCATGTGGATGATTCTCCAGAAGAAATCACAAACTGGGTCACAAATCAGCCCTCAACAAGTACAAAAAGATCGATATCATACCATGCCTATTTTTAGACCACAACGCTATGAAACTTGAAGTCAACCACAAGAAAAAAATTGGAAAGACCTCAAATACATGGAGGTTAAAGAACATCCTGCTAAAGAATGAATGGGTTAACCAGGAAATTAAAGAAGAAATTTAAAAATCCATGGAAGCAAATGAAAATGAAAACAAAACAGTCCAAAACCTTTGGGTTGCAGTAAAGGCAGTCCTAAGAGGGATGTATATTGCAGTAAGGGCCTTCCTCAAAAAGCAAGAAGAGTCTCAAATACACAACCTAACCTTATACCTAAAGGAGCTAGAAAATGAACAGCAAATAAAGCCTAAAGCCAGCAGATGAAGGGAAATAATAAAGATTAGAGCAGAAATAAATGATATAGAAACCAAAAAAAACCACAGTAGAACAGATTAATGAAACTAAGAGCTGGTTCTTTGAAAGAATTAATAAAATTGATAACCCCCTAGCCAGATTTATCAAAAAGAAAACAGAAAGGACTCAAATAAATAAAATCACAAATGAAAGAGGAGAGATCACAACCAACACCACAGAAATACAAACAATTATAAGATAATACTATGACAAATTATATGCAACTAATGAATCATTGAACACTACATTAAACTAATGGTGTACTGTATGTTGGCTAAAAAAAAAACAAATGTAAAAATCAAGAAGTCAATTTTCATAAATAAGGGAGAAGTCATAGACTCATCAAATGAAAAGACAGCTTATTTAGTGAATCAAATAAATACTATAAAACAAGGGAAAAAAAGAAAATTATATGCCAACAAACTGGGCCATCAGAAAGAAATGGACAAATTCCTAGAAACTTGCAAACTACAAAAACTGAAAGAGGAAGAAACAGAAAACTTCAACAGGCCCATCACCAGCAAAGAAATTGAATCAGTAATCAAAAATCTCCCAACAAAGAAGAGTCCTGTGCCAGAAGGCTTCCCAGGGGAATTCTACCAGACATTTAAAGAAGAGTTAATACCTATTCTTCTCAAACTGTTCCAAAAAATAGAAATGGAAGGAAAACTTCCAAACTCATTCTACAAAGCCAACATCGCCTTGATTCCAAAACCAGACAAAGACCCCACTAAAAAGGAGAATTACAGGCCAATATCCCTGATGAACATGTATGCAAAAATTCTCAATAAAATCCTAGCAAATCAAATTCAACAGTACATTAAAAGAATTGTTCTCCACAATCAAGTGGGATTTATTCCTGGGCTGCAGGTGTGGTTCAGTATTTGCAAATCAATCAATGTGATACACCATATTGATAAAAGAAAGGATAAGAACCATAAGATCATGTCAATAGATGCAGAAAAAGCATTTGACAAAATACAGCATCCTTTCCTGATAAAACGCTCAACAAAGTATGGATAGATGGAACAAACCTCAACATCATAAAGACCATATATGAAAGGCCAGAGCTAATATCATTCTCAAAAGAGAGAAACTGAGAACATTTCCCCTAGGGTCAGGAACAAGACAAGGATATCCACTCTGACCATTACTACTTAACATAGTACTGGAAGTCTTAGCCTCAGCAATCAGACAGCAAAAAGAAATAAAAAGCATCCAAACTGGCAAGGAAGAAGTCAAATTTTCACCATTTGTAGATGACATAATACTCTATGTAGAAAACCCAAAAGACTCCACCAAAAATTTTCTAGAATTCATACATGAATTTGGCAAAGTTGCAGGATATAAAATCAATGTGCAGAAATCTGTTGCATTTCTATACACCAGTAACAAAGCAGCAGAATAAGAAATCAAGGAATTGATCCCGTTTGCAACTGCACAAAAACAGTAAGATTACCTAGGAATAAACCTAACTAAAGAGGTAAAATATTTGTACTCTGAAAACTATAGAACACTTATGAAAGAAATTGAAGAGGACACAAAGAAACAGAAAAGCATTCCATGCCCATGGATTGGAAGAACAAACATGGTTATAATGTCTATACTACCCAAAGCAATCTACACATTTAATGTAATCCCGATGAAAATACCAATAGCATTTTTCACGGAGCTAGAACAAACATTCCTAAAATTTGTATGGAGCCACAAAAGACCCTGAATTGCCAAAGCAATTTTGAAAAAGAGAAACAAAACTGGAGGCACCACGATTCCGGATTTCAAGCTATATTACAAAGCCATAGTCATCAAGACAGCATGGTACTAGCACAAAAACAGACGCATAGATCAATGGAACAGAATAAAGAACCCAGAAATGGACCCACAACTTTATGGTCAAATAATCTTTGACAAGGCAGGAAAGAATATCCAATGGAAAAAAGTAAGTCTCTTCAACAAATGATGTTGCAAAAACAGGACAGCAACATGAAGAATGAAACGGGACCACTTTCTTATATTAAGCACAAAAATAAATTCAAAATGAATGAAAGACCTACACATGAGATAGGAAACCATCAAAATCCTAGAGGAAAACACAGGCAGTAACCTCTTTGACCTCAGCCATAGCAACTTCTTACTAGACATGTCATTGCAAGGGAGAAAAACAAAAACAAAAATGAACCACTGGGACTTCATCAAGATAAAAAGCTTTCGCACAGTGAAGGAAACAACCAACAAAACTAAAAGGCAGCCTATGGAATGTGAGAAGATATTTGCAAATGGCATATCTGATAAAGGGTTAGTATTCAAAATCTATGAAGAACTTATCAAACAACACCCAAAAAACAAACAACCCAGTTAAGAAATGGGTAGAAGACATGGATAAATATATTTCCAAAGAAGACATCCAGATGGCCAACAGACACATGAAAAGATGCTCGACATCACTCATCCTCAGGGAAATACAAATCAAAACCACAATGAGGTACCACCTCACACCTGTCAGAATGGCTAAAATTAACAACACAAGAAACAACATGTGTTGGCAAGGATGCAGAGAAAGCAGAAAACCCTCTTGCACTGTTGGGAATGCAAAACACTGTAGCCACTCTGGAAAACAGTTTAGAAGTTCCTCAAAAAGTTATGATGCAGCAATTTTACTATTAGGTATTTACCCAAAGGATACAAAAATACAGATTCAAAGTGGGTACATGCACCCTGATGTTTATAGCAGCATTATCAACAATAGCCAAACCATGGAGAGAGCTCAAATGTCCATTGACTGATGAATGGATAAAGAAAATGTGGTATGTGTGCATATATACATATATATAATGGAACATTACTCAACTATCAAGAAAGAATGAAATCTTGCCATTTGCAATGACATGGATGGAAATAGAGTGTGTTATGCTAAGTGAAATAAGTCGGGGAAAGAGAAATACCATATGATCTCACTCATATGTGGAATTTAGGAAAGAAAATAGATGAATATATGGGAAGTGGGAAAAGAAAAAAAGGAGAGAGGGAAACAAACTATAAGAGACTCTTTTTTAAAAAGATTTATTTATTTATTTATTTATTTATTTATCAGAGAAAGGGGGAGACAGAGAGAGAGGGAGAAAGCACAAGCAGGGGGTGCAGCAGGCAGAGGGAGAAGCAGGCTCCCCAAGCAAGGAGTCCGACGTGGGACTCGATCCCAGGACCCCAAGATCATGACCCGAGCCGAAGGCAGACACTTAACTGACTGAGCCATCCAGGCGTCCACATAAGAGACTCTTAACAATACAGAACAAACTGAGGGTTGATGGAGGGAGGTGGGTGGGGGATGGGCTAGATGGGTGATGGGTATTAAAGAGCGCACTTGTTATGATGAGCACTGGGTATTGTATTAAGTGATGAATCACTGAATTCTATGCCAGAAACCAATATTGCACTGTATGTTAACTGAAATTTAAAAGGGGGGGGGGGCACCTGGGCACCTCAGTTGGTTAAGCATCTGCCTTCAGCTCAGGTCATGATCCCAGGGTCCTGCTTAGCAGGGAACCTGCTTCTCCCTTTCCCTCTGCCCACCCCCCCCACTCCTGCTCTCTCTCTCTATCAAATAAATAAATAAATAAATAAATAAAATCTTTTTTTTTTAAAAGAATCTTGATCAGAGCAAATGGAAGTGAATTCCTGATATGGATGAAATCTTTTCAGTTTCAATAGTGCCTGAGTTCTATCAATGACACCAGACTTAATTTCTAATCAATGCTTTTGTAAAACTCGTTCCCGAAGAATGCAAGCATAACAAGTGCTTTCTGGAGCAAAATCATTAGGCAAATGAATTTTTAAATTGGAATGAAGTTTAGAAATAAGCCAGACTATCCTTTCATTTTGCAGAAGTAGAAAATAGGAAATAAGAACAAAATGTTCCTAGGATAGAAATATATTCTATAGGGAGGGATAATGCATATGTTTAACGCCCTCTGCTAACTAGCTGGAATCCTACAAATGTAGCCACTTGACCTGATTTACCTTATAGGCTGAGTGGAGAACAGAAACCTGGCTTGTCCAAGATTATGGTTCTGTGAGGCCAAGGGATAGAGAGGACAGTTCATACCCGAGGCAGGCATGGATATAGATACCCAAGGATTTGAACAGAGATCCATAAAAATATTGACGTGGTAGATACTGTTGGTCCCCCATCCAGATCCCTTTTATCTAGGTTTGCCCCTCCCCCAACCGCTGTCAGGGTTGTCTGTTAATGGCTCACAGCTGCCCTGAAGTGCTACTCTCAGCTACCAGGAACCACTTAGCCCAGGAGATTAGACTCTCACCCTCATCCCACCACCACAACCCGCAGTCAGTAAGTGACCGAGAGAGGGGTATACAAAGACTTGGCTCCCTTCCCTCCAGGCACGACTAACTCTGGTAAAATTCATGCTCCAGAGCTCCCCATGGGATCAGGCTGAAGCAAGTATCTGTTTAAGAACACATCCTCGGTTAGCTTCCCCTGCTGCTTAACCTATGTCCCTTCTCCTGAGAATGCTTTCTCAATAGATTACTTGCACAAGAATCCCCATCTCAGGCTCTGCTTGTAGGGAATCTGATCTAAGATATCCCCAAATAAGATTTTTTAGAGGCCTGTACTGCTCGTCCTTCAGGCATCAAGGGAGGAGTAGGGAGTTAAGAAGCCATTAGGTGAAGAGCCTGTGGTCAGCAAGCAAAAACTTTTCTGGTTACTAGGATCAGCCTTCCTTAGAAGGAAGCAGAACATTATACTTAGCAAATATTATTTTCCTACTACATGTACAAATTACTAATAAGGAATTTATTAGCTGCATGGAATAGGAGACCAATTTGCTTTCCCCACAGAAGAGGAGAGCTGAATTAACTGACACAATATTTCTGGTTTATTTCTGTAATATTTTAGTATCTTTATAGTCTTAGTTTAGCTGGCCTGCCCTTTGTGTTTGCTTCTTGACTTCCCCCAAAGCTTCTTATTAAGCTGGTCTGGATGGGGACCTGAGAATCTGTGTTTTTAACAAGTTCCCAGAAATGCTGATGCTGCTGCTCCAGGGACCACACTTTGAGAATCATTGGTCTGAGGCAATTCTAAAGACTTAGTTGAAGTATTTTTATCCCCACATCCATAAAGTCCCACCATAAAGCATTTGACACAACCCAGATCCTCTATTAATATGTCTTTGGAGCTACTAAGGCCTGGATTTCATATCTCCTCTGCTATAGAATAGCTATCTACCTGCTCTTCTTATCTGTAAAATGGGAATAACAATGCCCATCTCATAGTATGTTGGGAGGATTAAATGAAGTAACATATAAAAGACTATTTGGCTTAGAGCAAGTGCTAAATAAATATTAGCCCCTTTTTATTTGATCTATTATTTCTAATAATATTTTTCTTTGGCCCTTCGTCACAAAATTATATTCCATCATCAGAAATATATTGCGTAGAATAGTTGGTGTCCCCCAAAAATGCAAGGAATGAGCTTGTTCTGAAGTTGGCAGAACCCAGATGATGCTTCAGTTGAGCTATGTCTCTCTAGGAGCTGGTTTGTGAATATGTTACCCAGGTGACCGACCTGGCTCTTTGCCAAGTCAAATCACTGATGCCAACAAGTTCAAAACTCTAATAAAAGTGACTAGACTCTTTGCTTAGGAAAGCACGATGGGAATGTACATTTATGTGAAATAAACTAGAGGCATGTGGCAATTGTCGGACTTGGGGTCTAGTTGATAAAAGGAGAAAGGGATTAGAAAAAACTCATCAGGATTTATCTATCTTTGAGGCTAGAACTCCTCAAAGAAAGAAGTTTTCAAACTGTTAAGGCAGCAGTTCTTGAACATTTTGGTCTAGGACCTCTTTATACTCTCATAAATTATGAAGCTCTCAAGAGCTTTTGTTTGTGTGGGATAATATGTAGCTCATATACAGTAGAAATTAAAACAGAAAGTTTAGAAATATTTATCGGTTCATTTAAAAATAACAATAGTAAACCCATGACAAGTTAACATAAGTAATATATTTTTATAAAAAAATAACTATATTTTCCAAAACAAAGTTAACAAATAGAATGGCTGACACTGTGTTATACTTCTGCACATGTCTCTGATGCCTGCCTTAATAGAAGACAGCTGAATTCTCATATCTGCTTCTGCATTCCATCTGTGGTGTTATGTTGGTTTGAAGTATAGGAAGAACATCAGCCTCACACAGATAAGTAGTTGAAAAGGGAGGGCTATTTTAATAGCATTTTCAAATAATCATGGATATTCTTTGATGATATACTGAACCTTCTCAAGTGATAACTCCTTGAAGATTAATTGCAATTTGGAATCTGAAACCACATCAATGAACTTTTTTCTATACTGTTACGTTAAGTTTCATGCCTGTCTTGCACTTTGAATAGATTTTTATCCACGTCAGATTCCACAGTGGTCATTTGGAAAATATTAGTTCAATGAATTATGCAGATCTTCCCAAATGATGGCATATTACATTACATAAAACTTTAAAAATCACATTTGTTAATATCACCACTGCTATGGTCTGAATGTGTCTTCCCAAATTTCATATATTGAAATCCTAACCCCCGAAGATTATGGTATTGAGAGGTGGGGTCTTTGGGAGGTGTTTAAGTCATGAGGGTTCTCCATTCATGAATGGAATTAGTATCTGATAAAAAGAGACCCCACAGAGCTCCCTAGCCTTTTCTACCATTAGGGCACAGCTAAAAGCCAGCTGTCTATGAATTGGGAAGTGGGCCCTCACCAGACATTGAATCTGCCAGCACCTTCATCTTGTACTTCCCAACCTCCAGGATTGTGAGAAGTAAATGCCTGCTGTTTATAAGCTACCCAGTGCGTAGTGGTTTGTTACAGAACCCAAATGGACTAAGATAACCACCTCTCTCATTAGAAAAATCTTTAAGTATTGCAAAGCAGATACAAGTTTTACACAAATCTAATTTTCTCTTGGAAGCTCAAATTTTATCTTTGGCAATAAATACTGTCAGTTAGTTTCCTTGAAGTGACAGGTCTATCTCGTTCATTTTCAAGGTATCTGCCAAATACCCAAGACCTAATGACCATAGTTTGTCAGTTGTTGTTTTTTTTTCCCCAATTAAAACTGGTGTACCATGCAAAATGCAGCTAGTTCAACACACAACTCAAAGAATTGCACAGGTGCTTTTCTTCAAGACAATTACAATATTTTCTAATGCTTATGTCTCATGTCATTACACAGAATATTAAAGAGACATGTATTCAAGGGTTGAAATTTAATATTAATGATATTTACTGCTTCACCAAGGATATTCATAAGTGAATCTGACTTTTGGTTCTACTGCTTTGATTTGTGCTAAGGTGTCAGCAGTTTTACCCACCATTCCTTTTGTACCATCCATTGATGCTGCTGGTCCAGAGACCAACCATTGTGAAGCAAGGTCCTATACTGCCTTCGGGGATCCCAGGGAGGCCATGTGGGAAGAACTCTGGAACACTCATTCCTGACTAAATCACAGCAGCTGACTGTACTCTGATTTTATCTGTAATTAGTAGCATCCCTAAAAAGATTCTGGTGGAAAATAAAAAGTTTATGACTCACTTCTATAAAGCAAGTCTTGGCTGCACTAACTATGGATAAAATCCACATTGAAATTTTTTTTTAATTCATCCTGTGCATACAAAGCCATCTATTGTTTTGAGTGCCAGCTTTGTGCCACGCACTGGGTTGGGCACTAGAGATATAGTAATTGACAAAAAGGACATCGCCCCTGACCGCATGGTGCTTAGAATCTAGCAGGAGACAGAGACAGCCAATCACATGTAAATAGACATTGTGATAGAGCTAAAGGAAACAAATGGGATTCTCTAATAGAGAACAAAGGTATGAAAGGATGGATACACATTTGAATCAGTTCTCAAGCTTTGGTGAGCATGAGAATAACCTGGAGAGCTAATACAGAATACACAGGCCCTGACTTACTGAAGTAGGGAGCCTGGGCTACCGTAGTTTTACCAAGTGATTTTCTAAAATTTGAGTAGTGCTGCCTTAAATACAGTGCCCAGAGCAAGCCCCTCAGAGAAGGGGATCTTAAAACTGAGCCCTGACTGATGAAAATAATTGTGGGGGGGGGTGTGTGGCAGTACACAAGGTTTTTACTGAATTTGGGCTAGATTTGTCTGAGGTGATGCCAATTCTTCCACAGCTGTAGGCTGAGCTTTAGGGCTGGTAAGTTCATTTATTGCTTAAGTGAGCCCATTCTGTTTCTTATTACAAAAATCTTTTGTCACTTTAGTGAACTACAAGTGTCTATAACAAACAGTTTTATGAGCAGAACTGGTTACACTAAACATTTTGTATTTACAAGCCTTGTCATAGAACATCTCTCTGAAGATCTTATCCCATTAATGAGGGACACAGCACATATCTTTATTTTTAAAAATTTATGCCCCTACTGGCTACTTTCCAACAGTGCCTTTTTACGTGGTCACTGGATTGTAAATATCCTCTGACTTCTCTTTGTTATCTTCCTGAGACTTGTACAGTCATCATGACACTTTGAATTAATTCTCAAAGTGCTTATGCTAATAAGATTATCTCCCCTCAAGGCTTTTCATTAAATATAATTGTAAAAATTACATTTCTTTAACTAAAATCAGTAAAAGAAATTAAAGTATTTAATTTCTGATCCTCATATAATTAAGTGAAAAATGGAGGATAAGAGTATTCCAGCTAGAGGGAATAGTATACAGGTTTAGCCCTGAGGAGAAAAGGGGCTTGGCTTCTTCAAAGAACTGGAAGAAGATGGTTATAGCTAGAGTGTAGTAAGCAAGGGAGAGAGGAGCACAAGACAAGTCTGGAAAGCTCAACAGGGGTTAGTCCATGCAGGCCTTTGAGGCCAACACAAGGATTTTGGTTTTTATTCTAAATGTAATGAGAAGCCAGTGGTAGGACATATCCATTATGAGTGTTCTGTGATGACAGCTATGAGTTGAATGTATTGTAAAATAGTGTCATTGTACACAAATATACTGTTATCTGGATTATCCATGGATCTCTTAGATATTTGGTGGGTATGAGTTAGTCCATGAGTCTACTCAACTATTGACAAACCAATAAGATGGCATATCTATAACTTTAGACCTGAAAACTAAATATCTGACTGAATTTGAGCCTTTGAACAATCTACAACAGATCTGCTTCTTAAAGGAGGACCCTGGAAGACAAATGTTGACAGAACCAGCTCCAGAGTCCTAAGCTCTATTTTATTACTCCATCTTTTTATTTCTCCATTGTTAATTTTTGCCCTCCTCTGTTTCTCTGAATTCATCTTTCTGTTAGTCTTCCAGTGGGTCACTTCCCCCAATCTCCCTTTCTTCCACCTTGAGAAGACATCTTAAGTGCACTATAGCCTAAGGGATAAGAATGTGGGCTATTCAAATCCTACCTCTCTTCTTATTAGCTGGATGACCTTGTCTAAGTCCTATAACATCTCTAAGCCTCAGATTCCTCATCTGTGAACAGAGGATAATAATAGTGCCTACTTATAGGTATAAATGTGCAAATTCAGGGAAAACAGTGTATGGCCTGCTGCATAGCACATACTCAAAACTGTTACTAATATATCTTTAATTTTCTAATTAAATTTTCTATTTATATCGTCCTCTCACATTTGGAGCTCTTTCTGTTCAAGAAGTATATATTTTCAAATCTGCCATGCCACCTTTCATTCTGTTGTTACTCTATAAATAATTTGCTATCTGCTTAATACAACTGTGAAATGCCACAAGACCTCAGAGAAGGGAGCAAATACCTCCCTTAGGACTGATAAGAAAACCCTTCAGGTCAGCAGATGGATATGACTCCATCACTGAAGGACTGGCAACATTTGAATAGGCAAAAAAAAAAAAAAAAAGGCATTCAAGTTGACAGGATTGTGATCAAATGTATGAAATGGGAATGTGTAAGATAAGAATTCTTGTTTGATGGTCAGTGAGTAGTCCAAATTATTAGAAATGGAGGATTTGTGTGTTGAAGTATTTGGAAAAGTATGTTAGTGCAAAACTGAGGAGCACCTTCATCAATAAGGTACTAAGTTTAGAATTTTTCCTACAAGCTTTGGAGAGCTATTGAACAGTTTGACATGAGAGAAGGACATAATCTAAGAGGTCTTTCATCAATATGGATCTGATGATACTGTGTAGATTTATTCGGAAACTAGTTTCATGGCTATTTTACTGCCTGAACTGGAAGAGCAGTTCGGAGAAACAGAAGATTTGATCCAGAAGAAAACGGATGGGATTTGGCAATTGAACCTGAAAGTTAAGGAGAAGAATAAACACTTTGAACTTGAAATAATTATGAAACATATAAAAGCAGGTCACTTTGCCTCTTTGCCTCTGTAATTCCATCTTTAAAGCAGTGTTAATAACATATAATCTCTCAGCTACACTGGGATGAAAAGAACATAAGCAAGATACTCAGCGTGAAGCATGACAATGATAATAGATGCAAGGACCCCTAGCCCCTTACCCAGCACGAGGAGAGCAATGAATAAACACTTGTTCATTTTTAATTATTTTGATACCTTGGAAATAGAGCCCCACATTCAAATCAAGGCAGTTTTATACAGTAACACTAGATCAGGGAAAGGATTAAAGGAGATGCTGGATCTGTATTTCTTGTCTTCAAATCCTGATTTACACATTAATAGATTAAACAAACGTATTTCCTGCTCATGGGCCTAAGAGTAGAATAAAGCAGGGAAACTACTTAGTTATAATTATTAATGGTTTCCCTGTCTTCCCTCTTTCATAAGTAAAAGCTCAGAACAGCAGAACCTCATGGATGTAAACATCTGTTTCTCTGACCTAGCAAAGTCCAAGTTCTTTGATAATTAAATCATTAATCCTTTAATTGCCATTGAGAAGAAGTTATACATATTTAAGTAAGAGTAGACAGTTATTCTCAGTAATAAAATACAGGGTCTATTCCTTCCTATGAAGATGACTCCTTCTCTGATCCCTGAGGTGATCATTTCCTCCCTCATCCCACTTCAATTTGGGCCACAGTCTCGACTTTCAGTTTCCAGGAATCATTTCCAGTGGCTTTTCTAAGGACCTTTGGAATTGTAAATCTGTTCTTTCTAGAGGTCTGCTTCCAAAGAACCAAGAATACTGTATTACGTAGTCAATAAAATAAATTCACATCAAAACCCTGTGTATCTAGCAGGGTAAAACCATGCCAAGCTCCCTAAGAGCTTCTGAGAGCACTGACATGGCTTTTTCTTGCCAGGTAATATCCCAATTAGTCTTATTGAAAAGTGGAGAATCACTACCAGAATGATTAAAATTTAAAGGTATTACAATACCTATTGTCTGTGAGGCTAGAATAGGATAAGGAATAACTAAAACTCTCACACCTTGCTGATGGGAAGGTAAACTGGTGCAACCACATGACAGAACTATTTGACAATATCTAGCAAAGCCGAACATACATATGTCCCATGACCCAGCAATTTCACTTCTGGAAATGCACTCAAGAGAAATGAGTGTCCATGTCCATCAAAAGACATGTTCAAGAATCTGTAGCAGCTTTTTCCATAATAGTCCCAAACTGGCAACAACCCTAATACCTATCAATAGTAAAATGGGTCAGTAAATGATAGCATATTCATGCAATATAATACTACATAGCAATGAAAACAAATGAAACATAGATGAAACTCACGGACATAATGCAGAGTCAACCCAGGCACAAAGGAGCTCATAAAATTAAAGGACAAGCAGTTAATTTAAGGTTATATAAGTCAGAAGAGTGGTTACTTTTACACGGATGGGTACTGACTGGGCAGGAGCATGAGGGAGCCTTGGGGGTTTTTGAAGTGATCTATATTTTTATCTAATTGGTGGTTACATAGGTGTATGTGAAAACTCACTGAGCCATTCTTTTAATATTTGTGCACTATGAAGTGTAAAACTTTATCTCAATTACAGTTATAAATAAATAAATAAATACGTTTATATTTTTGAACATTAAAAAAGGTAGGGGGATCCAAAGCACAGGAATTAAATGAGTTGCCCAAGGTCATCCTTTGTCTGGATTTGAATATGTATTCCACTGCATTGCTTCAACTACACTGCTTACCAAAGTGGAATTGCATTTTGAAAACATTTTATTTGATTATAGAAATTGGGCATCCTGTTTATTAGAATGAAAGTCTGAACCTTATGCAATTGGTAGATGCACCCACTTTCTGCTCTTCCAAACTATGAAACAAGACAGGGCTTCAAGACTGAAAAGCCATTGTTGTTTCCCAATCCTAGTGCTAAAACTATCCCCAGAATGGGACTATTTTGGCTGGGATCCTTATTGGCTACCCATCCAACATATTCAGATTATCTATAATGTATTTAGTACTGTACCTTTTATTAAGAGGATATAGGCTCCTCGCTTTTTAACAAAGAGGCTATAATACATCCTTAAGAAAGTCAGGGTGTCTTTTGAAGATGTGTTGCTTATCTTTCAGATAAAGGCCCACAGAAGTCTCTTGTTAAATGAGATCAGCAATACATTCTGTAAATGGGTGTTTTTAACTATCCATGTGGTCCAACGAATGGACTTGAAGAGGTCCATGAACCCCATGAAATTATACACATTTTTCCATGTATATATTAGTATTTTTCTGTGAAGAGTAACAAAGCTTCTGTGGTGGCCATGAAAATGGACCTCTCAAATCCACTTCAAGGACCATAAGTGACTGATGGTCCCAGCTGTTGCACTCTGAAATCCATCACTGTGTTGATGCCAAGGTCATGCTTCCCACAGCCTGCTTCAAGCCAATGCTGTGGGACTTCTCTGATGGCACCTCTGGCTCAAGGACTCCCTGACAGCTTTGCAGAATGCCTTCAGAACTGCATTGCAGTCTAAGACCCAAACTTCCTCCCTTCCTTCCCCCTTCTCTCTCTTTCACCCAGAGTCAGATCTGCTTTGAGAGTTGCAGCCCCTCCGGGTTCTCTCCCTATTTCCTCTCACAGTCACAATACCCAATAAATCTCTTATATGGATAATTCCATTGTGGCATCTACTTCTCATGAGGCCTGGACTACATAAGTAGTACCAGGAGTCTGAGAATATAGGTACTAAGATATGCAATTAAAACTTGGTCATTCACTGCCCTGCAAGTGAATATGACACTGTCCTGGTTGGTAGGTGGGACACAGATTATCCCTGGCACAAATTTGTGACTTAATTGCTAAAGATTTCACAGGTGGTTATCCCAGTGGAGGAGTCCAGGTGTCACGGGCATGCTGGAATACTCTTTTCAAAGTGAAAAACCGCTGTATTTTATATCCTCTACCACAGAGAAGCACAGCATCTGGGAGGCTCTTTGGGTTCTGGAGGTAGCTTGTTACACTCCTAGGAATATTCTTCTGACATGGAAGACTGCCAGCTTTCAGTAGGGTCCAGAGCAGGAAAAGGTTCTGCAGCAGGTCTGGGTTTTTTTTAACAGCATATGGTCTGCTGGATTGTACGCCCAAGTGAAAAGACCTTATGGTTTTACAAAGTATCAGTGGTGGAAAATGGTACGGTATGGAACTTATGGCAAGGTCCAGCAGGAGAAAAGCAATGCAGGCCCTGGGAATCAGAAGCAAGGGCCATCCACAGCAGAAAATGATATGCCTTTTGAGAAACAAGTCCTGATATGTTACTGGGCTCCGGGTGAGACAAAATGTTTGACTACAGGTACCAAGTGACCATGCAGACGGAGCTACCCATTAAGTTGAGTTTTTTTTCTGAACTGTCAAGTTATAAAGTCATATAGGCCTAGCATCAGCCCATAATAACATGGAAATGGTACATCCAGGATGGGACCTGGGCAAGATGAGAGGAAAGAAGTAAACGGCATGAGCAGTCATCCCAGGTACCCAGGTCACCCATAAGAGTCATACCAGTGCCCCACCAAGGCTTGAACCTATAGCCATATGGGAGAGGGTTCTCATTATGACCAGCTGAAGGAAGAGAATAAAGCTCTTGCTTGGTTTATAGATAGTTTGGTTCAGTGTGTGAGTGAAAGCTGATAACGGATGGCGGCTATATTATACTATGTTTAGGAGTATCCCTGAATAATAATGAGAGGAAAAATCTTCCCAATGGAAAATAAATGGTGCATCTGGTCATCCACTTTGCGTGGAAGGAAAGATGGTCTGAGATGAGAAAAGTTAGATTCATGGGCAGTGGCCAATGGCCTGGGAGGAAAGACTCAAAGATCAGTTACAAGAAGTTCTGGGGTAGAGCAATGTGGATGGAAATATAAGAATGGGTACAAAATGTGAAGATATTTGCATCACATGTAAATGTCCACCAGAAAGCATACACCACGGAAGAGGCAACAGACAACCAAGGAGGAAAAATGACTCAGCTAGTTGACATCAGCTAGGCTCTGTCATCAGCTACTTCAGAATTGGCATGATAGGCATATTCATGAAGCGGCCATGGTGACCAAAATACAGGCCAATAACATGGATTCCCACTTATCAAAGCTGATCTAATTACTGCTGCCTCTGAATGTCCAACCTGTTGGCAACAGAGACCCATACTGAACTCCCAGGTATGGCACTTCCCTTGGTCATTTGGTGTTAAGTCAACCCATCCTGGAAGCGTAGGTATGGGTTCATCTTTCCTGACTGTAGAGCCTCAGCCAGTAGCACTATCCAGGGGATTAGGGAAGGCCTGATACACAAGCATGCAACATAGCATCTGACCAGAGGATTCATTTTACAACAAAGGTCGGGTGGAAGTGAGCTCATAACCATGGGATCCACTGGTCATATCATGCACCATATTATCCAGAAGCAGCCAGCCTCATAAAACACTGGAATGGTTTTTGAAAGGAGTAACTAAAGTACCAGTTTTGAGGCAACACTCTAAAAAACAGGGGACCTTCAGGTCACAGAGTGTATATTGAATCAGAGACCTCTATCTGGTGCCGTGTCCTCAGTAGGAAGAATACATGGATCCAGTGGTGCCTGGGTGGAGCAGTTGGTTAAGCATCTGACTCTTGGTTTTGGCTCGGGTTGTGATTTCAGGATGGTGAGATCAAGCCCTGTGTCAGGCTCCCCACTCAGTGCACAGAATCTACTTAGAGTTTCTCTCTTCTTCTCCCTCTGCCCCTCCCCTGCTCTCTGAAAATTAAAAAAAAAATTAATAATAAAAAAAGAATACATGGATCCAGAGACTAAGGGGTTGAAGTATGAGTGGCTCTACTTACCACTGGAGGACTCTGCTTCCAGTCCCCTTAACTCTAGGCATGACACGGTTGGTGGTCACGGTCTTCAAAAAAGGCACACTCTTGCCAGAGGATGCAGAAAGGGTCCCGCTGAACTCTAAGCTATGGCTACTACCAGGACACTTCGGATGTCTTGTGCACAAGGATCAGAAGGCAAGAAGAAGAGTCACAGTCATGGCAAGAGTTAACTGACACTGATTATCAGGAAGAAGTAGGGCTGCTTTTACATAATGACAGTAGGGAGGAATATGTGTGTTACCCAGGTGATACACTTGGGCACCTCTTGGTAAACTCTTATACCCAGTTATAAATATGAATGGGAAAGTGTAGTGATTCTAGCTTCAGAAAAGTATGATTCCTAAAGGCTTAGAAATCTCAGGAGTGAAAGTTTTGGTTATACCATCAGGTAAAGCTAGTAAGGCCTACAGAGATGATACTTGAGGGTGAGAGAAATTTAGAATGGATAGTAGAGGAGAGAGAGGATGAATTTTAATTGCAGCTCCAAGACCAACTGTAGCAAAAGGGGTTACAATTTGCCCCACTAACCCTCCTTTTCTGAGATTTCCCCTCAGGAAAAGAGGCCCGTGGTGGAGGATCTGTTCTCTGAATTTGTGTGAGGTAATTCTGTGCAGCACAAGAAGTAGACAGGCAGCCATGAGAATGCCCTTTCTAGACCTCTGACTGTAGGGAGCGGAAGTGACCCATAGCCCATTGTCTCCCAGCCAGTGAGTGAATACGGTAGGAATACTAAGGCAGGCATATTCCTGGCAGATGTAGGATTCCTATGACAGGCCAACTTTGGCTCAAGGGCTCCTGAAGAACCTTGCTGAACTCTCTGAAACCTGCACTGAAGTCTAAGACACTTCCACCTAACCTTCCTTCCCTTCCTTACTCCTCTACAGGGGGGTCAGATCAGATATCCTCAGTCTGACAGCTCTCCTAGCCTCCCCTGTTCTGCCCTTCCCCCTCATATTCCCTCATGAGCCTTTCTCTCAATAAATCTCTTGCACAACTAATCCCATCTTAGAGGACTTGAGTCAACACAGCTTTCATCAGGTACTCAAAAGTTCTGTGACCTAAAAAAGGTTATTACCCATATGTTAGATGCTGAGTTTGCATTTGTGCCTTGGAAGAACCAGGAACAGAATTTGGAAAAGTCCCTGACTCAGATCAGTGGTTTCATTCTTGCTATGTCAAGGTGAATACGATTGTGCTGATGCATCTGGGAAGATGAGTCAACACTGGGAATAAGTTTAGGTCCAACAGTGATTTCTCTTCTCTCTGGCCAGACAGGTCACCCTTCCAACAGAGTCAGCTTTATTATATAAACTATGGGGATTCAGTGGAATGTCGCAAAAGCAATTAAGCTAGAGAAATAGTCTACTTTAAATTTACTTATTAAAATAATATATTAAAGAGAATAAAAATCCTTCCCAAATCATCCAAGTTGCAATGCTATCAGTCACTCCAAGAACTTGAAGTATACCACAAACACAATGGCTTTCTCCATCCTGAAAAATGCAGTGATGAGGGAAGATGATTGCAAACCATTTCTGGAGAAAATTAAATACATACATTTTAGATTTTAGACAGTTAGCTTTTTTATAAAAATGTGCACTCCCCAACCACACTTGAGCTTTCTCCATGACATTAATTGTGTTTTGCTGCCAGGGAGGGGGACAATATCTACCTAATAGATCTGTTACCCATGGGGGAGAGTTTCAGAGGCTGGCAACATCCTCCTCCTTTATTAATGACAAGACTGAGTCAGAGTACTCTACCCTGACGCATTTATTCATAGGTATGTTACAGAGAATAATCTTAAGCTTTCTCTTTCACAGCATAATAAAAAACAAATGAACTCAAGCAAAATTTGTACTCTGTCCACTTTCTGCCCCACTCTTGTCCTGGTAAAATTTCCTGGGTCTTTGCTCCTCAAAACAGCAAAATAAAAAGTTTATATTCAAAAATTCCAATGTCTGAGATCTCTTCAAGGTGTCAGCCCAACTTAAAGTAGCTGAGGGTATGACTCTTCTCGGGTAATGCCGGGGGAAAGGAGAGGGTGAAGTTGGGGTCCAGGATATAAGTGGAGTGAAGCCTTTTTCAAAGCATAAAAAGTCCCAAATGACCCTTCCTCAAGAGTGATATGTCTGGGGGAGCATCCTGGTGTTCATAGCAGGATAGTAGGATGAAGAAACTGCTGGAATATCAGTAGGTTCATTGGATATTTTCCTCATTCTTACATCCATAGCTGATCTAGTTGCCAAAATCAACTGGGCATTCCCTTAGGGACAAAAAAAAAATACTAGAGGTACATGCCAGCTTTGCAATTTAATTAATCTGGAGACCCAATTCAGCAAGTGACCCTAGTGGAAGCATTTAATTTCTTGCACCTAAATTTATCCATTTGTAGAACTAAGGTAATGTTACTTACCTCTTCCACATTCCATAGGTTCTTATGAAGGGTAAAGATACCTTGATTTTAATTTAATCAGGTTATAATGGACAAAATAAAGTGTCAAATGTGATTCACAGGAATCTTTCAACATCAACCACGTTGGTTTTGTATTCATCAAAAGAAAACTTAGTATCCTTAGCCAATAGTATTTTTCACAGAATTAGAATAATCCTAAAATTTGTATGAAACCATAAAAGACCCAAAATAGCCGAAGCAATCTTAAGGAAGAAGAATAAAACTGAAGGTATCACAATCCCAGGTTTAAAACTATATTATAATGCTGAAGTAATCAAAACAACATGATACTGGCACAAAAATAGATGCATAGATCAATGAAATAGGATAGAGAACCCAGAAACAAACTCACACTTATATTGTCAATTAATCTGTGACAAAGGAGGTAAGAATATACAATGGGGGAAAAGACAATCTCTTCAATAAATGGCGTTGGGAAAACTGGACAGCTACATGCAAAAGAAGGAAAATGGTCCATTCTCTTAAAACATACATGAAAATAAACTCAAAATGAATTAAAGATCTAAATGTGAAACCTGAAACCATAAAACTCCTAAAAGAAAATATAGGCAGTAGTCTCTTTGATATCAGCCTTAGCAACATTTTTCTAGTTATGTCTCCTCAAGCAAGGGAACAAAAGCAAAAATAAACTATTGGAACTACACCAAAATAAAACAACTACTACCCAAAGAAAACAAAAACACTAATTCAAAAGGTATCTGTACCCTTATGTTCATTGCAGCGCTATTTATAATAGCCAAGATACGGAAGTAAGCTAAGTGTCCACTGATAGATAAATTAATAAAGCAGATGTGGTGTACACACACACACACACACACACACTGGACTATCACTCAGTCATAAAAGAGAATGAAATCTTGTCATTTGTGACAACATGAATGGACCCAGAAGGTATTACTTTAAGTGAAATAAGTCAGACAGAGAAAGACAAATACCGTATGATTTTACCTGTATGTGGAATCTAAGAAAACAAAAAATAAACACAAACAGAAACAGACTCATAAATACAGAGAACAAATTGGTGGTTGCCGGAGGGGGACAGAGTAGGGGGATGGGCAAAATAGGTGAAGGAGATTAAGAGGTACAAATTTCCAGTTGTAAAATAAATAATCGAAATAAATAAATAATCACAAGGATGAAAGTTACACACAAAAAGGAAAGAACGAAAAGCATGGTAGCTCTGACACTCTAAAGACACAGCTTGAAACATTCTTTGAGAACCTTGAAGAGGGAAAGGGACAAAATAAAATGTTACTAGTTAATTATTACTAGTTTAAAGACAACAATATTAGTGTTATAAAACCATTCCCTACATGGTGTTGCTCTCAGAAGAGCATGTTTCATGCAACTAAGGGTAAATTTTAAATAGGTTTTTTTTTTTTGCTTATATTTCAGCAACTCCATGAAGGGAAACACATAATCCTCAGCAGTAAGTCTTAAAATTCCCTTTTGTATTCCTTTCCCATACACTCCCATCACACACCACAGGTGCTCCCTTATCTCTCTCCTTCCAACCAACATTTCGACATTAGCAACCACTGTTTACAAGGATGATTAGTCCACATCTAGCAACTCATGATTCCACAAAACTCTTATCTATACACTCTGCTTCACCATTTTTTTCTGACTGCAGCACAGAAGCTCTCAAACCGATTTGTCATCAGAAGTCCTTCCTTGGTAGGCCAGTGATGGGAATTAAGGAGGGCACATATTGCATGGTGCACTGGGTGTTATACGCAAATAATGAATCATGGAACATTGCATCAAAAACTAAGGATATACTGTATGGTGACTAACATAACATAATAAAAAAATTATTATATATAAAAAAAAGAAGTCCTTCCTTGGAAGGCTTAGAAAAAGGAATGAACAAGAAAAGAAAAGGGTTCATTTTTTAAAGGCATGGAGAGGGTAATGGCCATACACTCTCAAATGTCAAGAATTTTTACTCCATTGCACTATAATCTGGCTTGCACCTACCACATTACATATTTAAAAATGTTAAAATATTTCCTGAATGGATTTCTCTACTAGCGTATAAAGAGTAATGGTTCTCAGTGGAGGAAGAAGAAAGCCATTTGACATGGAAATAACAATACACTCTGTCTCTAGTTGGCCAGCTGCAGCTACACTAGCAATTGAGTTGAATGTTTTCCATGGCTTCATTCACTAAGAATTGTTCATAATGATGTCTAGGGGAGGAGTTTTTCCTTCTAAATTTCACAAGCATCTTTCCAAAACAAAAAAAAAGAGAGAGAAATTATATATACATATATATATAATTATATATGTATATATTTTATATATAGAGAGAGTATTATGAAATAAAAAGTTTTAATAATAGATGGTATACATTAAATAACTTCTTTGGACATGGTGTGTGTGTGTGTGTGTGTGTGTAGCACAATTGGCCATTTCAGATAGGTAGGTCAGGTTTGGGGAAAATATGTTCATGTGCTAGGAACTAGTTCTTATATTAGAGCACATATTATATTCTACCTTGTATTATTACTATTTGTTAACAGACTTGTCTCCATTAGCTCATAAATCTTTTAAATACAATGGCAGTATCTTTTATTTCTTTGTATTCTCTAAAGCAGTACTACACAAATGATAAAGGGAACAATCCAACAAAAATATATAATAATTATAAATATACATGCACTCAACATGGGCACACTCAAATACATAAAGCAACTATTAACAGACATAAAGGAAGAAATTAATAGTAATATAATAATACTATGGGATTTTAACACCACACTTTCATTAATGGATAGATCTTCCAGACAGAAAATCAACAAGAAAATAGTGGAATTAATGATACATTGGACCAGATGGATCTAATAGACATATTCAGAACAGTACATCCAACAACAGTGGAATACACACTCTTATTTTTATTATTATTATTTTTTTAGGTTCATAGCAAAACAGAGCAGAAAGTAGAGTTGCTATATACCTTCTGCCTTTCCTTTTTTTTAATAATTTTTATTTTGTTATATTAGTCACCACACATTCTTTTTTTTTTTAAGATTTTATTTATTTATTTGACAGAGATAGAGACAGCCAGCAAGAGAGGGAACACAAGCAGGGGGAGTGGGAGAAGAAGAAGCAGGCTCATAGCAGAGGAGCCTGATGTGGGGCTCTATCCCATAACGCCGGGATCACGCCCTGAGCTGAAGGCAGACGCTTAATGACTGCGCCACCCAGGCGCTCCACCACACATTCTTTTAAAGTACACATGGAACATTGTCCAGAACAGATCACATGTTAGGCCACAAAACAACTCTCAACAAATTCAAAAAGACTGAAATCATATCATGTATCTTTTCCAACCACAATGATATAAAACTAGAAATCAATTGTAAGAAAAAATCTGAAAAGAACATAAATGCATGAGGGTTAAATAAACAATGAGTAGGCCAACCAAGAAATCAAAGAGAAAATAAAAAAAATACTTGGAGACAAATAAAAATGAAAACACAAATGTCCTAAATCTTTGTGATACAGTGAAAGGTGTTCTAAGAGGGAAGATTATAGCAATACAGGCCTACCTCAGGAAGGAAGAAGAATCTCAAAAAACAGCCTAATCTTACACCTAAAGAAGCTAGAAAAAGAAGAACAAACAAAGCCCAAAGCCAATAGAAGGAGGGAAATAAAAATCAGAGCAGAAATAAATGAAATAGAAACTTAATAGAATAGATTAATGAAACCAGGAGCTGGTTCTTTGAAAGATTAACAAAATTGATACTCCATTAGCCAGACTCATAAGAAAAAAAAATAGAGACAGAGACTCAAATAAAACCAGAAATTAAAGAGGAGAAATAACAACCTGCACTACAGAAATACAAAGTATTATGAAATAAAAATCTATAATTATTTGTAATCTCAGAGAGATCTGCAATCTCTCTACAAAGAGAATATTATGAAAAATTATATGCCAACAAATTGGACAACCTAGAAAATGTATAAATTCCTAGAAACATACAACCTTCCAAAATTGAGTCAGGAAGAAATAGAAAATTTGAACAGACCAATTACAAGCAACAATATTGAATCAGTACCTTAAAAACTCTCAACAAACAAAATTGATAATCCATTAGCCAGACTCATAAGAGAACAAAAGAGAGACAGAGACTCAAATAAAAACAGATGGCTTCACAGGTCAATCCTAACAAACATTTAAAGAAGAGTTAATACCTATTCTTCTCAAAATATTTCAGAAAATAGGAGAGAGGAAGGAAAGGTTCCAAATTCAGTGAGGGAAGGATTACCCTGATACCAAAACCAGATAAAGACACCACTAAAAAAGAAAACTACAGGCCAATATCCCTGATGAACATAGATGCAAAAATCCTCAACAAAATATTAGCAAACTGAATCCAATAATACATTAAAAAATAATTCACCATGATCAAGTGGGATTTATCCCTGGGATGCAAGTGTGGTTCAGTATCTACGAATCAATCAACATGATCCATCACATCAATAAGGAAAAGGATAAAGACCATATGATCATTTCAATAGATGCAGAAAAAGCATTTGGCAAAGTAAAACATCCATTCGTGATAAAAACAAACCATTCTGAACAAATCAAGTTTAGAGGACACATACTTCAACATAATAAAGGCCATATATGAAAATCTAACATCATACTCAATGGTGGAAAACTGAGAGCTTTTCTCCTAAGATCAGAAACAAGACAAGGATGTCTACTCCCCCACCCCTTTATTCAACATAGTACTGGAAGTCCTAGCCACAGCAGTCAGACAACAAAAAAGAAATAAAAGGCATCCAAATTGGTAAGGAAGAAGTAGAATTTTCACTATTTGCAGATGACATGATACTATATTTAGAAAATTTTAAAGACCTTACCAAAAACTACCAGAACTGATAAATGAATTCAGTAAAATTTCAGGATACAAAGTTAATATCCAGAAATCTGTTGCATTTCTATACATGAATAATGAAGTAGCAAAAAGAGAATTTAGGAAAACATTCTCATTTACAATTGTACCAAAAAGAGTAACATATGTAGGAATAAACTTAATCAAGGTGAAAGACTTGTACTGTGAAAACCATAAAACATGGATGAAAGAAACTGAAGATGATACAAACAAAAGGAAAGATGCCCCATGCTCATGGATCAAAAATACCAATACTGTTTTAAATGTCCATACTTCCTAATGCAATCTACAGAGATCATTCAATCCTTACCAAAATATCAACAGTATTTTTCCACAAACTAGAACAAATAATCCTAAAATTCATATGGAACTACAAAAGACCCCAAATAGCCAAAGCAATCATGAGAAATAATACAGCTGGAGGTATCACAATTTCAGATTTCATGATATACTACCAAGCTGCAGTAATCAAAACAGTATGGTACTGGCACAAAAATAGACACATAGATCAATGGAACAGAATAGGTAGCCCAAAAAGAAACCCCTGATTTTATGGTCAATTATCTGCAACAAACAAGGCAAGAATACACAATGGGAAAAAGACAGTCTCGCCAATAACTGGTGTTGGGAAAACTAGGCAGCTACATGCAAAAGAATGAAACTGGACCACTTTCTTATACCATACACAAAAATAAACTCAAAATGGGTTAAAGACCTAAATATGAGACCTGAAACCATAAAATGCCTAGAAAAAAACATAGGCCATAAGCTCTTTGACATCAGCCATAGAAGTATTTTTCTAGATATGTCTCCTTTGATAAATAATAAAACAAAAGCAAAATCAAGCTATTAGGACTATATATACCAAAATAAAAAGGTTTTGCACAACAAAGGAAACCATCAACAGAACAAAAAGACAGCCTACTGAATGGGCAAAGATATTTACAAATGACATACCCAATAAAGGGTTAGTATCCAAAATATATGAAGGACTTATATAACTCAACACCAAAAAACAAATAACCCAATTTAAAAAAAATAGGCAGAGGAACTGATTAGACATTTTTCCCAAAGAAGACAGAGAGATGGTAAACAAACATATGAAAAGATGCTCAATGTCACTAATCATCAGTGAAATGCAAATCGAAACCACAATGAGATACCACCACACACCTGTCAGAATGGCTAAAATAAGAAACACAAGAAATAACAAGCGTTGGTGAGGATGTGGAAAAAAACAAACCCATATGCACAGTTATGGGAATGCAAATTGGTGCAACCACTGTAGAAAACAGTATGAAGGTTCCTCAAAAATTAAAAATAGGATTACCATATAATCCAGTAATTCTACTACTGGGTATTACCCGAATAAAATGAAAACACTAATTCAAAGAGATATATACACCCCTATGTTTATTGTGGCATTATTTACAATAGCCAAGATATGGAAGCAACCCAAGTGTCCATGGATAAATGAATAGATACACAATGAAATATTACTCAGCCATAAAAAGAATGAAATCTTGCCATTTGCAACAACATGGGTGAATCTAGAGGGCATAATGCTAAATGAAATAGGTCAGTCAGGGAAAGACAAACACCATACGATTTCACTCATATGTAGAATTTAAGAAACAAAACCAATGAATAAAGTAAAAAAGAGACTAACAGAAAACAGACTCCTAAGTATAGAGAAGAAATTGGTAGTTTCCAGAGGGGAGGTAAGTGGGGGGGGATGGATGAAATAGGTGAAGGGGATTAAGAGTACCCTTATCATGATGAGCGCTAATGTATAGAATTCTTGAATCATTATATCGTACACCTGAAATAAATATTAACACTATATGTTAATATATATGTATATATGTGTATATATATATATATATATANCTGGCCTATGAACTCTTTGTTACCAGTCTGCAATAAGTACACAAACTGAGGGTATTTACAGTCTTTTATAGAAATTCAACATTTCCGTATTGTTTAAGTGCATGATCATTGTACTCATCTTGCTGAACAAGGCATAGACCAGATAGGGTGTTGAACTTGCTGAGATGAGTTGTATACAGTATGAGCTGTATACTTGTCCTGGGCGGTAATAAACAAAAACAAAAAGCTGTTGTTTTACCATAGAGAGTGTGAGAAGCACTGGTCTAAATCAGTAGTTGGCCAACTACGGTCTGTGAGTCAAAAGCTACTAGTCATCTACCTGGTTTTGCATGACTTTTAGTGGAACAAGACTTGTCCATTCATTTCCTTATTATCTCTGCTGCTTTCATCCTACGGAGGCAGAGTTGAGTAGTTGTAGCACAGACACATGGCCTTCAAAGCTTAACCTATTTGCTATATGATCCTCTAAAGGTTCACCGATCCTTGCTCTAAAGCTATGGGTTTTTTTTTAACTTTATTTGACTGTAAGCCACAGTGAGAAGTGCACTTTACTCTGGAAACAAGTAGACACATACATATCTATGTATCTGAGACAAAAGTTTTACAAATAATATTTATTCACTCTACATTTGATGCACTCTTATATTTGTATTCTATTCTGCTTTATTTTATTTAAAAAAACACTGGACACACATAATAAATTAATATTACAACCTATTATAGATTTTCACCCATAATTTGAAAATCACTGCTTGAAATCCTGCAGCATGTGCCTGGCACAAAGATGGCACATAGAAAATATTTATTGAATAGTTCATTGATATTTACTCATATCAGAGTTATTTCCCCTCCATGTCATATAGGGTTTACTGATATTCAGTATTATTTCCACCTTCCATGTTCTTCCTTGTACCAGAAGGACTGAAAGCCTGGAAACTCTATTTTCCAGATTCCTTTGTCATCAAGGTTCCAGTTAGATTTTGCTATGGCAGAATGAAGGAGGAGCTATTATTCCCTAATGGCAGGTACATGGAGATCAACAGATGCAATCAGTAAGCATAGGATTTTGCTACACTTCCAGTCATCCACCTGAGAATTATTCTCTCCAGTGCTACAAGCAGCTGAAATAATTGGTGGCAGCTTTGCTGTGATTCTTGTACTTCGACAAAAGGAATTTGAGTGGGAAATTACACAAAGGGAGAGTTACAATCAGTGGTATGCTGGTAAATATTTAACATCTGGCTGTCTTATTTGTAGGGTGTGCCCATTTCCACAGTGTAAATGGCCAATTTCATCGTGGCATCAATGAATGGTGAAGTCAGGTCTGTAAACTAGTGGGAGATGACTGCAACACACTAGGTATAGTGTTCCTAGTCCCAGTTTTCACCCACTGTCTAGGCATACCATATTTTACTTCCCAAAATATTTTAATTAATAGAATCTATTCTTGTTATTCATAGTAATGTTCTATAAAGTCACTGCAAACATTGAATTAGCAAATACTGAACCAGTGCTCCTAAGGAAAATACAGGGTTAGTTTCCTATAAGTCTTTAGTTGCAACATTTTCATTAACTGATAGGCACGTAACTTTGTTTTATCTGTGTTTCTGTTTAATGATACCTGATTTCAGGGGCATCTGGGTGGCTCAGCCATTAAGAGTCTGCCTTCAGCTCAGGTCAAGATCCCAGGGTCCTGGGATCGAGGCCCACATCGGGCTCCCTGCTCTGCTCTGCTGGGAGCCTGCTTCTTCCTCTCCCACTCCCCCTGCTTGTGTTCCCTCTCTCGCTGGCTGTCTCTATCTCTGTCAAATAAATAAATAAAATCTTAAAAAAATGATACCTGATTTCATATACATTGTTGGTTCATTAACACTGAACTAATGGCTAAAGCATTATACCTGAATGAAACTTAGCCAACGCATAAAGCACATCACAGCCTTCTTACACTTAGGAACACTAGCCAGAACTTCAACACTTTGCTTGGTGGCCATTTTTTAATCATTTAATGGATTTTAATTAATGTGTATCTTTTTTTTATTATGTTAGTCACCCTACAGTAAATCATTAGTTTTTGATGTAGTGTTCCACGATTCATTGTTTTCTCATTGACACCATTTTTAACAGCAAAATCACCAGCAGAAGCACAGAAATGGGGAAAACATGGCACTACATAGGCTGCAATAAGGACACTTGTTTATAGTATGAGACCTGAAGCAAGAAGACAGAGCACTGCCATGTTCAACCTCTGCTAGGAACATGCACATTAAGCAAGCAACTCAAAATCTTCACTGCTCGGCACATGTCTGTGAATGACAGCAAAATCACCACTAGCATTTATTTGGGTGTTACAAATACATTTTTGTGGGTAGGCAAATTCATAAATAAGGAATCATGAATCCATTTGTGAATCATGAAGATCAACTATCTATTATGATCACCCCAGTGACAAAATGATTAGGTCTTTCCATGGATAGAAAGAATAGGAGCGCTTGGAAGAGTTAGTTGGAGAGGAGAAAAGACTTGGAATTTCAGCAAGATTTTGTTGAAGATTGTTTAAAAATCAACTTAAAGGAATTGCAAAGGGCTGGACAAATTAGATTTGTTACAGGATTTATCTTTCTCTAAAGCCCCAGGACCTCAGAATTCTAACCAAATCTAGACTCTTACTATAGATGTTTTAGTCTGCCAGTTGGCAAATGGGATGAACAACAGGGTCACTACCTTCACCCTGAGGACTTTATTGGAATTTATTGCAACGCCAGCCTGCTTCTTATTGGTTTTCAAAATGAGGGAGAAATTGAGAAATCCTGAATTCTGGGAGCATCCTTATGAAGTCTGATCTTTTGTTCAGGTCTATTAAAAAATTAGACTGGTGCTGAAAGGGTTTATCACTTTTGTGTCAGATATTCCCTATTTATGCCTCCGGTTCTACCCTTCAGTTTTCTCCATCTTGCTATCTGCCCTAGGATCCAGCTTTTATAGACTGCATCAACAAAACTCTTTGTTCTCTGGCTCCTGGTTATCTAATGATAGACACCCATAAATCACACAACGGTAGGAGAGTAAAGTCAAGGTATTCGTTCCTCTTATTGTTTCCCTGCTGGATTGCCACAGGTGGGTGGTGGTTACATTTCTTTACCATATGACACAGCTGCTGTTGGGTGGCCTTTTTTTGCAGCTACAGCTCTCTTTAGAGATTCCAGGAACTGCTCTCTTTACCCCTCCAGGCTTAGGATTAACGGTCCCTGCTCATAGGAATTCCAGAATACTTCATTGTTCTGTGTTGGTTTTCCTTAATCGTGCCCATACCCTTGGTAAATAGTCTTTTCATTAAATTGCCTTATTATCCTTTTTGGCATGTATGACAATAGGGTCATATTGTTACCTTCTGTGACTCAACTGGTAACAGTGGGTTCAGGTGCTGTCAGCCTAGTCCTTCCATTATAAATGTCCCTGTTGACTTTCACCTAATGATTTTTACAACTTTTGATGATTGCTGCTAGAATTCTTCAACTATATAGTTAGCCTAAAATATAGCTTGTACAAGAAACAGAATAAATATTTCATTCTTTCTTATTAATCAATTTTTATTAAAAATTTTATTTATTTATTCATTCGAGAGAGAGAGAGCACACGATAGCAAGCATGAGCTGTGGGGAGAGACAGAGGGAGAAGTGGGCTCCCCGCTGATCAGGACCTAGAGATTATGACCTGAGCTGAAGGCAGACACAAATATCTAAGCCACCCAGGCATCCCTTTATTAATCAATTTTTAAAACATTGACTTAATGTTCTAGTAACTTCCAAACAAGCTCATTTTTTTTCAAAAATTGTAAAATCATGGATATTTATATATTTGGTGTGCTTCATTTTTCCTTCTGGTGCTCAAATTGTCCCATCTTTCACCAGCAGGAACCTTTTTGTCATGACTCCAATACACTTTGATAACTTCTTTGCTTTCTAGAACAACATGATATCTCAGATTCCTTTTATACATTTCTGCTCCAGACTTGGAACTAAACATAACTCTAAGGAACTCTGATTCCTTTTTGTGGAAAATGCTATTTAGAGATCACAATTGGAACTTTAGGGGTCCTCATTGCTACCGGGTTTTCATTGCTTCTGTAATTTTTCAGTGAACAGAATTAGGAAATACATGCATTTTTAGAAAGTAAAAAACAAATCTTGAGTTTATACTGATATTTCCAAGTCAAATTTAAAGTTACAGGGTTCTTAACTTATTTGATTTTATATTTGTATCCCTTTTCTCTTACAGTGAAAATATTTGTTCCTAATTAAATTAACATAATTAATAATTTGATTTATCCTACTTCACATATCATTGTTTCGAAAACAACATCTCAAAGATTTATTATTTATTTATTTATTTGAGAGAGAGAGAGAGAGAGAGCATGCACACAAGCAGGGGGAGGGGCAGAAGGAGAGGATCTCAAGCAGACTCCATGCTGAGTGCAGAGCCTGATGTGGGGATCCACCTCACAACCCTGAGATCATGACCTGAGCCGGAATTCAAGAGTCAGACACGTAACCAACTGAGCTACCCAGGTGCCCCCAAAATAACAATATTTTTAAAAATAAGTCTATTGAGAGCAGTATAAGGGGGTTATTTGGTCTTTAGGGTATAGCCCTCAAGGAATGTAAAGGGATGTAGAAGAAATGCATTTTAAGGCACTTGAAATAATTCTTCTGTGGCTAAGCTACCATATGAATCTATAATTAAGTTCCATCATTAAAGTTTGTTTTATATTTTAGAGGTTGCTCACTTTTTATTCTAATTTAATTTTGGTTTTTGTGTAAAAAAATCTGTGATTCCAAAGTCAAAAAATGATAGAATAAGATACATCCAGAGAGTTCTGGCTTCCATCATTGTTCTTGCCCACATATTCTCTCCCTCCTCCTGTAAGTGATACCCTTCATTAGTCCCTTCATTGAGGGACATTTGGGTTATTTCCATTCTTTTTGCTATTACATATAGGATAAAAGGAACAGTTTTTTAAAAAATATGTCATCTTGTGTTTTTGCTAGATCTAGAAGTGGGATTGCTTATACACAGGGAAGTGCATATGTAATGCTTTAGAGATGTTAGAAATTCTTCTCCAAAGGAATTGCATTTCCAATAGCTCTGTGATGAGAGTGTCTGTTTCTGAACAGCCACAGCAATGGAGTATGTCGTCAAACCTGAAATTTTTTGCCCTTCTGAAAATAGTATCTCAGTGTAGTTTCAGTTTTCATTTCTCTTATCATGATCAAGGTAGGGTATCTTTGCATATACTTGAAGGCAGCATATCTATTTGTATGTACCTCTGTCTTTTTGAGAGAAGAGAGACTTGAGTGCTCTTCAAATTATGTAACATGAATGTCTTAGGTTAGGTTGCTAAGAGGCAGACCTTGAGACAAGGATTCATGTGTAAGTGAATTATTAGGAGGTATTTCCATTAGGCAAATGGGGAAATAGGACAAGGAAGGAAAGGAGGCCAAGCTGGGGTGTGATAGCAAGCAGAATTTCAAGGAATATTGCTTTGGGTCAATCTCAGAGTGGCATTACAGAGACAGTGTAAAACATATCTAAGAATTGTCCCCATCAGGGGGAAAGGGAGCTGTAATATTAATTCTCTTCACTGTCTGTCACTGGTTAGGTGCTGCTCTTGGGGGATATAGATTCCCAGGTACTTCCAGCTTTCCGTGTCTCCAGGCATATCAAGTTTTAGCTGCCTAAGAGTAGTCAGTCAGCTAAGAGACTTAGGTGCTGACTCCTAGAACAAAAGTCTACATAAGGACAGAAAGCCTGAAAATGGTAAAGGGATTGGAGGAGTTACCAGTAGAGCACTGGCAGCATCTGCTGCAATGAATAACTACCCATTCCTTATTCGTGGGGGGGGGGGTGAGCACTGTACAAAAGAGACATTTATCAGACATGATTTCAGAATCAACACTGGTGTCTATGATAAATGAGAGAGCATCATTGGCATTTTATGTACTTGATTTGACTTCATAACTGTTCGCTAATAACATGTGTTAAAAGAAAAATATGGTGTATTTTGTACACCCAGTTTTCCCTAGTCACACAATGTTGAGTCAGATGGCTCCTATGAGGCTGCCTTAAAACTTCCACAGATACCTAAGCTAATCCCTTTGTGTGAAATCAACACTTAGACCTGTGTTGGAATTAAAGCAGAGTCCCCCTGACACTAGCATGAGAAATAAACAGAGCCTTGTTTTCCCAGCTAATGAGAGCAAACAGCTCTATCCCAAGTGGCCTTCCTTAGAGGTTTTGCAACTGTAAGATAATCACAAGCAGGCCAGAGGTGCAGTTCAACAATCCTGAATGAGAAACCCAGAAAGGAATAGAACAAAATGCCTTGCTTGACACTATCTAGTGTATCAACCTGTGGCAAGAAGTTTACTGACAAAGCAAACAGATTTTACCTGTTAGGCTTTTGACCCTGGACTCCATGTTTTGATTCACAGAAGGATCTAAAGAGCTATGAGAGCTCAACATCTCAGAGAGCAGAGAGCTGGTCCTAATTTCATCTATTTTCTTAAAGCTTAAAATTACTGAGTGGAAACATAGAAATTGACCCAGAGTGTAATTTCCCCACATCCATATTTCTTTTCCTTCCTCAATTCTAAAGTTGAACATAGGCAAATTTTAGGGTGAACCAACCTGTCTCAATTTGCCTGGACTTTCTTGGTTTTAGCATTGGAAGTCCTAAATCCAGAGTAACCCCTTAGTACAGGGCAGACTGGGATAGTTGGTTATCCTAGCAATTTCTTGAATAATTTTGGTTACATTAATGGTTTAGGACTGGGCTTCTCAAACTAAAGTGCATTCAGATTCCCTGGATATCTTGTTAACATACGGATTCTGACTGAAGACCTGTAAGTCAGCATTTCTAGTTCCCGGGTGATGCCGATGCTACTGGTCTACTAACGGACCGCACTGAGTGGCTAGGGTCAAGGGCAGGCATGATACTGATGCTAAGGTTTTGCTGCAAATCTCCAACATTTGAAGCTTAATTTTAGTTCATCTCTGCTTTTTTTTTTTAATTTTATTTTATTATAGTGTGTTAATCACCATACAGTACATCCCCAGATTCCGATGTAAAGTTTGATGCTTCATTAGTTGCGTATAACACCCAGTGCACCATGCAATACGTGCCCTCCTTACTACCCATCACCAGTCTATCCCATTCCCCCACCCCCTCCCCTCTGAAGTCTTCAGTTTGTTTCTCATAGTCCATAGTCTCTCATGTTTCATTCCCCCTTCTGATTACCCCCCTTTTCTTTATCCCTTTCTTCCCCTACCGATCATCCTAGTTCTTATGTTCCATAGATGAGAGAAATCATATGATAATTGTCTTTCTCTGCTTGACTTATTTCACTTAGCATTATCTCCTCCAGTGCCGTCCATGTTGCAGCAAATGTTGAGAATTCGTTCTTTCTGATAGCTGAGTAATATTCCATTGTATATATGGACCACAGCTTCTTAATCCAGTCATCTGTTGAAGGGCATCTCGGCTCCTTCCATGATTTGGCTATTGTGGACAATGCAGCTATGAACATTGGGGTGCATATGGCCCTTCTCTTTACTACGTCTGTATCTTTGGGGTAAACACCCAGTAGTGCAATGGCTGGGTCATAGGGTAGTTCAATTTTTAACTTTTTAAGGGACCTCCACACTGTTTTCCAGAGTGGCTGTACCAACTTGCATTCCCACCAACAATGTAGGAGGGATCCCCTTTCTCCACATCCTCTCCAACAATTGTTGTTTCTTGCCTTGTCTATCTTTGCCATTCTAACTGGCGTAAGGTGGTATCTCAGTGTGGTTTTGATTTGAATTTCCCTGATGGCTAATGATTTTGAACATTTTTTCATGTGTCTGTTAGCCATTTGTATGTCTTCATTGGAAAAGTGTCTGTTCATATCTTCTGCCCATTTTATGATTTGTTTATTTGTTTCTCGTGTATTGAGTTTGAGAAGTTCTTTGTAGATCTTGGATACCAGTCCTTTATCTGTGGTGTCCTTTGCAAATATATTCTCCCATTCCGTGGGCTGTCTCTTAGTTTTTTTGACTGTTTCCTTGGCTGTGCAGAAGCTCTTTATCCTGATAAAGTCCCATAAGTTCATTTTATCTTTTATTTCTCTTGCCTTTGGCGATGTGTCGTGAAAAAGGTTGCTCTGGCCGATGTCATAGAAGTTGTTGCCTATGTTCTCCTCTAGAATTTTGATGGATTCCTGTCTCACATTGAGGTCTTTCATCCATTTGGAGTTTATTTTTGTGTATGGTGTGAGAGAGTGGTCAAGTTTCATTCTTTTGCATGTAGCTGTCCAATTTTCCCAGCACCATTTATTGAAGAGACTGTCTTTTTTCCACCGGATGTTTTTTCCTGCTTTATCAAAGATTAGTTGCCCAAAGAGCCGAGGGTCCATTTCTGGGTTCTCTATTCTGTTCCATTGGTCGATGTGTCTGTTTTTGTGCCAGTACCATGCTGTCTTTGTGATCACAGCTTTGTAGTACAGCTCGAAATCCGGCATTGTGATGCCCCCAGCTTTGTTTTTCCTTTTCAACAGTTCCTTGGAGATTCGGGGCCTTTTCTGGTTCCATACAAATTTAAGGACTATTTGTTCCAGTTCTTTGAAAAATGTCCTCGGTATTTTGATCGGGATAGCATTGAAAGTGTAGATTGCTCTGGGTAGTATGGACATTTTAACTATGTTAATTCTTCCAATCCATGAGCATGGAATATTTTTCCATCTTTTTATGTCTTCCTCAATATCTTTCAAAAGTGATCTATAGTTTCTAGGATATAGGTCCTTTACGTCTCTGGTTAAGTTAATTCCAAGGTAACGTATGGTTTTTGGTGTTATTGTAAATGGGATGGATTCCCTAATTTCTCTTTCTTCAGTCTCGTTATTCGTGTATAGAAATGCAACTGATTTCTGGGCATTGATTTTGTATCCTGCCACCTTACTGAATTGTTCTATAACTTCTAATAGTTTGGGAGTGGATTCCTTTGGGTTTTCCATATAGAGTATCATGTCATCTGCAAAGAGAGACAGTTTGACTTCTTCTTTGCCGATTTGGATACCTTTGATCCCTTTTTGTCTTCTGATTGCTGTTGCAAGGACTTCTAGTACTATGTTGAATAATAGTGGCGAGAGTGGGCATCCTTGTCGTGTTCCTGATCTTAAGGGAAAGGCTTCCAGCTTTTCCCCATTGAGAATAATGCTTGCAGTAGGCTTTTCATAGATGGCTTTTATGAGATTGAGAAATGTACCCTCTATTCCTACACTCTGAAGGGTTTTAATCAGGAAAGGATGCTGTATTTTGTCAAATGCTTTTTCTGCATCAATTGAGAGGATCATATGGTTCTTGAGTCTTTTCTTGTTGATATGATGTATCACATTGATTGATTTGCGAGTGTTGAACCATGCTTGCATCCCAGGTATGAATCCCACTTGGTCATGATGGATAATCCTTTTAATGTACTGTTGGATTCTATTAGCAAGGATCTTGTTGAGGATTTTGGCATCCATATTCATTAGAGAAATCGGTCTGTAATTCTCCTTTTTGAGGGGGTCTTTGCCTGGTTTGGGGATCAAGGTAATATTAGCCTCATAGAATGAGTTTGGTAGCTTTCCTTCTGTTTCTATTTTTTGAAATAGCTTTAGGAGAATAGGTATTATTTCTTCTTTGAATGTTTGGTAGAATTCCCCAGGAAAACCGTCTGGGCCTGGAGTTTTATTATTTGGAAGGTTGTTTATCACTGACTCAATTTCTTCATAGTTAATTGGCCTATTTAAGAAATCTATTTCTTCCTGTTTCAGTCTTGGTAGTTTATAGGTTTCCAGGAAGGCCTCCATCTCTTCCAGATTGTTTAGTTTTTTGGCATATAGCTGTTGATAAAAGTTTCTAATAATCCTTGCAATTTCAATGGTGCTGGTCGTGACCTCTCCCTTTTCAGTCATAATTTTAATAATCTCAGTCCTTTCTCTTTGTTTTTGGACAAGTTTTGCCAGTGGTCTATCAATTTTATGGATTCTCTCAAAGAACCAGCTTCTAGTCCTGTTGATCTGCTCTACTGTGCTTCTGGTTTCTAATTCATTGATTTCTGCTCTAATCTTGGTCAACTCCTTCCTTGTCAGTGGGTTAGGCCTGTCCCTCTGTTGCTGTTCCAGTTTCTTGAGGTGAGAATATAGAAACTGCATTTTAGATTTTTCTATTCTTTTGAGTGAGGCTTGGATGGCTATGTATTTCCCCCTTAGGACTGCCTTTGCAGTATCCCATAGGTTTTGGACCGTTGTGTATTCATTCTCGTTGGTCTCCATAAATTGTTTAATTTGTTTTTTGATTTCCTGGTTTATCGAGTCATTCTTGAGCAGGATGGTTCTTAGCCTCCAAGTGTTTGAGTTTCTTCCAGGTTTTTCCTTGTGGTTGAGTTCCAATTTCAGAGCGTTGTGGTCTGAGAATATGCAGGGGATAATTTCAATCTTTTGGTATTGGCTGAGACCTGTTTTGTGTCCCAGAGCATGATCTATTCTTGAGAATGTTCCATGGGCATTTGAATAGAATGAGTATTCTTTGGTTCTGGGGTGTAGTGTTCTATATATATCTATGAGGTCCAACTCGTCGAGTATGGCATTCAAAGCCTTTGATTCTTTGCTTAGTTTTTGCCAGGGTGTTCTGTCTATTTCTGATAGTGGGGTGTTGAGGTCCCCTACTATTACTGTGTTCTTATCTATATGTCTCTTTATTTTGGTTAAGAGTTGGCTTGTGTATCTTGCTGCTCCCCTGTTGGGGGCATATATATTAATAATTGTCATATCCACTTGTTGAATACTTCCTTTAAGAATAATATAGTGCCCTTCTGTATCTCTCTCTATGGCCTCTAGTTTAAAATCCAGTCTATCTGATATGAGAATTGCTACTCCAGCTTTCTTTTGAGGTCCATTTGCGTGGAAGATGGTACTCCATCCCCTTACTCTAAGTCTGAATGCATCTTTGGGTTCAAAATGAGTCTCTTGTAGACAGCAAATGGATGGGTCATGTCTTTTTATCCAATCTGCAACCCTGTGGCGTTTTATGGGAGAGTTTAAGCCATTTAGATTGATAGAGATTATTGACAGATATGATTTTAATGATGCCATTTCTCTTTAAAGTCTTTGTATCGGTTGTGACTTGCTGCTCTGTATCACTCTTGGGGCCTTTTTACCTTTATAGAGCCCCCCTTAATATCTCCTGTAGGGCTGGTTTCGTGGTTACGAAATTGGTTAATGATTGGCGATTTTGGAACGTCTTTATTTCTCCATCAATTCTGAATGACAGCTTTGCTGGATAAAGGATCCTTGGCTGCATGTTTTTCTCTGAAAGAGCTTTAAAAATGCCCCCCCAAGCCTTTCTCTCATTCCAGGTCTCTGTAGACAGGTCTGACGTAATCCTGATACCTTTGCCTTGGTACGTGAGAAATTTCTTTGCCCTGGCCGCTTTCAATACTGTATCCTTGGATCTAATATTTGCGAATTGCACTATGACATGCCGTGGCGTAGGTTTGTCCTGGTTGAGCTTGGATGGGGTCCTCTCTGCCTCTTGGACACGAATGCTTGTTTCCCTTGCTAGATTAGGGAAGTTTTCAGCTACAATTTGTTCAAATATCTCTTCTAGACCTCTGTTTTTCTCCACCCCTTCAGGGATGCCGATGATTCTGACATTGGATCGTTTCATAGAGTCAGTAATCTCCCGTAATCTACATTCGTGGGCGTGGATTTTTTTAAGACCAGCTTCTATTTTCGTTTTTTCTTCTACTAACCCATCCTCCAATTCGCTAACGCGTTCCTCTGCCTCGGTGACCCTGGCCGTCAGAGCCTCTAGTTTTGACTGCATTTGGCTCATAGAATTTTTAATTTCTGTCAGATTCGCTCTCATTTCTGCCCTTAGGGATTCTATATTCTCAGCAACGCTTTCTCTGATGCTTTTTTCAAGTTTACTCATCATCTTGACCATTGTTGCTCTGAATTCCATTTCTGATAATTGGGATACATCCATATGTATTAATTCTGTGGCCGAGGCCAATTCTGTGGCAGAGGCCACAGACTCATTATCTTTTCTTTGCTGGGGGGGACTTCTCCTTCTCGTCATTCTGATGAAGAGAGATTGCAGGGTTGTCCAGAGCCCAAGTGTTGACTGGGACCCAGGCCGTGCGCCCTTGTTTTATAGAGATCTTAGGGATGTGGGCTTCTTCCTTAAAGAGTTTATTTATTTATTTGAGAGAGAGAGAGACAGTCAGCAAGAAAGGGAACCCAAGCAGAGGAGTGGGAGAGGAAGAAGCAGGTTCCCGGTGGAGAAGCCCGATGAAGGACTCCTTACGGAGCGTTGTGATCACACCCTAATCCGAAGACAGGTGCTTGGTGACTGCGCCACTCAGGCGCTCCGGGTTGTGGGCTTCTTGATTTTTCAGCCTGCCTTCTGGGGGAGGGGCCTGCCTGCAGGTACTCAGAAAACCCTGTTTGGGTAGAGTCTCTGTGTCCCTTGCGAGGGGGGATGGGGATGGGCACCCTGTGAGCCGGTATTTCCGGGCTTTTGTTCTCTGGCGGCTTTCCCTGGCGGTTTGCTATGCCTCTTCTGAGAGAGCAGCAGCGGCTGAAATTCAGCCTCTGTCTCAGAACAGAGGGATCGCGGATCGTTCTCCACTGATGTTCTGGCCACTTTAACTCTGTTTCTGTTGGTGCTGCTCAACCCTGCAGCATCCCGGGCTGTGCGCCCCACACCCGGCGTCCCAGCCCTCACTTCCAGGGCCGGCACGTCTCTGTCCTTTGTGTTTCCAACCCCGCCCGCCGCCAGCCGCCCCGCGCGGGCTCCCGGAGCTCCCCGTCTCAGTCTGGTGTCTCACGGGTGCTGTCCGCGAGTCCGCCTGCTCCCCCGTGCAGGTGGCCCGCCAACCGCCAGCCTTCCCGCGTGCGCTCCCGGAGCTCCCTTCTCAGCCTGCTGTCTCAAGCGTGCGGGTCCGCGGTCTGTCCACTCCCCCTTGCAGGTGGCTACCGCTTCCCGGCGCCCTGACACGGCGGCTCCCTCCCCCTTCTGTTTAGCTTCCGATATCTGTGCGCGGTTTCACGGCTCCCCGCTTCGTACCTCGATACTCAGCGCTGGAGATGTTCATTTGTAGAGATCCAGATGTATCTTCCTGCGTCTCAGGCTGATTCCGTGGATATTCCTGCTGGTCTGGTACCTATCCAGCTCAACTCAGGGGACCGGCTGAAAAAGGTGTCCCCTACTCCTCCGCCATCTTAACCTCCCCCCTCCATCTCTGCTTTTAACTTAACTAAAGAAAAGTGTTTGTGTGATGATATCATTTGTTTGTGAATACTGGGAATAAAGAGAAAGAAATTAATTTACTTGCCCATAGTGCAGTTGGGTTTATGAAAAACAGTTTAAAGGAAGGGTATTCAACTTACAACAAAGCAAATTTTAATTGATGTGAAAATTATAGATGATGGTTGTTGCTCTACTTTTTGTTATTATACTATTCACCTTTTATTTAGTTCTTTTCTTGGATTTTGAACAAATTTTGAACATGATATTTTTAGATAATTTTAATTTCATTAACATATCTGTATTGCCCATTCCTATCACAACCACACACAGGCACCATCTGTACCTTTGAATGGAGCTGTGTGTTTTTAAACTGATTTCCTTATTCTTACTTTACAGGAACATATTTCTTTAGAAAGTGCTCAATAAGGATTATTCCTAGATTTATTTCTTCAACTCCCTATCTAAAACTTCATTGACTTACTTTTCTTTGGGCACACTTCCCAATGTCAAATCAGCTTTGAACAACACACTTCAATGATGCCATGAGACAGCTTTGATTCCAGGAAATAAAAGCTGATTTTGAGAATTCCTAAATACCACAGCAGCAGGGCTTCCTGTTATTAATTTTCATTGCTATCATTAACATGATAAACAATATCAAAACCCACACCATACTTTTCCAATGAGTTGTCTAGCATTATTTTTTGCCAGCTTTCTCAATTACAGGGTATCCACTATTAGTCATATTTGGTCAAGTTTCTATCTACTCTGGGAGATGATTCATAGAAAACAGTAAACATTTCATTTATCAGTGTTATCACAGTTAAGAGTTATCCTCTCAAATCCACCAACTTTATTGGACTTCTAAATCTATTAATGGTTAGTAATTGTGTGTGCATGTGAACTAGAATGTGTATAAGTATAGTGAAGTGAAAATACATATTACCTATGTCTATAATAAAATAAGCCCAAATAAATTTATTTTAATTTTAAAAATTTATACTCTACCTTATACTAGAAATTATTTCACACATCTCAACATAAAAAATAGCAAGCATTAAAAATGGGGTAAAAAATAAAATAAATCAGAGGATAAAGTGAAACTAGGAATAAATGCAGAAGTAGATACCATACTAATATTCACATTTAGAGTTTAAGTTTCTAGAATCGTATATAATAGCATCCAAGAGATAAAAGCAAGCCAACTGATCTATATCTTGCACAGAACTAGTTCAATGTAATATTTCTTCTTGCTCCACTGGCATCAGTGCCAAGAACAAACTGTTTGTCCTAAGAAAATGAAACTTTCAATCAACTAAATTGACATGTTGTTTACATACACTAAAATATACCTATTTTAAGTGTAAATTTTGGTGAGTTTTGACAAATTTACAAACCTGTGTAAACACTACCATGAATAAGATGCAAACCTTTCTAAAACCCCTAAATAATATTCCCATGTGCCTCCTCACCTCCGGCCCTGGGCAACTACTAATCTGCTTTCTGTTAGTATGGATTAGATCTGTCTTTTTTAAAATGTCATATAAATGGCTTTTTCACAACGGGTTTGCAGCCAGAACACAGGTGTCGTGAAAACCACCGCTCAACCTAAACCAAAATGGGAAAGAAAAAGACTCACATCAAGATCGTCGTCATTGGACATGGAGATTCAGGCAAGTCTACCACTACTGGTCATCTGATCTACAAATGTGGTGGGATCAACAAAAGAACTATTGAGAAATTCAAGAAGGAGACTGCTGAGATAGGAAAGGGCTCCTTCAAGTATGCCTGGGTCTTGGATAAACTAAAAGCTGAACGTGAACATGGTATCACCATTGATATCTCCCTGCGGAAATTCGAGACCAGCAAGTACTATGTGACCATCATTGATGCCCCAGGACACAGAGACTTCATCAAAAACATGATTACAGGCACGTCTCAGGCTGACTGTTCTGTCCTGATTGTTGCTGCTGGTGTTGGTGAATTTGAAGCAGGTATCTCCGAGAATGGGCAGACCGGTGAGCATGTCCTTCTGGCTTACACACTGGGTGTAAAACAACTAATTGTTGGTGTTAACAAAATGGACTCCACTGAGCCACCCTACAGCCAGAAGAGATATGAGGAAATTGTTAAGGAAGTCAGCACCTACATTAAGTAAATTGGCTACAACCCCGACACAGTAGCATTTGTGCCAATTTCTAGCTGGAATGGTGACAACGTGCTGGAGTCAAGTGCTAACATGCCTTGGTTCAAGGGATGGAAAGTCACCCATAAGGATGGGAATGGCAGTGGAACCACACTGCTTGAAGCTCTGGATTGCGTTCTGCCACCAACTCGTCCAACAGACAAGCCCTTGCGTCTGCCTCTCCAGGATGTCTACAAAATTGGTGGTATTGGTACTGTCCCTGTGGGCCGACTGGAGACTGGTGTTCTTAAACCTGGCATGGTGGTCACCTTTGCTCCAGTCAATGTTACAACTGAAGTAAAGTCTGTTGAAATGCACCATGAAGCTTCAAGTGAGGCTCTTCCTGAGGACAATGTGGGCTTCAATGTCAAGAACGTATCTGTCAAAGATGTTCGTCGTGGCGGTGTAGCTGATGAGGGCAAAAATGACCCACCAATGGAAGCAGCTGGCTTCACGGGTCAGGTGATTATCTTGAACCATCCAGGCCAAATCAGTGCTGGATATGCACCTGTGCTGGATTGTCACATAGCTCACGTTGCTTGCAAGTTTGCTGAGCTGAAGGAGAAGATAGATCGTCGTTCTGGAAAAAAGCCAGAAGATGGTCCCAAGTTCTTGAAATCTGGTGATGTTGCCATTGTTGATATGGTTCCCGGCAAGCCTATGTGTGTTGAGAGCTTCTCTGACTCTCCTCCTCTGGGCCGTTTTGCTGTTCGTGACATGAGACAGACGGTTGCTGTGGGTGTCATCAAAGCAGTAGACAAGAAGGTAGCTGGAGCTGGCAAGGTCATCAAGTCCTCCCAGAAAGCTCAGAAGGCTAAATGAATATTATCCCCAATACGGGCCACCCCAGTCTTAATCAGTGGTGGAAGAACGGTCTCAGAACTGTTTGTGTCAATTGGCCATTTAAGTTTAATAGTAAAAGACTAGTTAATGATAACAATGCATCGAAAAACCTTCAGAAGGAAAGGAGAATGTTTTGTGGACCATTTGTTTTTGTGTGTGTGTGGCAGTTTCAAGTTATTAGTTTTTAAATTCAGTACTTTTTAATGGAAACAACTTGACTAAAAATCTGTCACAGAATTTTGAGACCCATTAAAAAGCAAAAGTTTAATGAGAAAAAATGTCATATAAGTTAAATCATAGAATATATGTTATTTTGTGTTGGGCTTCTTTCCTTTAGCATAATATTGTTGAGATTCAGCTGTGCTTTTCTGTGTATCAAAAGTCGATTTCTTTTTATTACTGAATAATATTCTGTTGTGTGGATATACAATTCGTTTAACCATTCACTAGTTGATGGACTAATGGCTGTAAGAGAAGGAAATATGAAACAAACAAGCAAAACAAAACTGTAGGCCTGTCACTTTGGCTTTATGACTAACAGAAGATAGAGAGTAGGATTCTTGCTAAAGTACTCTTAAACTCAACAACTAAACTTCTGCCCCCTTTTCTTTCTCTGGGCCTGTTGCTTTTCTAATAATTAATAACAATGTTATTGTACAAACCTAAAATACTTTAGATTTATGTAAATTGTCATTGGCAGAAATCAAAGCAAGTCATATTGATCAACTTTGGCTCACATATCATTCCTGAGTGGCAGGCATCTGGCGGAATCTATGATCCTCCCTCAGTTGAAAAGGAAACTTCTGGAAGTAAACTAATATTTTGGGCTGTAGGAAATTCGGGACCAAAACCAGGAACACAATATCAAGTTCCCCAGCCCCAAATTACTCTTCTATTCTCTTCCCGCACCTGAAATGTCAACTGAGAAAAGAGGCAGAACTGAAATGAAACAAAAGCACTTATTTGGGGTCTCATAACTGTCATCAGGAGCACAGATTTGGGTGGCACCATAAATTGTGTCCCACTAGGGAACAAAGTCAGTTTTCAAAGACAAAAGGGAATACTTGTATATGCTGTTTACAAAGAATTTTGATTGGTGTTGGTGGCAGAAAACTAATCTTAGCTAAACATAATTAGTTGCTAAAGCTATCACTATAGCAAGTTGTAGATGTTTATGCAGAGTCCTTGGAATATCTGCAGTTTGGCCCAGTTCTGAAGTTCATGGTTCCACCTAGTGAGGACGAACATAAGGCCCACCACTTTAATGGCTTCCTGGCTTTATTTTAAAACCCCATTGACATAAGTGACTCCATTTTATTTCACCTTGTACATTATCCTGAAAGGGGTGAGGGAGCAGACTGAACAGGTTAGGCATGGTCCCCTTCCCCTCATCCTCCTTCCAATCACCTCTTCTCACTTCAACCCAAGCAGCTGGTCTTTAACTTGTTTTATCTATTGAATTTCCATGTAAGATTTCATTTGCTAAAATGGTTCTCAGGTTAAAAAAAAATTGAAATCCCATTGAACCAAATCATCCTAAGAAAATGAGGATTCTATTTTAAAATACAAACTTTCCCTGATATAATAATGCCTTCCACTTATATGATATTTCTATTTCTTTAAAGACTTTTCACAGACATTTCATTTGGCCAAAAGAACAAAGTTAATCAATAGAGGCGATCAATTAAGAGTATGCATTCACAAATGTGTTAAGTCCAGTTAACATTTAATTATCCTTGTTAATAAGAAATGAACCCATTATGTGCATGCAAAATCCACACACAAACTAAAAACTTAATTAGAGCCAGTAGTTTCTAACTTCTTTCTCATTAAACTTTGCCTGGAAGTCCTAAAAAGTATACACAGTGTCCACCCCCTCCTCCAAAAAAAAGGGCAGTGTGTGTGGGTTTCATTTCCTGTTTCTCCCGCAGGAGTGTGGTGGTGGAGAAATGAAATAAGAGCCTTGGGAAAGCAGAATTTTTTAAACCCTCAGAAATGACTTTCCAAAAACCGATTACCAAAATTTGACATGATAAAGACATATTTTTAAAAAGTGACTTAAAAGTCTTTCAATAGGCAAATATTAAAACATCAACAAGAGCATGGGTTAACTTTGGGCCATTACTGAGACCAAGAGAAGAGGCAAGGCCATAGGAGAGCAGAGTAACAATTGATTCCAGTTTGCCTGGACAGTTACAGTGAACAACCATCAACCATTGTCCTGGCATAACTGTTACTAGCTCCCTCTTGCACTTTCACAATTGTCCTGATCTGGATGATATGGTTATCCTATCTATGAGGAAATGGTGCTAAGCACACATGACCAAAAGTGGGGGCATTTCCTACATGTTTTCTATTTCTCCTTCCCCAAAAGATGCTCAAACTGACATCTTGTGTGATCTAAATTACAGATACAGTGAGACTTCTGCTTCCTTCTATTCATTTCTACCACTGATTTGCAGCCCTGTGAGCTTGTTAGAATTATGAAAAATACTGATGCCCGAGAAACATCTTGGAACAATTAAATCAGTGTCGCTGGAGGTTGGGCCTAGTCACAGATACTGTCCCAAAGCTTCCCAGATAATTCTAATGGGCAGCCAGGGTTGAGAACCACTGATTCTGACAGATATCAAGCAATTATTTTTATTACAAGGCACCTGGTAATCTGAGTGATGTTTGAAACTTATTATCTCCTTGGGGAAGAAGTATACCCCTGCTCACTGCCCTTAACCAAGGACCATAGCTTACTCCCCTTTGCTCCATTCTCTGGGTGGCCAAAGGTCTTGCTCATTCTTGTTATTCTCTGTGCACACAAGAATAAATCATTCTACTTTTTCCTCTGAAATCTTCAATGCCCATAGTGATAATATAACAAAGCTTAAATTGTAAAAGTCCAAGTGAAGAGCTGTTTTGTCCTGAGATAAAGCCACTTGAAGTAATGAATGATAAAAGCATTCGAAGGGAACTTCAAGTTGGCCACTCGTTATTTGATGGAAGCTCTGACATTATTAAAGCTTAGCAGCTGAAGCTAGGTGGCAGTCCTGCTTAGGCAATTAAAGGAGACGCCATTAAGACAATTATAAAGATCCACACAGAAGAAAACCCAAAAGAAGTTACCGCTGAGGTAACATCAACAGGGCACAACCAACTTGCTAACATCGTGCCTTTAAATATAACCTTCCTTATCAAAGTTGGAGAGTTTCCCTAAAATTATGACAACTCTTGAAGTTTCTGGATGCTTCTCAATACTCCATAACTTCTTCATATTCCAGTTTTCTGAAGATTGCCCCTACCACCACCCTTCAGACATACATCTACAAAGGGGCACTAGCTAATTATTTATTTTCTATAAAATGAAATAATGTGAAGGGATTATGGAGAATACTGAGAAGCATCTGAAATGGTAATGTACATTACAGATAGCCAAAACAGTGGCAAAATGTGATTCTTTAAAAAGAACATTATCTATATGTCTATAAGGTTGTTTACCAAAATATGAACAGCATTTATCTCTAGGTGGAAGGAACTGTGGAGATTTTTATGTCCTTTCTGTCTTGCTTAACTTGTTTTATAATAAGCATATTTCCTTTTATTCTAAAATTTCACTGTTTTTATGAGAGTCATAATGTCCTTTAACTTACTAATGTCCATTAGTGATTAGATAATTAGCAGATCATGACTGTTTTCTGTCATGTTTTTTCTCAGCCCAAGGCCTGCTTTACTTTAATTGATGGGTTCCCTAATTAGAGTTGTTAATGGATGATGTCAGTGTGTGTTCATCCCAGACAATCAATAGACTGTGCTTGTAGTCACTCTAATTTGGAAAGCTAACCAGAAGTTGATGTTTTTGTTTGTTTGCTATTGTTTTGGGGACTACCCAAAATGAGGCTAGAGTATATTGAGTTGTGTAAATTGTATACACCCTTAAGTGTTTAACAAAATATTTTGCAAAGCACGTGTAATTTTAGAAATTAAAAGATAAATTGCTACATCAGAACTAAGATCTTGAAAATATTTTGTGATTCTTCTAAACACGTGTTCATTTAGTTATCTGAGTTAAGCATAGTACATCAAGAAGAACAGTTGGGAATACAGCTGACAGTAACAGTTGAGTAGCCCAATACCTGATCAACCGTTCTCGAAAATAATGCTTTGATGTGTAACCAGATGCTGAGTGGGATTTTCCTGCTACCCTTGCATTACAGCTAAGGCCCAAGTTTGATGACAAAAGACTAATTAGTACCCTAAATCTAAGTTCATTAAGCCATCTCTGGTTGGGGCTAGCCACACCCCTGCAAGAACTATAAACCAGAGATGAAAAAAACAGACACTACCATTACCCACTCTACCCTATCCCTCTCCCAGTCAATATAAAAGGAAAACTGGGGGAAGAGCCCATGGGCTTTTAGTATCTGTAAAGTAAGCTGTTTTGACCTTTCACCATTACCATACACCCTTTCTCTGTGTTGGGGAGGATGCTTCCTGCTTCCCTTTTTCAAAGCCAAGATGGGGGCTTCAATAGACTCATAAGGTTATGGATGCTTTCATTCTCTCCTTGGATGTCTCCTTAGCCAGAAGACTTATTGAACTGTCCCTTTTCTATGGGAGGAGGGAAATAAGAATTAGGAGATGGCAAGGTAGGGAACTACCGAATAGAGACTATCAGGCAGGAACAAACCCCATTTAAGTTCATGTTTCCTGGGCGGTATAAAAGATGCATTCCACATGGATAGAAAGAACATGCAACTGGGAGTTCCAGTCCTGCTGTACCACTATAGCATGGGAAGAAAGAGGCTTAGCCATCAGAAGAATGTGTTGTGGCAGTAACAACTTGAAGATCTAAAAAGCTATCTAGAATGTAGACCAGAGACAAGAGATTAAAATTATTTTTAAAAAGATTAAAAGACAAGGAGGAAAATAACCATTTAAAGAGATCACGGATGAGAATTTTCCAAAATTGTTGACAGACACTAAATCTCATTATGAAATCCTAATAAATCCCAAACAGGATAAATAAAAAGAAATCCACACCTTCATACATCCTAATGAAAGTATGGATTAACAAAGACAGAGAAAATATCAAAATCAGACGAAGAGAAAAGACTAATAATCATTTATAAAGGAATGGCTATTAGATCACTAGCCACATTTGAAGCCAGAAGACAGTGGAATAATATCTTTAATATTCTCAGATTAAATAACTGTCAACTTAGAATTTTGTACCCACAGAAACTATATTTCAAGAATGAAAATGAAGTAGAAAACTGTTTTAGACTAAATTTTTTTTTATTTTAATGTTTTATTATATTATGTTAGTCACCGTACAGTACATCCCTGGTTTCTGATGTAAAGTTCGATGATTCATTAGTTGCGTATAACACCCAGTGCACCATGCAATACGTGCCCTCCTTACTACCCATCACCAGTCTATCCCATTCCCCCCACCCCCCTCCCCTCTGAAGCCCTCAGTTTGTTTGTTTTAGAGTAAAATTAAAAGGTCTTTTTCACTAGATCCTCATTAAAGTAAATTCTAAAGAATTGTCATTCAAGCAAAAGAAAACAATCTGATGTAAGATCTAAAATGCAAGAAGAAAGATAATGAATAAAATCCAAATTGAGTATATAAAATAATAAAACAAGTGAATATATAGATAGTAATATCTAATATTTAAGCACATACGGAAACTGAGAAAGAGGAGATACACCTCAGTTCATTTGATGACTATAGATGTAACCAATATATACTCATGATCATAACAGCAAACTAAAGATAAAAGGGACCTTCTCTAACCTGATAAAGGACATCTATGAATACTGACAGCAATTATTGCACTTGATGGTGACAAAATGAAAGGATTACCATTAAGATCAGAAAAAAAAAGACAAGGGAGACTTCCATTACCACTTCTAGTCAACATTGTACTGGACATCCTAGCCTGTGCAATAAAACAAGAAAAAATTTTAATGCATAAGAATTAAAAAGGAAGGAAAAGCTGTCATGATGGCAGATGATGTGATTATCTGTGTAGAAAATCTGACAATTTATAACTTACTAGAGTTAAAAAGAGTTTAGGTTTCCTGAATTTAATAAAAAAGTATATGTCAACTGCATTTTTACAATCAATCAACAATCTGTTAGAAGATGTATATCCTCTACTTCTTGAGTTTTGTTAGTAATTTTATTGCTTCATTTCCATATTTTACATGTGCAGTCTAACATTTACTTTAGTGTGAAGTTTGTGCCTACTGCCAGTTCTTTTGCCATGGAGTCTCCATTCACTTTTGAGAAAATTTCTTATTTTAGTTTCACAGAGATTTCAAAGGAATGTATTTCCTGAATTCTTGAGTATCTGAAAATATTAATCTGTTGGCTCTATACTTGAACAACATTTTAGATGGTTGTAATAGTCTTAGGATTCTTTTTTCTTTAGAAGTTTATAAGCATTACTGTACTTACTATTTTCTAGGGTTGGATATTACTGTGTAAGAATCAGAAGTCAACCTGATTTTTTCCCTTGTAGATGGCTTTATCTTTATGTTTTTTTAAAAAAAGATTTATTTATTTAAGAGAGAGAGAAAACACTGGTGAGGGGGGAAGGGCAGAGGGAGAGAGAGAATCTCAAGCAGACTCCCGGCAGAGTGCAGAGCCCAATGTAGGGCTTGATCCGATGACCCTAAGATCATGACCTGAGCCAAAATCAAGAATCAGATGCCCAACCAACTGAGCCACCCAAGTGCCCCAATCTTTATGTTTTAAGGCCAAGAAAACACCCTCTTTATTTCTGAGGTCTAAAAAACTTGCTAAGTTTTGTTCTTTTTTTTTTTAAGATTTTTATTTATTTGACAGAGAGAGTGGGAGAGCACAAGCAGGGGCAACAGTAGAGGGAGAGAGAGAAGCAGGCTCCCCGCTGAGCAGGAAGCCTGACGCGGGGCTCAATCCCAGGACCCTGGGAACATGACTGGAGCCGAAGGCAGACACTTAGCCATCTGAGCCACCCAGGTGCCCCGATAAGTTTTGTTCTTGCTCACTCTATCAGCCAGGGTCCAGTCATTAAAAGAGACTTCATACTAAGTATTTCAAGAGGGAATTAAATACAGGAAAATCTTCACAGATGTGAGAGAACTGAAAGAACAAAAGGAGAAGGGGAACCCAGAGATAATATCTGCAGGAAACAGCTATCCTTTCTAAGGCTAGGAAAACAAAGGGAAGTAATGATCAGAACCTAGAAGCTTGGAGGAGGGGACTCCAATCCCCAAGGAAAGGCTGCTGCTTGGCTGGTGCTGTCACTTAAGAAGTTTAAAGAGACCATGCAGAGCTGAACCTCAGACCTCTGAAGAGTATGCACTTCTGACTGCTGCTGTTATCGAAGGAGCAAGATCAGTCAGTTATGGGAATGTCAAAAGAAGCTGGAAACAGGAACCAGCAAAGTACCTTTGCTGGGTCTATGCGGATGGGGAGTATCATGGAAACAAAAGGGAAGATGTTCCCTAGTCCTGCCCCCTATTGGCAGAGCCTAACAAGGAACAAGCTGGCAAATGAAAAATGAAATTTGCAGAGTCTCAGCCCCAGCATCACCAAATAGAATATAGAAGGGTATGTTTGGAGCTGAGAGATTAATAACTGGCATGCTCATTAAATGTCAAATTTTCCTGGGATACAGTATGCCATTCCCATCTGTATCTTCAAGGCTCCTTTTGTTTCAGCAATGTTTTCTTATTTTATATTTGTGATTTTTCCCCCCATTCCATTATTTGATCCTTAGATTTTCTTCTTGTGGGCTACAGATTGGTGAAAAGAAACCACCTCATGCACATAGCATATGGCTAAATTAATTCCCAGTTTGTTAAGCATAGCATACATAAATCTAGCAGGAGAAAAGAGACTACACAGTGCAGCATGGTTTTGCACACCTTTCAGAGGTCACCACTGCCACAAACACTAAGCCCTTAACAGGGAAACACAGGTGGCTATTGTCACTGTCTGCACAGTGTAGGGCCTTGCTGCATCTAAGAAGGTAAATTTAATGTTTGTGATCCAGGATGATACTATGGAAAAATTCTCATAATGTCACAGAGATAGTTTTACTTTCTCCATTCCCAGCCTATTTTATTTTATTTTATTTTATTTTATTTTATTTATTTTTTCCCCAGCCCATTTTAGAAGCACAAATTCCTTCTCCTGGGGTCTCAGAAAAGAAATTCAAACAATAAAACCCAAAATACATTGAAGAAAAAAAATCACATAGTGACTAGTTGTACGATTCTTTCCTTTCCTGTTTTATTTACAGCTTTTGAGTAACAAACTTGTCCTCAAATCCTCACCTTTGAAAGTGTCAAGAGTGACTGGCACATAAAGTTCAGTTGAAAGATATTTTATCTGTGTGCTAGTGTAACCTTTAGTTAACACAGAAACCAAAAATTAGATGTGGAAATTGCATTTTGTGCTAGGATGATTGCCCTCCTCCGTAATGATAAGTGTGGTGGGTGGATTTGTGAGCTTTCACTGCTAGTCAGGCATCCGCTATTCCTCACCCTGATATAGTCATCTTTTGCAAATTGCTCTTCCAAATGGCAAGCTTCATCTGAAATTAGACACTTTACTAGAGACATTATTTGAGTAACAATTTGAAAGATTCTAAGCTTAAAGGGAGTGGGGGAGGATGATAACTACATCAGCCACAGGAAGCTGTAATGAATGAGTTTATTTACCTGACCAGTTGCCTGCAAAGACAGGAAGAATACTTATATTCTCTTGACCTCAATCTCTTCTGGTGATACCTTAGATCTAGCTCCATCAATTTATATTTTTAATTACTTAAGTTTTACTGTTCCTTCCCTTTGCTTACATTTTTAGGTCTACCTGGTATTAAAAATAATTATATCCTACCTCCCACAAGCTGCCAAACTCGTTGCAATCAAACTTCTTGAAAAAAAATTATTCTCATAACCTGCTCATTATTTATCCCCTTCAAATGTGGATTCCAGTTTTGCCGCCCCACTAAAACCACTCACCAATGTCACAGATGACTTGCAAATTATCAATCTCATTGCTATCTCCTTTTCCCCATTCCTCTCCATCTCTCTCCATCTTTTCTTTTTTTTTTAATTTTATTTATTTATTTGACAGAGATAGAGACAGCCAGCGAGAGAGGGAACACAAGCAGGGGGAGTGAGAGGAAGAAGCAGGCTCATAGCGGAGGAGCCTGATGTGAGGCTCGATCCCATAACACCGGGATCACGCCCTGAGCCGAAGGCAGACGCTTAACCGCTGTGCCACCCAGGCGCCCCTCTCTCCATCTTTTCATGTTGTTCTCCTTGAGTCTCTCTCTCCTCCTGACTTTTATGATACAGAAGCCTCTTTGTTCCACTTTTGGACTCTCCTTCTCTGTCTTTTGCACTGATTTTCTTCCTCCTCATGCTCTTAAAGGCTTTCTAAGACTTGTCATTCTCACTCTTGCATCTTGATGAATTCATCAATGTCCGTGGTTTCATCTTAGCAAAACTATGTCTCAATTCACTTATTTCCTCAAGCTCCATTCCTATGTTCACAACTTCCTGATGGATGTCACTCCTGGGATAATTCAACAACATCTCAAACTCAACAGATCCAAAGGTAAATTCATTGTGTTCTACCACGAATTATCTCCTTTCCCAAAGGCTGGAAGCCTGTTCTTCACTCCTCACTGTATCTAATCAATTAGGAAATCTGTGGCTCTCTGCTTTTGCCACATCTGCATCTGCCCCTTTTACTCCATTTTTTTCTTCTCCATTTGCTTTTTTAAAAACGTTAAGTATAGTTGACACACAATGTTACATTAATTTCAGGTGTACAACTTAGTGAGTTGACGAGTTTATAGATTACGCTATGCTCACCACAAGTGTAGCTACCATCTGTCCCATTACATCGCTATTACAATATCATTGATTACATTCCTCATGCTGTGCCTTTTATTCCCATGACTTACTCATTCCATAACTGGAGACCTGTATCTCCCACTCGCCTTCACCCAACCCCCATACCCCCTCCGCTCTGGCAACAATCAATGTGTTCTCTGTATTTATAGGTCTGATTCTGGCTTTTTTCTTTACTTTTTTTTTTTTTTGGTTCAAAAGCTGTAGTATTCAAAACAGTATAATCCTGGCACAAAAAACCGCATAGATCAATGGAACAGAATAGAGAGCCCAAAAATAAACTTAGGCTTACATGGTCAATTAATCTAGGACAAAGTATATACAATGAGGGAAAAGACAGTCTTTTCAATAAATGATTCTAGGAACACTGGACAGTTACATATAAAAGAATGAAACTGGACTACTTTCTAACACCTTATACTCCATTCTTAACACCACTGCCCTACTCCCAATCCTCACAATCACTCATATTGTCTTTTGTAATAAGCTTTTAATTTCTCTTCCCCTACCCTTCTTTTCTCACTCCAATCCATCATATTCAGCAAGGTTAAATTAATTTCCAAAACTAGATCAATGGTCATTTGCTTGCTCAAATGTCTTCAATAGCTCCCTAGTTCCTTCTCAATTAAGTGCAAATTTATCATCCCTACATTCAAGCTTCTTTGTGATATATTCCCAACCCATCTATGCTTGACTCCCCCCCTTCATTGCTACTATACACTACAAGAAAACTGAATTACTTGTTGTTCCCTATACCTGTCCCTAGATTCTCTATGCCTTTATTCATTCCACTTCCCTCATCTCTACTTGTAAAATCCTAACTAATATTCAATATCATTTTGGATGCCTTCTTTTCTATCTTCTTTTGTAAAGACTTGGTTGAAACTTCATCCAAGATCCAATCTGAAATTTCAATTATGTCAATTATTACATCCTGCCTCTAATTACAGTTTTCTGTGAACTTTTTTTTATCCCCCCTACTCAGACTGGAACCTCCGTTTTTTAATTGGGTAATATATCGGACAATGTATCTGTGCTCCACAGATCCCTTTTTGCCATTTTACTATTATGTGCCCTTCCTCCACCAACATCAGTGATCCTGGAATTGCCAGGCCAGCACCTGTGGTGGCTCTTCTTCGGAGTGTTGCCCTCTGCCTATTGGAGCCACTTTGCCCACAAGGTCAGGTGGCTAGTGCTGGGAGTCTCCATCCTCCCACTCTACACTAAGGTGGGTAGCAGTTAACCAGTGGATATAGATCATATGACTATGAAAGCACAGCTGCCTGACCTCAAGATGATACAACTTAGAGGGCTAACTCACACTAAGAATTCCCTGCAGGATCAGGCTGAAGTTGCCCCTTGTAGGATCTTTGCTGAGATTCTATCCTTGCTTGCCTTCTTCTCATTCCCTGCTCCCTAACCCATCAGCCCATCTCTTAGGGTGCTGCCAGGGAGCCCTGGCTAAGACAAGTAACATTTTCGAGTACCTACTGCATGCCGGGAACCATGCTAAATGTGCATGTAAATAATTTCATTTAAATTTAACCCTCACAACCACTCTGAGAGCTAAGTACTATTATTCTTCTGAATTAACAGATGAGAAAACTAAAGTTCAAGAAGTTACTTTTTCAAGGCTATATAGCTAGTAGGTGACAATATCAGAAATACAAATAAGGATTCAGAGGCAGCTCAGTCAATCATTTTGCTACGCTCCTTCCAAAACTGCTAAATGAAAGGTATACATCTAAAGTGGCTCCCCATGATTCCTCCCTCCTGGTATTCACACCCATATTAATCCCTTCTTCCAGTGTGCACTGGACCTAGTGATTTGCCGCTAACAAATACAATATGGCTAAGTGATGAGATGATACTTCCATGATTAGTTATTTTCTGTGACTTCCCTCTTGCTAACAGACCCTCTTGCAAGCTTTGATGAAGCAAGTTCTCATGCTGGGGAGGCCCAAGTGGCAAGGAATTCAGGATGGCTTCCATCAAGAGCCAGCAAGGAACTGAGGCCCTCAGTCCAAACACCTGCAAGAAACCGTATCTTGCTGACAACCACAAGAGTGAGCTTGGAAGTGAATCCTTCCCCAGTGAGACTACAGTGACAGTCCATCTCCTGATTGCAGTTCATGAGAGATCCTGAGCCAGAGGGCTCAGCCAAGCTGTGCCAGGATTCCTGACTCCCAGAAACTGGGAAATAATACACATGTGGTGTTAAAAAATGGTTTTAAAAACCTGCTGCCCAGAAAGCAGAGAAGGAGTTAGTTTTACTATTCTGTGTAACACTTGCAACTTCTGGCTCAGCAACTCACCAAAGGAAATGCCAACCGATAATCTATCACCTCAGGTGATTTTACAGTTCAGTAAACTTAGCTAGGTGGCAAAGCTTAGTGTGGCGGCAATAAACCACTTGAAAAGCATTACCTTTCCAGTGTGACTGGGACTCGGTATCCTTAGAACCAAGTAAACAACAAATAAATTATGACTGAGGATTGGGTAAAGAATTTTTTAATGCATCCATAATAAGTGTTTGGTTTGATGCTTATTTCGATCAATTAATCAATCAGTGAGGGGCAGTGTGAATCAGGCACCAGCTGGCTTATTGCGCAATGATAAGCGAAGTTATGTTCAGCGTCTCCCAGTCAACAGGTGCCTGTCTCTGCCCCTGCATCTCCGCCCACATATAGCACAGCTGTCATGGAAATGGATATCGGCCAATGACGCTTTCTCCAACTCTTTATTCCTCTTGTTGCCATGGGATGACAGATTAAAATGCAGAAAAGATACAAGTAAAATTGAAAAATATGCAGCCCTCCAACTTTCACAGCAAGAAGAGGTAATAAAACGGAGCGGACGACATTGAGGCACAGCTAGCCATGATGATGGTAGGAGTAGAAAAAGTACAAAACATAAAGGCAATTGCATTATGAGCCACGGGAAAAAATACACACCTTCTCCATCATTTTCTTTATCCTTTAAGTGGCTGACAACAACTGTCCTGATTTGTCTGAGAATGTTCTCGTTTTAGCACTGAACATCCTGTGTCCCAGGAAACAGCTCAGTGACTGGCAAGCCAGAATGGTTGGTCACCCCTAGCAACAACCATTAATTCCCAAAGGGCTCTGCTCCCATTGACATTTGCTTTTTAATTGGGAAGGGGGTCAATATAAAGCAATTTTCTTCAACTTTCTCTGTGAAAGCTATAAATATTCTATTGGCAGGGCCTATTTTTTAAGGTAGTACCACAAATTGTATTTCTTACACTAAAGACTGATAAAGACGTTGGAAAGATTTTACTGATCTAACTCAGGTGAAGTACTGAAGCTGAAAGGTGGGGGATGAGATAGGGGAGTGGGTTTGGAAGACAGAAAACTGTCAAAAATATGGACTAAGAACACATTTAAATCATCAGTATATTATTGATGGATGGAATCATTTGGCTGGATACAAAGGCACAACTTAATTACGTTGGTAGTCACTTTTCATCCTTAGAAATCTGGGCTTTACAATCTGCAAATTTCACACAGCCAGAAGATGTCTCAGAAGTAAGCCAATTCAAACCTCAACTGTTTGTCTAGCCTTCAAGGAAACCTCAACTCGCGTTTTGCTGCCTGTGACTGACACTGGTTTAGGTAGATCTAAACAGGTGTTATAAGGTAAAAGGATTCCTTGGTCGCCTAAGTTTGGGAAATACCGAGGTAAGCAATATCAAACAAGTTTCTTGATTGCAGAAGTTTTCTAGGCATTTTACATGCTCACAGTGACTCTCAAAAATATACATAAGAATCACCTGGGGAACTTTTAAAAACTACAGATGATTGGGCCCCACCCAGATCTAGGGGATAGGAAAAAAAAAAAAAGCCGTCACTCTCTGGATAGTTCTGACGTTCACCTGATTAAGAATCCCTGGCTAATGCATACTGTGAATCTACAACAGTAAGAAAATATCTGCAATATCGGCTGTCACAACATTTTTCTAGCCATGTCTCCTCAGGCAAGGGAAACAAAAGCAAAAATAGACTATTGGCACTATTCCAAAATAAAAAGCTTTTGCACAGCAGAGGAAACCACCAACAAAATGAAAACGCAACCTACTGAATGGGAGAGGATATTTGCAAATGATATTTATGATAAGAGGTTAATATCAAAAATATATAAAGAACTTGTAGCTCAACACCAAAACAAGCAAATAATCTGATTAAAAATGGGCAGAGGACCTGAATAGATATTTTTCCAAAGAAGACATACAGATGGCCAACAGACACATGAAAAGTGCTCAACATCTCTTATCATCAGGGAAATGCAAATCAAAACCACAATAAGATATCACCTTACACCTGTCAGAATGGCTAGAATCAAAAAGACAAATAATAACAAGTGCTGGCAAGGATGTGGAGAAAAGGGAACCCTCGTGCACTGTTGGTGGGAATATAAATTGGTACAGCCACCGTGGAAAATAGTATGGAGGTTCTTCTAAAAATTAAAAATAGAAATACCATGTGATCCAGTAATTCCACTACTGGGTATTTACCCAAAAAAACCCCAAAACTCTAATTTGAAAAGATTTATGAACCTCTGTTTATTATAGCATTATTTACAATAAAGAAGTTATGGAAGCAATGCAAGTGTCCATTGATAGATGAACGAATACAGAAAGTGTGTTGTGTGTGTGTGTGTGTATATAGTATATTGTATATACAATTAAATATTACTTGGCCATAAAAAAGGATGAAATCTTGCCATTTACAACAACACAGATGAACCTAGAGTATTATGGTAAGTGAAATAAGTCAGAGAAAGGCAAATAATATACGATTTCACTTATATGTGGAATCTAAAAAACAGATGAACAAACAAACAAAAAGCAGAAACAGACTCTTAAATATAGAGAACAAACTGGTGGTTGCCAGAGGGGTGGGGGTAGGGGAATGGACAGAATAGGTAAAGAGGAGTGGGGGGAATAGGCTTCCACTTATGGAATGAGTAATTCATGGGGATAAAGGGTATAGCATAAGGAATACAGGCAATAATATTGTAATAGTGTTGTATGGTGACAGATGGCAACTACACTCACAGAGAGCATAGCATAACATATAGAGTTGTTGAACACCTGAAACTAACGTAACACTGTATGTCAACTATGCTTCAATAAAATAAATAAAAATGACAAAAAATAAAAACAGAAAAAATCTGCAATATATTCTATCTTTATTTAATCACATATATATATACACACACAGATATATATATATATACATGTTCTTTCTTCCCTCTCTCTCCCTCCTTCTGTCCCTCCATCTCAACCTCCCTCCCTTCCTTTTTTCTTCCTCTCTTTCTTTCTTTTCATTTTGGTCTTGGGAAACACCGATTTATATTTTGAGGTTTTGTTTGTTTGATCAATTATTCTAAAAGGAGAAAATGGAAAATTATAATGATATCTGTAAATAGAATTTGATTTAAAAACAGATTACCTTACACTTTATTTAACTCTTTAATATGAAAATTTAAAAACATAGAGGAAAGTAAGGACATTAGTATAATGAACTCCCTTATACCATCACAAATGTTCAACAGTTATCAACACATGGCCATCTTGATTCATGTATACTCTAAACCACTTCTCCCCTATCTCCACCACCAGATTTTTTTGAAGCAAATCTCAGATAATCATATTATTTTATTCATAAATATTTCAAAATATATCTCTAAAAGATAAGAATTCTTTTTAATATAATTGCAATATCACTATCATATAAAAATTAACAATAATTCTTTAATACTATTAAATATTCAGTCAATATGCAAACTTAGAAGTTAACTTAAGATGAATTGACACTTAGTGACAATAAGTTTTCCTAACCCAGAACATAGTATGTCTTTTTTATTTTTTCATGTGTATTTTTGTGTATTTCAGAAGTGTGTTATAATTTTTATCATATAGGTTTTAGACTTTTAAAAATAACTTTTCACCTAGGAATTTTATTTTATTTATTTTGGCTTATTCTCTGCTGTTTTTATTTATTTTTCTTTTTTTATTTGAGTAGTTGACACACATTACATTAATTTCAGGCGATGCAGGCTTCCAGTTATTCTTTGCTGTTTTAAATGGGTCTTCACTTCCATTATATTTTCTAACATGTTACCATTGGTATATTTCAAATTTATTAATTTTAATCAGCTTTAAGGTATAATTTATATGCAACAATATGCACAGATTTTAAGTGTATGGTTCAATGAGTTTTAATAAACGTATATACCCATTTAACAACCATTCCCATTATTGATTTTTATATGTTGATTTTATAATCTGCTAATATACTAAATTCTATTTTTTAGTATATACTTTAAAAGTTCTTAACTAGCGTTTGGCCAGTCATTTCAAAAGTCATCATATTCCAATTTGTTTTTTCTGTTTTACTTCTCACTCTATCCCATCATGCCACAAAAGATTTTCTAGTCAATGCTGTTACAGGAACAGATTTAATGTCAAATTTTGACTGCTCCTGGAGATTTAAATTGTTTTTACAGGCTTAAAGAACATGATCCTCTTTGCAACAGGTGTCATGCTAAATACAAGTTTACTGATGTAAGCAGCTAATAATAATTGGAATGTGAGCTGACTCAAGAATAGAAATCCGGCTCATTAATATTTGCTTCAGAGAAATAGGCTCAAATGTTCTTCTCAAGTCTCAGTGTGTCCATGACCTGGATGTTTAGATGAATAAATTTGCAGTTGATTCCAGTACTAAGGTTGTCATTACTCAGAGAATTCCAAGTGACCTCTGTCTGAAAAAATGTGTTTACCAAGCCCCAGCTGTTGTACTTATGAATATTTAGGAAGTTACAGTGGCTGGTAATGGTCTCAGTGCCCCCCCCAAATGTGACAATTTATCTGAAAGTTGAAAGGTAGACAACTCACTTGCCTAGCTGAGACCAGAATAAGAGCAACAGTTTTGCATGGGAGTCACAGCTTTCCAGGCTGTGTGGCCCAGAGCCATCAATATCATGAAGATAGACTGTTATCTAGGGGCAAGGTAAAGACAATATATGGAGCAAGGTAGTGGGGGCAGAAGAGTCAGGCATACTGGTTGGAGGATAGAGGTAGAAAATAATGGGGTTTTCCAGAACTTCCTAGAGCCAGTAGAGACTATAACACATGAGTTTTTCCTTCATTTTTGTCTTAGTTTGTGGTTGTGAAAAAGCAGACCCTGAGCAAAGGTTTGGGTACAGTAGTTTATTGGGAGAAAAGGTGTGATCTCCAGAAGCACGGTGAAGGAAGAAAGGAAGGAAAGGGTTACTTCTGTGGGCGTCTCCATCTCACTGGGTACTTCCTGAGATACTTTGTAAAACAGGCCTCAGAATTGTCCTACTGAGAGCTGAGGACACTGAGATATTTATATGCTAATTTTCATCCCTTATCAGTTCAAGGTCTCTGTGAGGAAAGGGGTGAGAGTTAACACTGGGCACTTCTGCACTCTCCCACATACAGATCAAGTGTGTTCCTGTGGCCAGAGTGCCCTTTGGCAAGGGGTTGTATGGGAACTATTTACAAGCAATTTCCACGGTAGATGAAGGGGATGTGGGTGCTTTGATTCTATATTGCTTGTGATTGTTTTTTATGTGTGAGTTTCATTCACTAGCAGGAATGGAAACTCGGAATGCATGGGCCAAAGCTTATATCTGTGTTGCTTCCTCCATAAATTCTGGCCAGCTCCTTGCTACTGCAAGATTAAATCCACTAAGCCCACCATGACCTAAATCCTTGCCCAGATGTCCTATCCAGACTTCTCTTTGTGGCCCACTTTCTCATTTCAGTCACTCCAGTCATTCCACTTACCTCAAGTGCCTAGAATATCTCTTATTTCCATGTCAACACCGATCATCTTTCAAGATGAGCGAACTAACTCTTCTTTCATAAAAGTGTTCCATGTCCAACCCAAGTACAGTAATCCTGTCCTCTTTTGTAAACCATTACCTGGCTCTCACCTCTACAATACAATTTATCACACTGTACTGAAGTTATATTTTTATGTGTTAGTCTTGACTACCAGAGTGTGAGCTCATTGAGAAAGTAAACTGTACCATACATTTCTTTAGTTCAGTGCCTGGTATATAGTAAATGCTCAAGAAATATTTTTTGAATGAGTAAATGAACATAACCAATAAATACTTCCTGATTATGTGAAACAAGAGACCGGACATACCTTCTTTGGACACTTCTAATAATACCTCTCAAATATTTGTAGATTGAACAGAGAATATTCCCCCAGAATAGGGTATCATTTCCCTTCAGGCAAAGATGATCAAAAACACCTCTGTGTTATTTGCACAAAAAGAAACACATAGGTCAATGGAACAGGATAGAGAAACCAGAAATAAACCATGCTTATATGGTCAATTAATCTATGACAAAGGAGGCAAGAATATACAATGCGGAAAAGACAGTGTTTTCGATAAATGGTGCTGAGAAAACTAGACAGCTACATGTAAAAGAATGAAACTGGACTACTTTCTTATACCATACACAAAAATAAACTCAAAATGAACTGAAGACCTAAATGTGAAACTTGACACCATTAAACTCCTGAAAGAAAATATAAGCAGTAGTCTCTTTGATGTTGGCCTTAGCAATATATTTATGGATATGTCTCCTGAGGCAAGAGAAACAAAAGCAAAAATAAACTACTGGGACTACACTGAAATAAAAAGGTTCTGCATATCGAAGGAAACTATCAGCAAAATGACAAGTCAACCTACTGAAGGGGGGAAGATGACTGCAAATGATAAATCTGCTAATGGGTTAATATTGAAAATATATAGAAAAAAAAACTTAAACAACTCAACACCAAAAAAAAAGAGAATCCAGTTTAAAAATGTACAGAAGACCTGAATAGACATTTTTCCAGAGAAGACATACAGTTGGCCAACAGACACATGAAAAGTTACTCAACATCACTAGTCATCAGGGAAATGCAAATGAAAACACAATAAGATAGCACCTTACACCCATCAGAATAATGAGAATCAAAAAGACAAGATATAAGTACTGGCAAGGAAGTGGAGAAAAAGGAACCCCTATTGACTGTTGCGAACCCCCATGCACAATGCAAGTTGGTGTAACCACTGTAGAACACAGTACAGAGGTTCCTCAAAACATTAAGAATAGAAATATCACGAAAACACTAGTTTGAAAAGCTATATGCACCTCTATGTTCATTGCAGCACTATTTACAATAGCCAAGATACAGAAGCAATCTCAGTGTCCATTGATAGATGGATGGATAAAGAAGATGTGGTGCACACCTCCCCCCCCACACTGAAATATTACTCAGTCATAAAAAGAACAAGATCTTGCCATTTACAACAACATGAGTGAACCTAAAGGGTATTATCCTAAGTGAAATAAGTAAGACAGAGAAGACAAATACCATATGATTTCATTGTAGAACTTAAAAAACAAACCAAAGAAAAACAGAAACAGACTCATAAATAGAGAAGAAACTGATGGTTGCCAGAGGGGAAAGAGGGGAGGGATGGGCAAAATAGGTCAAGAGGATCAAGAGATACAAACTTCCAGTTATAAAATAAATAAATCACAAGAATTAAAAATACAGCATGGGAAATATAGTCAATAATATTATAACAGTGTTGTATAGTGACAGATGGTAACTATACCTACCATGGTGAGCACTGCATAACGTAAAGAATTATTGAATCACTAGTGTACCTGAAACAAATATGGCATTGTATATCAACTATACTTAAACAATAATTTTTTTAAAAAAAATCAAAATAAAAAACACGCCGGTAGTTAAACAAATTGGAATTTTACTCATTGCAAAAAGAGAACACATATCATGAGGGACTTTGGAGTATGTTTGAAAGAGACTATGATAAGATTTGGGCTCTTCATAGATGATTTGGGAAGGGACAAAAGAAACAGAGATTTGCTCTAGACTAAATGCTGTCAGAAAGCATGGGCGATGCTATGATTATTTTGTAAAGGTATGGTCACTGATTTTGTCTGTGCTTAGACAAAATTATGAAATGACCTCCTGGTTTTGTTTCATTTTATCATGATTGCTGAGTAACTTTATCTGAGTTTGGTATTCTGTGAGATTGTTTATGTCCAACAGAACAAAAGGGCCTGGCTGTGAACATCATCTGACGAGCTCGAAATAATACTGAAGTCTAGTTATAAACGTCAGGGAAGTTTTGAACATCAGGGTATGCTCTTTGTGATGACAGGTGAAAAGGAAGGCTCGAAAGAAAGGTGCTGATAGTATTCACAAGTATGGAATGAGAACTGAAAAGAAGGAAATAAAAATGAAAGTCAAACTGAATCTTCCAGCCTCCTCTGCGGCCTTTCAGGTTGATAAGAGTTTTTAAATCCTGAAGTTCTACATAGTACTAAATGCATATAATAGCCGAAACAAAGAATCTTTTCACCAGAAAAGCAAGTAGAACAGATTCTCCTTTGAACATATAAAACCATAAGATCTGAAAAATTAAAATACTCAATCCAGCAGCACTATCACTTGTGTAGTGATAAAATAATAGGATTTCCTTTTCCTTGCCTCCCTGTTCTGGCCATTCTCTTAAAAAAAAAAAAAAAAACAACTGTTGACACCCTTTTTGGGGATGAGGGTTAGATAAGAAATATGTAAGTATATAATTTATATTCAGGAAGAAAAAACAAATTTGGAATTTTCTGGTAAATTTTTTGTGAAGCCCTGTGACTAGAAATCTAAGTTCGCAGGGTCATTTGAAAGCTGTTATGTATTTATTCAACACATTACTTTTGAGCATTTAGTATAACTTAGGTACTATGCCAGATGCAGTAGTTACAGGTCTAAATTATCTGTGATTGACTTTTGTGAGACAACTTCTTATTTAGATACAATTTCAAACTTATAGAAACACCGTAATATCAGTTTATCCTTCATACAGACTCACCAATTGTTTTTCTTAACTCTATGCAAGTTGGAGAAATTGGACCCAGCCACCCCTAAATACTTTATAGTGTGTGTTTTCTAAAAGGAAAAACATTCTGCTATGTAACTACCATGCAATTACCCAAATCAGGAAATTAAATGTTGATATAATACCATTATTGAATTAAATTTTATAAATTGTCTTAATGCCCTTCATTGTTTTTTTTTCCCTACACAGATCCAACGCAGGATCATACATTTAGTTGTTATGCTTTTTAGCTCTTTAACCTGGGACAATTCCTCAGTATTTCTCTGCCTTTCTTGACCTTCACGCTTTTGAGAATTACAGGCAAGTTGTTTTGTAGAATGCCCCTCAATTCAGATCTGTCTGATGTTCTCTCATTACTAGACTCAGGGTGTGAATTTTTAGCAGGAGTATGTGCTTGATTTTAAATCCCAGCACAGTCACCTCTACCCACATCTCCCACACTTTGGACACCTTATGCAGGTGGGGGACCTCTGAGGTCTCCTGGTGAAATGCAGACTTCTCTATGCTTTCTCTTATGATCCCTAATTTAGCCATCAGAATTCCTAAAATCCTGAAGAGGATGTCTGCTTCCTGAAGAATTTATACGTAGCTGAAACCTTATATTAATTCAAAACTCTTTCCTACTGTGTGGCCCCCTCCCAAATTCCCCATGTATTAGTGCCTGCTTCGTTATTATTGTGCGGCGTAAATTATTCATCAAGGTGGATAAATGGCTTAGGGAGATAAATAACATGACGTGAATGTAGTAAAAATATTTCCCTCTTCTAAATAAGTAGCATTTTTAGCCCAACCCTTTAAGATTATACATCTCTCTGGAGAGAAACAGTCAACCACAGTTCCCCCAAAACTAGAGCTTTAAACAGGCCCTACAATAAAGGAGAAGTTCAAGGCCTCAGTGATGCCTGAGGTTTTGACTGTGCCTATTCAGTGTCTGCTCCCTCATGCTGAATATCCAAGGCTACCATGGAGTGGCAGGAGGAGGATGTGTGGGTGAAGAGTGGGCAGAGAAGACTCCCAAGAATTGGAAACTATGCAAAGTGTAGCAGCCAGCAGCTAATTAGTTTCAGCTCTGAAACGACCCCTTTGTGTGGCTTGTCCTTCCTGAGAGAAAGGTTAAAATGCTGTCATGCCTGCTTTTAGCAGTGTGGTAATTAAAACAATTAATCCCAGGTCCTAAATAAGGTGGCTTCGCTTATTTGGCTGAAGAGAGAATGGTCCTCCTTCATTTTTCCCCCTCCTACTCACTGAACATCACATCCAAGAAATGAGAAAATTCCTGCATTTCACTTCTACACATAGGGCCTATTTTATAGGGAGGAATGATCATTAAGGAAGATTCTAGAATCTACAGTTGTCTATTTTTCTAAAACTGAGAAGCAAACTTATTTTGAGATGTTACTGTCATAGCTCTTTACGAAGATCTGCTGGTATACAAACGCAGTTGATAAAGATAGCTAATAATTATTGTGCATTTAGCACGTGCTGAGCCACATCATAGAGATTTTTATATGGTTCCTCCTATTTAATCCTCCTTAAAATCTATGAGTTGGATAGTATTATCCTTATTATAGTCCTGTCCGGTTTGTCAGATGAGGAAGCTGGGACCTAGAAAGGTGAAGAGACTAGACCATGATGCCTCAGAGTAGAGGCAGGATTGGAACACAGGCAGGCTGGCCCAGAGCCCATTACTCAACCACCATGCTACCTGTATTTCAGATCCCAACATGCCTAGAATCTAGCAGGTATCACAAGACAACTAAGAGAAGATGAATCCTTGCCAGATGAGTGGATCAGGTTCATCAGGAAAGAGCTCACAGAACAAAGCAGATTTAAACAAGGCTGAAAGGTAGACTGAGTTTGATTTGGTGAAGAAGGGTATGAAGGGCCTTCCAGGGAAGGGGAGCTACGTGAAAACTGCAAGTACTGGGACAAGAAACTGAACACTTTGGCTCTGGCAGAGAGTGCCTGCAGCCATTTGCAGGAGACCTTTATCTCCTAGGCCACTACTTCTTTTTTTTTTTTTTTTAAGATTCTGTTTATTTATTTGAGAGAGAGAGGGCACGAACAGGGTTGGGGGGGGAAGGACAGAGGGAGAGGGAGAAACAAACTCCCTGCTGGGATCATGACCCGAGCCAAAGGCAGACGCTTAACCGACGGAGCCATCCACACCCCCAAGTATAAGGAATTTCATCATAGCCTATAGGAATCATTTATTATAACTCTCTGTGCAAGTATGCGCATGCAGGCGCGCGCACACACACACACACAGTGGTTAGCCATAAAGGAAATCACTGTGGGACCTGTTTCCAAATTAATCTCTAGAGTTTTAATGTCATCAACTCCCCATTTTTCCACAAATAAACTTGCCAAGAACCTTAGGTCATTTTTAAAACCCAAACTAATATGTTGTCCGTATGTCTTTGAATCATTTATTGTCTGCCCCACAAGTTGCTATTTTCCAGCAATTATGTGATGACCAAGGAAGATTTCAGTCTATTTGGGAGACTTTATAAAGCTTTCTCCTATGGCCTAATTCTTGACATTAAAAGACGCTAATAGGTAATGACAAATATAACGTCATTATTTGGAAATAAATGTTTGCATCTTTCTTCCTAAATAATCTACCTTACATTATAGTCTTTCAATTGATCTCACAATATTAGGTGATTTTTTTTCTCATTCTGATTTATGTGTTTATTTTGATTGCTAATTTGAAAATAGTTTTGATTTTAAGTACATATTTTAAGTACAGAGACCCAAGTTTTAATTCAAATCTGAAAATTGTTAACTACTTCCTTATATCTCTTACTGCCAACTACCAGTAAATGGGCAGAATTCCTTTCTCTAGGAATATCTTTTCCAGCATATTCTTTTTTTATTATCAAAAGACTTTGCATGAAAACAGGAAGATAAGGTTTTCTCCTTAACTGAGCAAAACAACTGTCCCAATCTCTGTAAAATATTCTTCCTATGCCTCTGACCCTTGTAAGATAAAATAAATGATAGTATTGCCTTAGGTCTTCCTGCTCCAGGAAGGAAAGGTGCTGTAGGAAAAGAATTGATTTTTTTCAACTTCTGTGGTTTGAGAACAAGTTACAACTCCAGTTTTGCAAAGTGCAAGGAAAATAATACACAATTCCTATCTGTGGGACACAAATGTATGGATTTAGTAGAAAAGAACTCACCAGAAAAATGAAGCATGTTTTTAAAGGAATGCTACATTTTACTGCTTCTCCTTCTTTTGGCTTCTGGAATTTAACCTCCATCTGACCCACCTCCATTCTAATCACTCTGGCTCTCTTAGTGCTTCCTTAAAGTTATCTTTTCTTTTCTCTGAAATGAACTGCAGAGACATTTTTTAATCAGCAATATTTAAAGTTTATTTATCTACTTATACACAAACTTGTTCTAGAAAGGGTTTAAAGTGGCTTAAAAGGATCCATAACATACACCAAGAAATTAGGAACAGCACAATCAGAAATGAAGCCTGTGTAAAAATGCTTATACAATCCTACTCATTTACTCTGGGTGGACCACATATTTGGCTCTAAGCTTTCTCACAGGCAGTCAAAAAGGAAACTTAATTAGTTACATCATTTACAGTGTCCATAAAACAAAAACAAACCAATTACCCAAGTGAAGAACTCTTATTCCTAATACTAAGACCAGAAAGAAATTTCTCTTGAGAGGTTTCATAAAGAGGTCAGTGTATGATGTAATAATCAGTGTTCTCAGTAGCAACCTAATTGGAGACACAAAGATGAATTTTGCAGAGCTTTTTCTTATTATATTCAATATAGCAGATGGCATCACAGCAACTTAAAAACCAGGAAAATCGATTTTATCATGAGTTTGAGGGTTGGGGGTGGGCACAATATGATGTGGTCAAGGTACTCAGCTCTCTCCTCTGCTAGGCAAAACTAAAGGTAAATTTTAAAACAATAAAGTTTAGTCCAGTACCAAGAATGGCTTCAGAGAAATTCTAAAACCTCTAAAACTGTATGCATTTTATGAATAGGTTATTCATTTTTCTTGACAGAGAAAACATAGTGTATTGGATCCTCAATGTACCCAGGCAATTCACAAAAATTAGGAACAATTTCTTTAGAAAGTCTAGAGAATTAAACATACTACAAATCCCTCATCCTATTCTGCATATCCCCCCCATCCCGGCCAAGCCTAACCTTTTCCCCCTCTCTGCAAAAAGAACCTTTTTTGTTTCCATTTGATCTCACAGCTTGGACAAGTGCTTCATCGTGGTTAAAAAGTTGCCTCCTGGCTGGAGAAAGAGGCTCAAGCAGAAATCCTGACACCAGTGGAATGCAGACGGGTTCCTCAAAGGCTGCTGGGCACCGGAGTCTCCTAGTCGTGCTTCGGGGTAAGCCTTTCGAGGAGATACTCGCTCAGCCCGGCCTGGGGGCCAGCCAGCCTGTGGAGGTTGGTCAGGTGGTCACCCATCTTCTTGATGAGTTTCATCTCCTCTTCCAGGAAATGGCTCTCCAGAAAGTCACAGAGACGAGGATCTGTGTTGGCAGAACCCAGGGCATGCAGATCCAGAAGGGCCTGGTTCAGGTTCTTCTCCATGGCCATCGCAGCTTCCATAGCATCCACGCTGCTAAGCCACTCATTTTCCGGTAGTTTCTGCTCATCCTGGAGGTGGGGGCAGCCGCTCCACTGGTTTTGCATCTTCAAGAAGCGCTGGGCACCCTCGTGCTTCTCCTCAGCCAACTTTTGGAAGAAGCGGCCCATGCCCTTCAGAGCTACATCGTTACCTTCAAAATAAAAGCGCAGAGAGAGGTAGGTGTAGGAGGCCCGCAGATGCAGGTTTACCAGGCGCTGGAGTGCAGCCTCCACCTTGGCGGAATAATTCTGGCAGATCTCGCTGCTCATGGTTGGTTTGCAACGAGGAGCTAAGCACAAAATATGGCGTTCGCAGGTCCTGGAAATCGAAAGTCCGGGATAGCCAAGATGATTCCACCGGAAGTTGCAAGTGGAAGGGGAGGGGCTGGAGGGCTGTGAGAGGAGGAAGTGGGCAAGGGGTGGGAGGACCCAGTCTGTTCGATCCAAGAGACAGTTCTAGGGGGCGGCTGGGTACACTCTGAGGCTAGCTTTTGATAAGAATTTAATTCTTGGGGCGCCTGGGTGGCACAGCGGTTAAGCGTCTGCCTTCGGCTCAGGGCGTGATCCCGGCCTTATGGGATCGAGCCCCATGTCAGGCTCCTCTGCTATGAGCCTGCTTCTTCCTCTCCCACTCCCCCTGCTTGTGTTCCCTCTCTCGCTGGCTGTCTCTATCTCTGTCAAATTAAAAAAAAAAAAAGAATTTAATTCTTATTTCTCTCCTAATTATTAGAAACAAGTCTTTATCTCTCATTTTGCCCCAATTCTTACCATAATTCCAAGATGAGGTAAGAATGTCCATGGTAAGAATGTTAAATATTGGTAGTGAAATACCTCCAATCTTCATTTCTTTATTTGTGATTTAAAACTCCCTTGTTTCTTATTTTAGAGTCTACGGGAATATATTGTTTCCTGTTCTTAATCCCTCATTGAGGGTGACTGTTAGTTCCAGTTTGCCCAGAGCAGTCTTTTTGTCCTGACCCTAATAAATAAATAAAATAAATAGTGCCCCCTTTCACACTCAAAAGGGTCCTTGTTTGGAATATATATTACACGGTCATCTTACTTATTAAGAAGGTCAAAATCCACACTACAGAATGAGAAATGGAGAGAGCTTGCAAGACATTGGGTTTGGACATAATTCATTTCCATTTTATTAATCACACAGTAAGAATCCCATTAAATTTTCTATTCAGCCTTCATGTTTTTCATGTGTTGATGCATTCATTCCTTCTAATAGAAGTTCTACTGAATACTGTTTATGTGCCAGGTGTTTTGTTGAGTACTGGTAGCTTCTTGTGATTACCCAGGTACTCTACCATTAACTGAAACATGTCATGTGAAAGGGCACTAAAGATGAAAATGTAGACTTATGAATCCTACCAAAATAGAAAATAACCCATACAGGCTGAGTTAGCTATTCTCAGTTGGAAGATGAGGGTAGAACTAGATGTTCTCATAGGGTCTTTTCCAGGTTTGTGATTTCAAGCTTAGCATTTTATTTTCCTAAATACCACTTGCCTGGGGCTGTTTCACAATTAGAACACTTTCATGTGTTTTCTATCAAACAGGAAGGCATATTCTATTCAGGATAAACAATATTTGAACACAGAGAGGGGAGTTTTGCTCTAAACCTTGGACCCACATCTACATGAATATAAAAATTCATTCTTTTGCAGCTACTTTCAAATTTTATTCCTATGTTGCTGGAAACTGACATCTTAAAATTTCAAAAAGAGTTCTGCAGTCTCCGTTCACTGTGTAAGCTAAAATATGAGCACATATCCTGTTATCTACACACAGGATATATTGTAAATTTTTTTCATGAAAGGGTTGTTGTCCAAAAGTGTTCTCATGTTGCATTTGAGGTTTGCAAAAACTGTTAGAATTCGGGAAGAGCACATTTTTCAATACTGGAGGGAACTGGGTAAAACAGCGATAGTTCTGCAGCCTTTCTGGCCTTGGTTCTAGGGCAAAAAAGAGGCAGGGGGTGAAGAGGAGGCAGAAAAACAAAAATTCAAACCCAAGAACAGTCCTCGCACTTAAATAGGAAAGAAATTATACAAGATGGAATACCCTCCAAATGATTGCAAAGAAAATGTTCATTTTCTACCTTGTGCACAAACCATTAATCATCATACTGACCTTGTAATGACAAAACGCTAAGCTTAGAGAAAACTTCACTATATAACATATGATCTGTATTGCAGCATGTCAGGCTCATTGAATATATTTCAATTTCCTATACATTTATTTATTCTTCTCAGAAAAGAAAAATACCTATATACACCTTCTCAGATGAGATAGTTTTCTGCCTTGTGAAATGTTAACAAATCTTTCCCTCACCACTTTAGAGAGAAGAGAGTCAATGTTGGAACTGTATTCTGATAGGTGGTTAAGCACATAACTGGCAGAATCAGACCAATGTGGGCTCAACTCCCAGCTTTGCCACTTCCTATGAGTGTGACCTTAGGCAAGAGGCATACGCTCTTTCAGCCTCAACTTTCTTGCCTGTAAAATGGAACTGTTATTATCTCACACATACATCACAAGGACTAAATGATATAATGCATGAGAAAACACTGCCAAACAAGTATAAAACACTCAAAAATAGTGCTGTATCATCAATGAATTTTGCAATAAAATTGTGGGGATCCTCTCAAGCCCTACTATCAGATTCATATCCCAATAGGTCTTTTTTTTAATTCAATTAGCCAACATATCCCAATAGGTTTTTTAAAAATTTTTTATTATGCTATGCTAGTCACCATACAGTACATCATTAGTTTTTGATGTAGTGTTCCATGATTCATTGTTTGCATATAACACCCAGTGCTCCATGCAATATGTGCCCTCCTTAATACCCATCACCGGCCTAGCCCAATCCCCCAACCTCCTCCCCTCTGAAGCCCTCAATTTGTTTCCCAGAGTCCACAGTCTCTCATGCTTCATTCCCCCTTCTATTTACACCCCCTTCATTCTTCTCTTCCTTCTCCTACCGATCTCCCTATTTCTTATGTTCCATAAATGAATGAAACCATATGATAATTGTCTTTCTCTGCTTGACTTATTTCACTTAGCATAATATCCTCCAGTCCCGTCCATGTTGTTGCAAATGTTGGGTAATCGTTCTTTCTGAGGGCTGAGTAATATTCCATTGTATATATGGATGACATCTTCTTTATCCATTCATCTGTTGAAGGGCGTCTTGGCTCCTTCCACAATTTAGCTATTGTGGACATTGCTGCTAGGAACATTGGGGTGCGTATGGCCCTTCTCTTAACTATGTCTGCATCTTTGGGGTAAATACCCAGTAGCGCAATTGCTGGGTCATAGGGTAGCTCTATTTTTAACTTTTTGAGGG
>NC_048238.1:33051769-33115135 GCF_002007445.2 Ailuropoda melanoleuca
CCCCAGGGAATTCTACCAAACATTCAAAGAAGAAATAATACCTGTTCTCCTGAAGCTGTTTCAAAAAATAGGAAGAGAAGGAAAACCACCAAACTCATTCTATGAGGCCAGTATTACCTTGATCACCAAACCAGGCAAAGACTCCATCAAAAAGGAGAATTACAGACCGATATCCCTGATGAATATGGATGACAAAATTCTCAACAAGATCCTAGCTAATAGGATCCAACAGTACATTAAAAGGGATTATCCGTCATGACCAAGTGGGATTCATCCCTGGGATGCAAGGGTGGTTCAACATTTGCATATCGATCAGTGTGACAGATCACATCAACAAGAAAAGAGTCAAGAACCATATGATCCTTTCAATTGATGCAGAAAAAGCATTTGACAAAATACAGCATTCTTTCCTGATTAAAACCCAATAGGTTTTTGATCCAAGTGTCCTCACCACCAACCTGTTTGGCTGAATCACTATTCTCAATGGCAATTTCCTTTCAAGGACGAAAGCACCGAGGCATAGCCTTGGGTGCCAAAGATCTAATTTATTTAAAACATGAGCAAAACCAACTTCCCTTACTTTCCTTGAGTAAGTGAGATTCAACAACACCTCCTGAGGTCCTCTGTGGCTTTCTTGGCTGTGGAAGCAAGGGGAGTGGTGCCTTGGTGGCAGAGGTCTATTTGTTTTCTCATTTCTCCAGCCCAAGATTATCATCCACTATAGCAAGAAACATCTAGTGAACACTGACTTTATAGGAGAGGGTAAGATTATGGAACATCCCATGTGAATAATAAATTTATCTGCTCTCCCACTCAAATGTAGACTTTGGTATGCTTATGCCTTGGGTCAGATTCCCCAGAAGCAGACCTTGCAATGAAGATTCCTGTGTAAGTGATTTATTGGGAAAGTGCTCCCCAGGGGGAGACCAAAAGAGGGTGGGGAAAGCAGCACAGAGAAAGAAAGGAAGCCAAGGAGCAAGACTGCAATTTCAGGGAAAGTCTGAGCTTCCTAATAATCTCAAGGTTTAGCTCTGGAGTATAAATTACAACCAGTGTTTACTTCAAGGAAACTGGATTTTCATAGTCCTGTCCATTGGCTATGGGCGTCCCCAGGGAAATATAAATTCCCATGGTTGTTGTACAGGTGAGGCAACTCCAGTAGCCCAAGGGAAAGCCAAAGGTCACAGGTGCTAGTCATTAGCAGAAAAGCATGCCGGAACTGGGTGCTGAGCATACTGGTAAAGGGATCCGACAGGATTTGGGCAGGGCCTGTATAGTATCCACCACCAGCTTGCTTCCCTACTTGACCTTGGAAGGTACAGTGGAAACAAGAAAACTCATTTAGTAAATTTTTACCATGAACCCAACTGATGAAATAAGGACATTATCATAGGTATTAACCCATACGTATATCTCTTTGTTACTTCTACTTACAGGAAATACAGGGGTTTTGGAGTCTACATCTGAAATCTCTTTTGCCATCACTGAAAATCTGGAACTCTTTTCAGGGGTTTCATTTCCCCTTCAGGGGCCACATATTCAAGGCCAAAGCAGACCCAAATCTCCAGCTAAGAAAGCATTTGCATGTTTTATCAGCCCGTCTTCTGGAAATGACAGCACTCCCTCTATTGGAATCACATATTGATTTAATAGCTGCACAGACATGCTTAAAAGTGAAAACATCCCTAACAACCCAGAAACTGACAGGCTGTGAAATGGCTGCCTAAGAACCTGTTATCCAAACCGAACTCACCTGCAAGCTGATGTTATACAAACACCAAAATGGTCTCTGTGTGCTTACCGTTTTTAAACGGTAAGGGGTACAATTTAGTTCTGAGCTGTTCATCTACTGTAGACAAGGGACAGCTTGACACCAGGGACAGTAGTAAAACAAAGAGTTCATCATTTTTCTCTCCCACAACACACACACACACACACACACACACACACATGCACACACACATAGCCTCTTCCTCATTCCACCTGCAACCCCCACAAAACTCTGAAGTGCACAGAGAAACTTGTCCACAGCCTAGCCCAGCACGTCCACCTCGTGAAACCTACCCTCCCTGTGCTTCCCATGGGCACCTCAAACAAACAGTGCTTCTCAACTGGGGCTGATTTTGTTCCCCAGAAGACATTTGGCAATGTCCGGAGACATTTTGGGTTATCATAACTGGGAGTGGGGGAGACTCTTCTACTTAATGGCTACGCAACTTTGGGCAAGTTACGTAACCTCTCTGAGTCTTACTCCTTTTAGCTATAAAATACCAGTAATATTATCTACCTCTTAAGATTACTGTGAAGATTCGGTAAGAGAATACAAGGAATGTAATACAGCCTCTGACACGTAGTAGCTGCTAAATAAATATCAGCTGCCTTCACTCCTTTTCCCTCTCCATCCTCTCAAATCTCTTGTGTCAACTCTGTCTCACAATAAGTCTGATCCTTTCATTCTGGTTCTAATTTCCAAAAGAATATAAAATAAGTTCATTCCACCTTTCCACTAACCTAAGACTCCCCTTCTCCACCGAAATGCACCTGGCTTCCTCCACCCCTCCTCAAGCAGCCTGGCTCTGTGGGTCTCTGCTCTCTGGTCACTTTCCAAAAGGAAGGAGAGTCCCCCAAAGGAGACAACTTCAACCGCATCCTTACCTAGGATGAAATATACTTGAAGAACACATCCTTTTGATTTTGATGCATGTGGATCAAAATGGGTTCTTTATGGAATAGTGTTCTATTTTAACATAAAGAACAAAATCTGTCTAGTCAGGAAAGCAAGGCAGGAAATGATTTTCTCTTTCCTTATCATGCTCCATTTTAACTCTTGCAACTGTTTCCTCTAACCTGTACTTGCCCTTTGGCCCTCCGTGATGAAAAGTATTTTCTGTCAGTTTTTAAAAGTAAAATTGTAATGTTTCATAGAAAGAAACAAGATTCACATTCCAAATGGAGGTGGTGTCATATTTCAGAAGGGCTGGCAAATCTGCCCTTAGTGGTTGCCAAGAGGTGGGTCGGACAGACCCAGCTTGAGCTGGAAAGAACATCCAGCCTTGAAATCTGAAGTGGCAACTTTTGCAATGCTACTCTCCCTTCCCCTGCTTGAAGCCCCTCAATGTTCCTTCTGGTCACGCTGATATCTGGCTGGAGAACAGAGTCACCCAGCAAGAGATTTTGCTTTTCATTACCTATAACATGATCTCATTTTTGTAAATATATGTGTGTGTACGTGTACGTGTGTGTGTAAAGCCACATACCAAAATGTTAACAGTGGTCTGTATGTTTGTGTGGCCAATTCCCTTTTCAGTTTTCTATATTATCTGATTTTGGGTGCACTGAGCATATACTTAAAATTATTGCAGAACCCCCCCCCCCGAAAAAGACCTGTTTCTATCTTCAAAGAAAAAGAAAAACTTGCTCTCCTGTCTCAGGTATATAGTATGATCTTGGTCCACAAAGCAATGAACAGGACTCGGCATTGTCTCCTGAAGCCAGAGCTGGCTTGATGAGTTGCATCCTCCAGTCTGGTGGCTACCAAGGCACTTCAGAAGCGAGAAATTACAATTCAGGAAAATGAAGGGGTTCTCTCCCCATACCACCTCCATTACTTCCTCAGGACTTCATGGGCAATCCTTCCACCCCCTACTAGCCACCAATAACCCAAGGTGCAGTCTGAGGCCTGGGAAGAAAGCAAAATCCCTCCTGGGATTGAGCTGGCTCATAGGGCAGGGATGCTGCCTTATATTTCTTCCTTACGCCCTGCTGGGCCTGGCAGTATGACTGACACAAAGAATCACAGACTCTTGGGGACAATGAAACCTCAAAGGTCATTTGATCCCCATCCTTATCCCCATTGTCAATGCTTAATAATTACCTGAACAAATTACATGCGGCTACTGGTCACTCCAGCTGCTCAAGAGGTTTGAGCCACAGAGTCAGATGCCCCAGTTCACTCAGACACCATCCCCAGCCAGCGCCCCCTGCCAGGGTTCCAGGAATACAAAGACACAACTCGGCATTTATGCCTCCATGAGTGGGACAGGAGAAGGGGGCACTGACCCATGGTGGGATCAGCACCAACAACAGGTCCCATTTACAGCTTCTGGAACATGGCTGCATGTTTGGCATCCATACAAGTCTCCCCTCTCATGGTTCCCCTGCTCCCTCCTCAGGGTGCATGCACATGGCTGCAGGCCAAAACACAGCACTGTTCACCAGTTCGAGATCACGAAATATCTATCTGGGCCTGACTCTCTATATAAGCACCAGATGGTAATGATTAAAATTAAATTAAATTAATGTTTGACAGTCCGTGAAGGGCATAAATTGCATGGTGTGCTAGTTGTCCAATCTGTCATCTTGTTTCCCTTGGCTCAGGTCAACAAACAACAGCTGAAAGCTCCCTCTCTGGGTCAAACAGTAGCTTATTTCTCTGCTCTGGAAATGGCTGCTCAGTTTACGAGGTTGAAGACTCATGGGTTGCCAAAATCGTGATTAAGATGCCTTAAAAGGCAGAGAATTCTATCGTCTCCCCACAATCTCCAGCAACCATCACTCGAACACACTGTAATGGCCATTACTGGTTAGAATTCAGAAAGGGGGAAATCTGAACTTGGCCTAAGCGCAAACCACTGCCAAAATCACAAAGCAATTTGCAGCTCTAATGACAGCCTTCTTCATTCACATGGTTTCTACAGCATGTGGGCAGTGCTGATGTGTTATCAAGTTGCAGAAGAATCCATGGTATCACATTTTAAAATCACCCATCTGCCAAGTACTCCCTTCCAAAGAACTTTCAGATTTACTTTTGCTCCTTCCCCCATGTTATGCAGAGATCAGGCTTCCAGTATTTACATTGTCTTTTTACCTACTTACATCCAAAGTCCTACTTCAACCTTTGTACTTTTGCATAAGAACTTCAATGAAATTCTCAAACTGTTCAGCATACATTCTTTGGCGGCAAGGATCTGTTTCTCTCCGTGTAAGCCAAATAGAACAAGCCAGTGAGGCCCACACAAGGCAGCAGAAGCTGGGGTGTATCACCACCCAGATGGCCCTTTAGGAACGAAATGCTTATTCCCCCACCACCTGGAATGCTGCTGGAGGGTGGCCCTCCACTCTCAGCCCACTTTGGAGATGGCTTCTGTTGAGAAAACTGCCTCACCCTAGATCTCATCTCCTTCTGAGGGTAGCTCACCTATCCCAACTGGAGACAACTCTGAGGAGCCCACTCTCCCCCTTATTTTCTTTGCCTGGGCTTGTCTCCCCGACTATATATTTTTTATTAAAGATTTGTATTTATTTGAGAGAGAGAGAGAGAGAGAGCTCAAGCAGGGGGAGGGGCAGAGGGAGAGGGAGAAGGAGACTCCTCACTGAGCAAGGGAGCCCAACATGGGGCTTGATCCCAGGACCCTGAGATCATGGCCTGAACCGAAATCAAAAGTTGGACGCTTAGCCAACTGAGGCACCCAGGCACCCCTGTCTTCCAGATTGTTGCCTGACTCCTTCTCCCACTTCACTCAGGTCTCTGCTCGAATGTCACTTCAGCAGAAAGGTTTCTGCTGATCACTGTTCCTAAAGTAGCACACACTTGCCCCTTCCCTGCAGTGCCCCCTCCATAGTTCCCTGTGTCCTTGTCATGCTTTTGTTTTCTTCATAACTCTTACCACCAGCTGACATTGTTTAGATGTTTATCTATTATTTTGCTTATCACCTGTCTCCCCACTAGAATATAAGCACTATGATGTCTGGGACTTTAGCTGTTTTGTTCATTTTTTTTTATCTCCATTACCTAGAAAAAATGCCTAGCACATATAGAAAGGGTAAATATTTGTATTTTTTTGCTAGGTAAATATTTGTGAATCAATAAATGAATGATCAGTCTCCTAATATCTTAGCTACTTCCTAGTATTTACACTGCCTAGCTCTCACTCTTCACATCCTGAGAATCAGAGCCCTGACAGAGAAGCAATAATAGTCAAGAACATAGGCTTTGGAGTTAGGCTGACTTACTCACTTAGTTCACACACAATTACACAGCTCTTAAGCTATGTCAGGCATTGCTCTTGGCACTTTATTTTTTTAAAGATTTTTATTTATTTATTTGAGAGAGAGAACATGAGTGGGGGCAGGAGCAGAGAGAGGAGGAGGAGCAGACTCTCTTCTGAGCAGGGGAGCCTGATGCAGTCTCAATCCTAGGACCCTGGGACCATGAGCAGAACCAAAGGCAGATGCTTAACTGACTGAGCCACCCAGGTGTGCCACTCTTGGCATTTTAATATTAATGCACTTAATGCTCATAATAGCCATAAGAAGTAGGTATTATTATTATTACCTTTTTAAAAAAGATTTATTTATTTGAAAGAGAAACACATGGGGGGGCGAGGGGGAGAGGGGGAGAGAGAACAGCAAGCCAACTTCCCACTGAGCACAGAGCCTGCCATGGGGCTCGATCTCATGACCCTGAGATCATGACCTGAGCCAAAATCAAGAGTTGGATGCTCAGCTGACTGAGCCACCCAGGTGCCCCTTATTATTCCCCTTTTAAAGATGAAGACCCTGAGCAACAGAGAGGTTAAGTATTTGCTCCAGGTCACACACCTAGTAAGAGTCAGAATTTGAACCTCGTAAGTCTGTCTCCAGAATGTCTGCCACTTAACCAACTGTATAATTTTGAATAAGTTCCTCTGTGAATTGGTTTGTTTGCCCATGAAAATGGAGATAATAATGCCTGCCACATGGAATTGTAAGCAAGAAATGAGATGATGTCTGTAAAGTGCACAGCGGGGTTCCTGATCCACGTAAGTACTTAATAAAGGATAGTTGTCATTATTTCCCCCCTGCGTCCCAACAGACTGCATGAACTTCCAAGTATTACCCCCACCTGAATTTTGTTTCATTTTGGTGCCCTATATTGACTTCATGACCTTTGCTGAAGGCCTTGGGTGATATATATCCACTCGCCATTCTGCGGTTCCATGGACAGCTCCAGCCTGTTGCACTGCCGCCCCCTCCCCCCGCCACTGTTTGACACCAACCTAATTTACCTTACCCCTGTAGGGGGCCAGGTCCAGAACACTTTGCTTATGCCCTTCCTTGTCAGATCTCAGAATAAAATCATTCTTCGAGGCAGAAGCAGCAAAATTTAGGTGGCATAACTTACCTCTGACAACTAGCCTTAGAGTTCTTTTGGGTTCCCACTACCTAGTGTGATTACTCAGATAAGCCATGGCCCAAATTTGACCACGTGTGGTGGCACTTTCATGCCCTGCCCAGATCCCCCTTTAGTGAAGTCCTTGTTGTCACAGCTGCTAGGAGTCCTGGTGGTAGACAGACAACTGTCCACTCTCAGCCCCTTCAGGGGATGCCTCAGTACAGAGAGCCACCTTGACCAAAAGGCAGTTTCCTTGATGACCTTCTGAGGTTGTCCATGTCCAATAACAAATCAATGCAGGAATAGAAATTCCTACCATTTTCGCCCAACTGAAGCCAACTCTGAAGGGCCATCCTGGCTCCAGAGCTACTTGAGTGTCAGCCGAGGCTGTTGCTGGGCCTGCATCACAGCTCGGCTTCTCTCTCTGCCCACTCCTGCTTCCTTCTCCTCCTTTTCCTAGGTGTTGATCCCAAGGGCATGCCCTAATCAGAAACCTGCCTCTTATGCTGTGTCTCAGAGTTGGCTTCCCAGAAAGCCCAGCCTATAACCCAAAACCTAGTTCAGTTCACTCATAGTCACTGTCAGGGTCTCTGCATTCTTCCAGGAACTATTAAACCCAGGAGACAAAATGGCCTCCCAGGATTACAGCTCCCTGGCCAATTTCCCACCTCATCCCCAATCATTTTTTTACTTTTTCTCAAAGGTATGTCTAGTCTAGCCTGCCTGCTTACACAAGCATATAAGTGAAGCCAGAAAAATGATCTTCCCTGATGCCTATTAATCATTTTTTTGCCTACTGTTCATCGCCTCAGCTCACGGCTTCTCTTTCCTCAAGGAAATGAGACAGATGATGATGGGTTGCCACACAACACTAGTTCTTTTCTTTGACCTCATGAATCTTAGGAGGATTTATCAGCAAACAAGCTCATTTAACTATAAGTCAGAAGCAGAGAAAGAGTCAGTCATTAAGGGAATATAAACAACTAGGTGCTTTACCCATTCTGTAAAGCTGATATATTTATAAACACACCCTTGGGCAAGGGTCAGCCTCAATGATAGCCCCTTCGGGAGTAACAAATCCCAAACCACTTATTTGTTATGACTATAAATGACATTTTGATCGGAGTAATCATCAAAATATCTGTATTTTTAATGGCCCATAAAATCTTAACATGCCTCCCTACATCAGATTTCCTACACTACAACTGGATGAACCTCATAGCTTCCATTTGATCTTCTAGATAAAATAACTGCTCTATTTAAGTGTGCAGCACTGTGTGTTTGATCAGTTTCATAAGGTATAAAAATGCAGCAGAGTATAAACGCTTTTTTTAAAGATTTTCTGTGGGAAGATAATTGATCTCATTAAGCAGGTTTTCCTAAGTAAATCCTTTGCTCCCACAGCATGCAGCCTAATTCTTAAAAGGAAATTTAAAGAATACTTGAGAGTCCATTGGTTTCTCATGTTAGTTTTTGTTTTATTATGTCCCTTTGGAAATATGGTTTCATTTTTGACCTTAGACTATGTCTAGATATCCAAATGGAGCTGGTATTGTTAGGCAGGCATGGATATTGATCAATATTCTGTCCTTTATAGTGAACGATGATATGATTGATGCTGACCTCAATCTGTATGGACAATTACAGCTGTAAAAACAGATGCTACTCTCCCAGGCCCATCCCAGCCATATGCTTTGATTCATGGTGCTGGGCACTTGGCAGAGATGGGTATTCTGTGTAAGTCAGACTCTGATAGCCCTGGACTATCTGAAGATTATTTTTAAAAAGTTATGATTCACTGCTGGTGGGGCTAGCTGCCTCTGTTGCCTCCTAGGATTCTACAAATCCTATGGCTCATGCTCTGAGATTTGCTTTTGTGCCCCAGAAACTATAACCACCTTATTTCAGACCCCCCATAAAGTAGGTACTTGGATCACTGGAACAGTGAATTGACAAAGACTTTTAAAAAATATTTGGTATTTTGGGGCACCTGGGTGGCTCTGTTTGTTAACCCTCTGCCTTTGGCTCAGGTCATGATCTTGGGGTACCAGGATCAAGCCCTGCCCCCACCTGGTCGGGCTCCCTGCTCAGCGGGGAGCCTGCTTCTCCCTCTCCCTCTGGCCCTCTCCTGCCCCCCTGCTCGTGCTCTCTCTCTCTCACTCTGCTCTCTCAAATAAATAAATAAAATCTTGAAAAAATATTTGGTATTTTAAAAATCATGGTTGTGTACATCACTACGGGGGAAACTAGTGCAATTTAACATCTTCCCATAGGAGCTTCAGATTTATTGGGGGAGTCAAAATGAAAGCAGAATGATGTTTGCCATCATTGAAATGGGTTGAGGTAAATGATTACTCACATAATCTGAAAGTGAATCGTGGGGGTCCTTGTTAAAACGCAGTTCCCATCACAGATCTGCATCTTTAACAAGCCCCCCAAGTGATTCTCATGCACACTAAATGTTAAGAAACACTGCCCCAGAGATGGATTTCAGCCTAAGCATGTTTCCTGCCCTGCCACTAGTTAGTGACTCTCTGAGTTTTGGAAGGAAATGGCAGCATTCAGTGATTATCCCCACCGAAATATGCAATTATTCACCAAAATGATGACATTGATGCCCCACCTAGAATCCCTTTACCGGTCTAGTGTGCCCAGCCTCAGCTACTGACTCCATCTCATCCAGAACCAAGACTGGCTCTATTTATTTGCTGTTTAGCAGCTGCAAGTGTTAGCTGCTAACAGCTCACAGCTGCACTCTTCTCTGGAGAGATGTTCTAAACTGACGGGAGCCACCTCATCCACAGATGCCTAAGAGGTTATACACCCACTGACACAGCAAATGACTAATATGAAGGAACAAAAGACCAGCTCCTTTGCCTCAACAGAGACAACTCTGTGGTGTCATCTTTGCTCTAGAGCTCTCCATAAAATCAGGGTGATGCTAGACTTCTGTCGAATTCACCTCTTTGCTTAGCTGCTTCTCCCGCCTTTCCTGCTTTCTTCATGTCCTTCTTTGGAGGTTTCTCCCGAGGACACTCCCTCAATAGAATCCCTGTCTCATTCTCTGCTTTTAGGTTACTCTACCTAAGGTAATATTGTTATTCAGAAGTTGAGACTTTTCAAAGTGAAAACATGTTATAAAAATAACAAAAGAGATTCTGTGAAGAAATACACAGATATATTTGTAGAAAAATGTAAAAGAAATAGGAGGTTCTGGTTCTAAGTAAAATGGGGTAACTACACTCTGTTATCCGACTCAATGCAGCTATAAAACCTGGAAAGAATGCATAAGGCAGCTATTTGAGGACCCTGAAAAGTACACACTAACATGCAGATTGGGAAAGAAAACAGACCAGAATCCAAAGTACTAACTGGTGATGAGTTTATTGTTTATTTTTCTTCTGCTATCCTTGGCTTAGATGCAAGCAGCCCAAAACCTGGAAGTGGGAACTAGGGCATGGATAAAGAGAGCTCCAGGAGAAGCCCTCTAGTTTTGTCTGGAAGGAGAAGAAAAAGATCTCTTGATGCTTAGAGAGAGTGGGGGAAATCTCCCTGGGTTTTTTTTCCTTTTCTCTGTTCTCTTTGCACTCCAGGAAATCCTGAAGTAGCAGCAGCAGGTGTCCAAAATTCTGAGGGAGGAGAACCCTTATGTCTGATCAGAAGAGCTGTGTCCCAAGAGGACGTGGTGAATCCCCATTGCTGTTTTTTCTCTCTCTTCCCTCCTACTACTTGGTCTCAGACATGGGTACAACTGTGGGAAGTGCACAGCACAGCATTGTCGCCAAAAGCCCATCTTTCTGGGGTCAGAGACTGAAAGGTGAGCCCCAGGGAAGAAAAGGAATGGGGAAATGTTGAAGAGGGTAGAGCTTGGGGAAACAACCCCATAAAATTGTTTATGAATGAGTAAGCTCAGTCTTCAGCTGTGCATATGTGAATCTGACCCTAAACAATACAACAATGATTTTGAGAAGTGAATTATGGGATAGAACACTGCCCAGTCCCACATTGGCCACTGGGTGGCACACATATGAGATAGAGTTGAATAGTGCTACAAAGGCTTTGTAACTGAACTGACATTGGAAACACAATCCACAGAAGGCTCACTGGAATGTGTGGTCTGAACTCAAACAAACCAATTGCCTGTTACTAATATCTACATTCTCCATAGAATTAAACAAGATCCAAAAAACTTATAATGCAGAGTCTCCCAAAATATCCAGGATAAAATCTAAAATACCATACAAGAAAGCAGGAACAATCTCAACTCACATGGGAAAACACAACCAACAGACAACAATGCCAAGATGACACATGTTGGAAATATCAGACAAAAGCTTTAAAGATGACTATTATTAACATATTCCAAGAAGTAAACAAGAACACTCTTGAAATAAATGGAAATATAGAAAGTCTCAGTAGAGAAATAGAATAAAGAGGTATCAAATGGAGATTTCGAACTGAAAAATGGAATAGCCAAAATAAAAAATTTGTAAGAAGGGCTCAAGAGGAAAATGAAGATAATAGAGAAAATAGTGAATTTATTGGTATATTAATAGGAATAATCCAACCTAAACAACAGGGAGAAAAATATTGAAAAAAATAATGAACATAGCCTCACGGACCTGTAGGACACTAACGATTTAACATTTGTGCCACTGGAATCCCAAAAGGAAATGAGAGAGTATACCATAGAAAAACTCCTTGAGGAAATAGTGAGTGGTTAAAACCTTCCCAAATGTGGCATAAGACATAAACCTACTGATTTAAGAGGTTCAACGAATCTCAAATAGTATAAACCCAAAGAAATTCATGCCCAGACACATCATAATCAAACTGCTAAAAAAATAAATACAAAGAAAAAGTGTGGAGAGCATCCAGAGAAAATTTTTGTGATGAGTGTAGGGTCTGTGTCTTTTTTTTTGCATGTGGATGTCAGTTGTTCCAGCACCATTTGTTAAATAGACTATCTTTGCTCCATTGTATCACCTCTGTTCTCTTACCAAAGGTTAGTGGTCTATATTTATGGGGGCCTATTTCTGAACTCTTTATTCTGTTCAATTGATCTATTTTTTTCACCAAAACCACACTGTCTTGACTTTTGTAACTTTAGAGTAGGTCTTTAAGTCAGGCAGCATCAGTCCTCCAACTTTGTTCTCCTTCAGTATTATGTTGGATATTCTGGGTCTTTTGCCTCTCCATATAAATACTTAGAATCAGTTTGTTAATATCCATGAAATAACTTACTGCAATTTTGGCTGGCACTGTATTGAATCTATAGATCAACTTGGAAACAACTGACATCATGATATTATTGAGTCTTCTTATCATGAACTTGGAATATCTCTCCATTTATTTAATTCTTCAATTTCAGACATCAGAGTTTTGTAGTTTTCCCCACAAAGATCTTATGTATATTTTGTTAGATTTATACATAAGTATTTCATTTTAGGGGGTGCTAATGTAAATGGTATTGTGTTTTTAATTTCAAATTCCACTTGTTCATTGCTGGTATACAGGAAAGTGAGTGACTTTTCTATATTTACCTTGTGTCCAGCAATCTTCCTATAACTGCTTATTAGTTCTAGGAGTTTTTTTGTTGATTCTTTTGGATCTTCTACATAGATGACCATGTCATCTATAAACAAACACAGTTTTATTTTTCCTTTTTCGCCTGCGTACCTTTTATTTCACTTTCTTGTCTTATTGAATTAGCTAGAACTTCAGGCACAATGTTGAAAAGGAGTGGTTAAAGGGGGGGATATGCTTGTCTTGGATCTGATCTTAGAAACATTCAAGTTTCTCCCCATTAAGTATGTTACCTGTAAATTTTTTGTGCATAGTCTTTATCAAGTTGAGAAAGCTCCCCTCTGTTCTTAGTTTACTGACAGGTTTTATCATAAATTGGTGTTGGACTTTGTCAAATACTTTTTCTATATCTATTGATATGATCATGTGATTTTTCTTTTATTAATTTGTTCATATGATGGGTCACGTTAATTTTTGAATGCTGAACCAGCCTTGCATAACTGAAATAAATTCCACTTAGTCCTGGTGTATAATCTTTTTATAGTTTTTTGGATTTGATTTACTAATATTTTGTTGGGTGACTCTGAATCTATGTTCATGAAAGATATTGTTGTTTTCTTATAATTTGTCTAATTTGAATATCAGGGTAGTGCTGGCTTCATAGAATGACTTAGGAAGTATCCCCCCTGCTTCTATCCTGTGAAAGAGATTACAGAGAATTGTTATAATTTCTTCCTTAAATGTTTGGTATAATTCACCAGTAAACCCATCTGGGCCTGGTGCTTTCTGTCTTGAAAGGTTATTAATAACTGATTCAATTTATTTAATAGATATAGGCTTATTCAGATCATCTCTTTCTTTCTTGCATGAGTTTTGGTAGATCAAGTCATGGGATCTGTAGTAATGTCCCTGTTCTCATTTCTGATATTAATAATTCGTGTCTTCTCCCTTTTTTCCTTAGTTAGCCTGGATAGGGGCTTATTGATTTTATTGATCTTGTCAAGGAACCAGCTTTGGCTTTTCCTGATTTTTCTCTATTGATTTCCTATTTTCAATTTCTTAGATTTCTGATTTAGTTATTAATATTTCTTTTATTCTGTTTACTTTGTATTTATTTTTTTCTTCTCTTTCTAGTTTCCTAAGGTGGAAACTTAGAAGATTGATTTTTAGATCTTTCTTTTTAAAAATATTTTTATTTATTTATTTGAGAGAGAGAGAGAGCGCACGCACATAAGCAGGAGAGGAGTAGAGGTAGAGGGAAAAGCAGACTCCCGCTGAGCAGGGAGCCCAATGTGGGGCTTGATCCCAGGGCTCCAGGATCATGACCTGAGCTGAAGGCAGACACTTAACCAACTGAGCCACCCAGGTGCTCCTTGATCTTTCTTTTTTTCTAATACATGTATTCAGTGCTATAAATTTCCCTTTAAGCACTGCTTTCAATGCATCTCACAAACTTTGATAAATTGTGTTTTCATCTCATTTAGTTTAAAATATTTGTTAATTTCTCTTGAGATTTCTACCATGGCCCATGTGTTATTTAGAAGTGTGTTGTTTAATATCTATGTAGTTGGGGGTTTTCCAATTATCTGCTATTGAGTTCTAGTTTAATTCCATTGTGGTCTAAAAAAAGACACTGTATGGTTTCTATTCTTTTGAACTTGTTAAGGTGTGTTTTATGGCCCAGAATGTGTTATATCTTGGTGAATATTCCATGTGAGCTTGACCAAAATATGTATTCTATGTTGTTGGATGAAGTAATCTATAAATATCAATAATATCCAGTTTATTGCTAGTGTTGTTGGGTTCAACTATGTCCTTACCGATTTTTGCCTGCTGTATCTGTACAATTCTGATTAGGGAGGTGTTGAAGTTTACAACACCATAGTGGATTCATCTATTTCTCATTGCAGTTCTATCAGTTTTTGCTTCATGGTAAAAAACTGTACTTCACAGCATAGTCTGATGCTCTATTGTTAAGCACATACATGTTAAGAACTGTTATGTCTTCTTGGAGAATTGACCCACCTTATCATTATATAATACCCTTCTTTATTCCTTTTTTTTTTATAATTAATTTTATTTTATTATATTATGTTAATCACCATACAGTACATCCCCTGATTCTGATGTAAAGTTTGATGCTTCATTAGTTGCGTATAACACCCAGTGCACCATGCAATACGTGCCCTCCTTACTACCCATCACCAGTCTATCCCATTCCCCCACCCCCTCCCCTCTGAAGTCTTCAGTTTGTTTCTCATAGTCCATAGTCTCTCATGTTTCATTCCCCCTTCTGATTACCCCCCTTTTCTTTATCCCTTTCTTCCCCTACCGATCATCCTAGTTCTTATGTTCCATAGATGAGAGAAATCATATGATAATTGTCTTTCTCTGCTTGACTTATTTCACTTAGCATTATCTCCTCCAGTGCCGTCCATGTTGCAGCAAATGTTGAGAATTCGTTCTTTCTGATAGCTGAGTAATATTCCATTGTATATATGGACCACAGCTTCTTAATCCAGTCATCTGTTGAAGGGCATCTCGGCTCCTTCCATGATTTGGCTATTGTGGACAATGCAGCTATGAACATTGGGGTGCAATATGGCCCTTCTCTTTACTACGTCTGTATCTTTGGGGTAAACACCCAGTAGTGCAATGGCTGGGTCATATACCCTTCTTTATTCCTGATCATTTTTATTACTTAGTAGTTTGCACTGTCTGAAATTAATGACTCCTGCTTTCTTTTGATTAGTGTTATTATGGTATATTTTTCTCCACCATTTATATTCTTTATTATTGAAGTATAATTGTTATACAGCATTATATTAGTTTCAGATGGACAACTTAGCGATTTGACAATTCTATACATTATCTTACACTCTCCACAGAGTGTAGTTACCATCTGTCACTATATGATGATATTGTATATTGTTGACTATATTCCCTATGCTGTACTTTTCATCTCTGTGAATTATTTATCAGTAGAACTTTGTACCACTTAATCCCCTTCACTTATTTCACCCATTCCCCCTAACCATCTCCCATCTGGCAACCAACAGTTTGTTCTCTGTATTTATGAGTCTTGTTTCTGGTTTGTTTGTTTTGCTTTTTAGATTCCACATATAAGTGAAATCATATGGTATTTGTCTTTATCTGACTTATTTCACTTAGCACAATACCTTTTAAGTCTATCCATGCTGTCACAAATGGCAAGATCTCATTCTTTTTTATAGCTGAGTAATATTCCATTGTGTGTGTGTGTGTGTGTGTGTGTGTGTATACACACGTGTGTGTATAATGTTTTACATATATTATGTGTATACATAACATTTCTTTATCCATTCATCTATTGATGGACACTCAGGCTGCTTCCGTAACTTGGCTATTGTAAATAGTGCTACAATAAGTGTAGGGGTGCATGTATCTTTTAAAATTAGTGTTTTCATTTTCTTTGGGTAAATACCCAGTAGTGGAATTACTGGGTCATATGGTACTTCTATTTTTAATTTTCTGAGGAACCTCCATAGTGTTTTCCACAGTAGTTGCACCAATTTATATTCCCACCAACAGTGTAGGAAGTTCCATTTACTTAACATCCCCACCAACACTTGTTATTTGTCTTTTTGATTCTAGGTATTCTAACAAGTGTGAAGTAGTATCTCATTGTAGTTTTGATTTGCATTTCCATGATGATTAGTAATATTGAACACATTTTCATGAGTTTGTTGGCCATCTGTGTGTCTTCTTTGGAAAAATGTCTACTCAGGTCCTGTGCCCATTTTTTAATTGGATTATTCTTCCTGTGTGTGGGTTGAGTTGTATAAGTTCTTTATGTATTTTGGATATTAATTCCTTAACAGATTTATCATTTGCAAATATTTTCTCCCATTCAGTAATTTTCCTTTTTGTTTTGTTGATGTTTTTTTCAATGTCCAAAAGCTTTTTATTTTCATGTATTCCGAACAGTTTTTGCTTTTGCTTCCCGTGTGTGAGGAGACATATCCATAAATAAGTTGCTAATGTCAGTGTCAAAGAGATTATTGCCTACATTTTCTTTTAGGAGTTTTGTGGTTTCAGGTCATCACATTTAGGTCTTTAATCCATTTTGAGTTGTGTGTGTTGTAAAGAAGTGGCCCTGTTTCCTTCTTTTGCATGTAGCTGTCCAGTTTTATCAATACCATTTACTGAAGAGAATGTCTTTTTCCCATTGTATATTCTTGTATCTTTTGTCATTGATTAATTGACCATAAAAGTGTGGGTTTATTTCTGGTCTCTCTACTATTTTTTTTCTGGCCTCTCTATTCTGTTCCATTGATCTATGTGTCTATTTTGTGCCAGTACCATATTTTTTTACTATAGCTTTGTAATATGTCTTGAAATTTGAGACTGTGATGCCCCTAGCTTCGTTCTTCTTTCCCATTATAGCTTTGGTTATTCACGTTTTTTTGTGGTTCCATATAAATTTTAGGATTATCTGTCCTATTTCTGTAGAAAATACTATTGGTATAGGGATTGTTTGGAATCTGTAGATTACTTTGGGTAGTACGGACATTTTAATAATATTAATTCTTCAAATCCATGAGCATGGTGTATCTTTCAATTTGTTGCATCATCTTCAATTTCTTTCTTCAATGTTTTATAGTTTTCAGAGTGCAGGTCTTTCACTTCCTTGGTTAAATTTATCCCTAGGTATTTTATTCTTTTTGGTACAATTGTAAATGGGATTGTTTTATTAGACCTAATAAATAAATATGGTAAAATTGCAGAATACAAAACTTATATATAGAAATCTGTTGCATTTCTATATACTAATAATGAACTAGCAGAAATAAATTAAGAAAACACTCCATTTACTTTTTAATATATATATGTCTTTATATTTAAAGCAGGTTTCTTGTAGAAAACATATAGTTGTCAAGTTTTTTGATCCCCTCTTAAGTCTCTGTTAATTGGTACATTTAGACCACTGAATTTAAAATGCTTATTGATATAGTTGGATTAATGTTTATCATATGCATTACTGTTTTCTATTTGTTGCCATTGTTCCTCTGATTGTCTTCCACTCCTTTTCCGTGGTATGTGGGTTTAATTGAGTATTTCATATGATTCCGTTTTCTCTCCTTTCTTAGCATGTTATACTTCTTTTTTTTAAAAAAAAACTTTTTTGTGGTTGTTCTAGAGTTTGCAATATGCATTTACATCTAATCTAATTCTTCTTCCAAATCACACTGTACCACTACACTGCTATTGTGAGTACCTTATAGTAACAAAATAATCCTAATTCCTTCCTCCCATACCTTGTAGTATTGCTGTCATTAATTTTACTTACATATAAGCATACATAAGCATATTTATATGTAGAGAGAGAGAGTCGTATATACACATACACACACGTAAGCATACACAATTGAATACATTGAATTCATTATCTTGAACAAACTCTTATCTGTTAGATGCATTAAGAATAAGAAAAATTAAAAACAAATTATTTTACCTGCACTTATTCCTTCTTTGATGCTCTATCTTTACATAGATCTGAGTTTCCGACACATGCTATTTTCCTTCTTTCAAAGAACTGCTTTAACATTTCTTTTTTTTTTTTAAAGATTTTATTATTTATTTGACAGAGAGAGAGACAGCCAGTGAGAGAGGGAACACAAGCAGGGGGAGTGGGAGAGGAAGGCAGGCTCCCAGCGGAGGAGCCTGATGTGGGGCTCGATCCCATAACGCCAGGATCACGCCCTGAGCCGAAGGCAGACGCCTAACCGCTGTGCCACCCAGGCGCCCCTGCTTTAACATTTCTTGCAAGGCAGGTCTACTGGCAACAAATTCCCTCAATTTTTGTCTGAGAAAGTCTTTTTTTCTCCTTCACTTTTGAAAGATAAATTTACATGGTATAAAACCCTAGATTGGTGTTTTTCTCTTCTCTTAACACTTTAATTATTTTATTCCACTCTCCTCTTGCCTGCATGGCTTCTGAGAAGTTGTATGTGATTCATAACTTTGTTCCTCTATAGGTAAAGGTGTTTTGTTCCTCTGGTTTCTCCAGGACTTTATCTTTGATATTTTTTGCAATTTGAAAATGATATGCCAAGTTGTAGGGTGTTTTTTTGGGTTTATATATGTGTGTGTGTGTGTGTGTGTGTGTGTATATATATATATATATATATTATATATATATATCCTGCTTGATGTTCTCTCAGCTTCCCTGAACTATGGTTTGATGTCTGACATTAATTTGGAAAAATTCTAAGTCAAACTGTTTCAAATATTTCTTCTGTTCTTTTCTCTTCTTTTTCTGGCATTACCATTATTGGTATGTTACATTTTTTTGTAGTTGTCCCACATTCCCTGGATATTCTGTTCTGTTTTTAGTCTTTATTCTCTTTGATTTTTGGTTTTCAAGAATTCTATTGATAGACCACCTGGCTCACAGATTTTTTTCCCTCAGTTGGGTCTAGTCTACTAATAGGTCCATCAAAAGCATTCTTCATTTCTGTTACAGTATCTTTTATCTCTTGCATTTCTTTTTGGTTCTTTTTTAGGATTTTCATTTCCCTGCTGACAATGCCCATCTGTTCTTACATGCTGTCTACTTTATCCATTAGGGTCTTTAGCATATTAATCACAGTTGTTTTAAATTCTCAGTCTGGGGGCGCCTGGGTGTCTCAGTCATTGAGCGTCTGCCTTTGGCTCAGGGCATGATCCCAGGGTCCTGGGATCGAGCCTGGCATCAGGCTCCCTGCTCGACTGGGAGCCTGCTTCTTCCTCTCCCACTCCCCCTGCTTGTGTTCCCTCTCTCGCTGGCTGGCTGTCTCTCTGTCAAATGAATAAATAAAATCTTTAAAAAAAAACTCTCAGTCTGATAATTCCAAAGTCTCCGTCATGTCTGGTTCTGACTCTTGCTATGTCTCTTTGAATTGTTTGTGTTGCCTTTTGGTGTGCCTTGTAAGGTGTGGTTTTTTTTTTTTTGTTTTGTTTTTGATAGCCAGATATGATGTACCAGGTAAAAGAAACTGCTGCAAATAGGCCTTTAGTAATGTGGTGGTGAGGTGTGGGTAAAGGGAAAGCATTCTATAATCCTATGATTGGGTCAGTCTTTTAGTGAGCCTATGCCTCTAGATTATAAATTTCACAACCGTTTCTCAGTTTTTTTTTTTCACCCTTTGGGGTGCAACAGGATGGCTAGAGTGTGTTGGGGTTGGGTATTTCACTTCTCCCAGTCAGTAAGGGTCTGAAAATACCCTTAGCAGGTTAGGCTCTGGTTAACTAGTTTCCTTTGAGAACAGGCCTTGTTAAGAACAGAGTGTTCTAGCATATTTCAAAATGGTTTCTTTTCTCTTTCCCCTGCTGGAAGCCTAAGAGGATATTTCTCTGGTATTAACTGTGGGAACCTGACTGAGCTTCCGGAAGTAAATTTTATGATATTGTAGGAGTTCCCCTATGAGTGGGTCCCCCTAGGGTTTTTAACTCTCAGAGTTTTCAACACTGAACCTCTAGCAAAATGTCAGTTATAATTCAGGTTTCCCTACCCCAGCACTGGCTCCCACAGTGGCTTCTGCTAGTGAATCTCTGCTCCAGTAAGCTGCAAATCCCTTTATTTTCCTTTCTGTCTCCAATCTTGGGGGCAGTGGCTTGCCCTGTGTCTTTCCTTCTCTTATGGATCCAAGAAGAGTTGATTTTTCAGTCTGTTCAGCTTTTTACTTGTTAAAGTAGAGTGGTGACTTCCAAGCTCCTCACATGTGGAACTCGAAACCGAAAGTCCCTTGCCAGCAGAACTTTTCTGAAAGAACTGCTAAAAGAAGTGCTTCGGACAGAAAGAAACTTGGAACGTTAGAAATGAAAGAAGAGCAACAAAATGGTAAATATCTGATGAGTTTTTGATGAAAGTTTTCTGATTTTTTTGATGAAGTTCTTGATATATATAGATATACTACAAAAAAGGCGACTACAATATAAAGGGTAAATGGACCTATATGGTGCTAGTATTTTTCCACTTAAAATAGTAATATAGTAAAATATTGATTCTGAGTAGACTGTGAAAAGTTGAGTATGTATATTATAATATTAGTATATTATAATCTATAGAACATTAAAAATACTATATAAAGAGACAGTAAAAAACACAATATAAAAAATAAAATGGAATATTAAAACATGTTCAAATAATTGAAAAGGAGGCAGAAAAAGGGAAACAGAGAAATAAAACACAGAGGGAACAACCACAAAACAAATAATAAAATAGCCTAAATGCAAACATCAATCATTATATTAAATTTAAATGTAAAAGTAAGAGATTGTCAGAATGGATTAAAAAATAACAAAACCGAACTATATGCTATCAACAAGAGACTCACTTCAAATAGAATGATACAGGTATATTAAAGTAAAAAATATATACTTTTATGCAAATATGCAAATACTAATAAAAGGAAAGTCGGAGTGACTAGCAAAAATACAATAGGCACTTTGGCAAAGTGGCACAATGCTGAATCAAAGCGATATGTCACCAATAATTCCTTAATAAATTATTTCCATTCTTTTCTCAGGAAAATTTTTCTTCATCTCACCCGCAGACCTTCTAAGCCTCTAGATACTAAAAAAGCTGTTGAGCTTTAGCTGGTTTGGAATTAGAATCTTACAGATTGCTCTAATCTAATGGATTCCTTTAAGAACACAAGACATAACATCTTTCTCCTTCACTTTCCCAGTTAGGCACAGGGCAATTTTCCAGACAGATCTGTTTTCCTTTAACCTGAATAGATCTTTTTGTTTTCTATTTTCACTTTACCTCCTCTAGTACAAAGCCTTATGCTTCAAAATTACAAGAAAACTAGGTGGCCAAATAACTAATATCACTTGCCTTGCGTCTCATTTGTCAGCTAAGAAAACGATGCATGGCCACAAATAAGGAGATACCACTCTGAAAGCTTTCTTTTTAAGAATAGTTCTTTGGAAGGATAATTTTCTACCATTTCTATATCACACATCAAAAGTGATAATAATATTTATGACATTCTGGGACAAGTCGGAGGACAGTGACATGGCCAGCAATTGGCTCAGGGCATTGAGTTCCTCTAGGCTGCACCGGGCTGTCCTGAAGGCTGTAGGGAACTGATACACTGCCATACCTATAACCCGTTTGTGGGAGCTGCAATCAGAAGGATGGGCACTATTTTAGCATAAAATACAGGATCTTGCTATAGCAATCCTTGTGAATTTCCCTTTTGAGTTTCCATAATCCCCGGCTTAATTGTACTTAATCTCTTTCACCTTTTAAATACTCCAAAAATTTTTAAGTAAAAGAGAGCATTAAATCATGTTACACAGTGGTTTCCTCACATATTAAAACAAAAAAAAAAAATCAGTACAAAGCTATGTATGCTAACTTCCCACAGAAACAATAGGCAGAGAAATGATAGGGATTTGGGACCCGGTTTCCTAAATTCTGAAATGCTACAGATCCTTTCTCATTTTTGTTTTCCACTACATAATGGAGATAATAACACTTGTGTGCTATGATTGTTGTGAATGTTAAGATGAGATACCTTCTGAAATGTGCTTAGCATAGTACATGGCACATAGTGGGTACTCAGTGAACAGTTAGCTTCCTCTTCATTTTCATTCCCCAGAGTAATTATTGCTAAAGAAATTAAGAATAAAGAGATATGTCAGCTTTGAAGTCTCACAGAAGGTTTTATGGAGGGTATGTAATGATCTTGGCCTTGAGGGGAAGCTGAGATTTGATAGGCAATGAAAAAGAAGAAAGGCCTCCCAGGTCCTGGTAATAAGATGGCATGAAGATAATCTTTGAAGTCTCAGGCAGCCAAAGGTAGGATTAATGAATAAAGAACACTTGCTAAGTAGAAGAGATATTGATTTGGAACCTAGCCTTAAGGAAACACAATGAAAAAGTCTTACTTGCATGGGTGTGAGGGTTGATTCAGGTTAGCCCATGACTACATGGTGAAATAGGCAAGATTTTCCTTCAGTGTTTTTCCAAAATGACTTTGCTATCTTTTCTTCCCTTTCAGCATCACTACTCCCAAGGACTCCATTATACTACTTATGCTCAACTATCACCTACTTGGGAAGGAAGTGGGCTAAAAATATCTAATTCATTCTAAAGAGTTTTTGACCTAACGAGTTAACCCTTCTACTTCATCAGCATTTTAAAAGAGAATCTTGGATTGCCTTATGATTAATCAAGAGAAAAGCTCTCCAGTGATTGAATTTCCAGCACTTCTCCTGAGTAGGGAAGATATTTCTGATTATAGAGGCTACCCACTCAAATCATACCACAAAGATAACTTCCCACTCCATCTATGGGTGATAAGGACCCTAATTAGTAGACCTGGGTATGCACAGTCGAGACATAATCATGCCTTAATACCGACATTCTAAATGAGGCTCTAGAAGAATTTGTCTGAATCACCCCCATGCGAGTGTCGGGGTTGAATAGTTGGGAGAAACACCACAGGGATTCCTGGCTGAAGCAGCCCAGGGTACAAAGAAATGGAGGAGCAAGCAAGTGAGAAAAACCAAGACCCAAAGTAATAGTATTAAATCCAAAGGGGCAGATGCCTGATTAACAAACAGCCTCCATGCTTTTGGAGTTAGGGGAGGTGGGGGTTCACAATAAGAACTGGTCAGGAATAGCTGTTAAGTCCAAGGGGGTTACAGTGACCAGTCTATCCATAACACCCATAGCTCATGCTTCCTATTCAGTGACTGCCAGCTGTGACTGCCCACTGGATTAGTCTGAAAGGTTAAAGGCAGAGTGAGCATAAAGGATGCACCAAAGGACTTGTGATGCTATGGGAAAATTTTAAATAAATATTAGAGAATAATTGGTAGCTATTAAAATACAGAAGCTATGAAGCTATTAGAATACAGAAGTTATGGCACATGCATCCAGAGGAGATAGTAAAATCACAATTTAAAGACTCATTAGACACCCATTCATTTTTAAGACAGGATTTAAGAAAAATAATGAGATCTATCTTGTGGTAGTGCTGAGATATGAGCTAAATGACCCATGAGAGGTCTCTTCAAACCCAAGAGATTCTGTTTAAACGTTAGAATCCATCTGCTGTAATGGAAATTAAATCCAATAAGCATTCTCCTCGGAAAAACATTGCTTTATATGAGCAATGCTCTATTTGCTCTTCTATTTCTTTCTTTTCATCCCTTCCAAATTAAAAACTGGCTCAAACCTATCTCCAAAGTAATTTTCTTGATATTAACCCCTAAGAACAGGATTCATAGCCTAATATACCAAGAATGGCAAATAGACTTCATCTTGATAGAGGTTTCCTGAACTTTGTATTGAGAAATATTTTGAAGCTGCATTCAGAGGGCTGTGTCTGATGAGCAATGCCGCCCTGCAGGAAGGAGGGATTAGAGTGTGCTTATAGGTGTTTGCTAGTCCTGCAATATAACAACCCAAGGAGTATCTATAATTAAAAGCAATAAAAAGATAATCTAATATTTTAATAATCTGAAGCATATATGATCTCACAGGTATCAATGAGATTTGACGCATAGTATAATGGACTCCTTCCACGCATATAGAAATAAGGGGCTAGTTATCGTTCAAAAGAAAAAGATCCAATAGAAGAGAAAAAGGCATAATACTGATACACTAAGAATAGATAAACTTTTTACAAATCCACTAGCCTTAAGGTTGGAACCCTAAGAAAAACATTTAGGTATGATTTAAAGAAGAGAGGAAACAGGAACTGATATTTTTAGGGCCATATACCACAGTGCTTGGCCTAATGGAGGACACACACGACATTCTCCTAATATTGATCACAAAGCTGATTTTATAGGCATAGAGCTGAACTGCAGTTGTCATCCATTTCCAGAGCCATCTTGTTCACCACAAACCTATACTGCCTAAATCTCAGCTGGAACTCCGACCCCTTGCAATGCCTAATAACTTCTATTTCTTTAGACAGCGAAGCCTACTCAGTTGCCTAACGGCCTTCAGGGTCCAGAGGGTAAATCTTGCTGGTAAAATCACTTTGGTTTCCCTGAAGAGCTCTTCCAGGGGATTCAACCCAGAATTTCTCAATCCTGGAGTCAACCCCCAGATCCTCACTGTACCGTCTAAAGTTGTGGAGACTGCATGTGGTTCTGGTGGCTATGGTAATGTGGAAGACTCCAGCCCAGCATAGGTCTTAAATTCCTCCATCCTCCTATCTGCTCTACATGAGATGAGTCAAAGGGGTGTCTGTGGGAGTAGGGGGTGAGGTGGCAGAGGGAAATGAGAGGATATTGCTTGACATATTGTTGGAACTCAAAGATTTATCAAACGAATAGTTGAATGAATGAATGGAATCCGGGGAACCACCTTAAATAATGGGAGGAAAAGTGCCTTCTAGACTTGCAAAAATAGATATAGCAAGCCAGAAAAATAAAACCAGGCCACTGTAGATGAGATTGGTGCTTTCCTATTCTACATCCTCCACCTAAGACAGGAAAACTGAGATAGCTTTGCACAGGAGGATTAGCCGTCATTGGGAGAACCCCAAGACAGAAAGGTTAACCTTCAGGTTAGCAGGGGGAAGTTTATATATACATGATGAAATTTGGCAGCACTTAATCTGGGAGTTTTCTAGCATGTACAGTATGAAATAAGAGGGTCATGTACGAGATCACTGAAGTGTACAGTGTGTTTTACCTTTGAACCTGGGCTTGGACAAATAGACTTTTTTCTCTTAACAATATGCTGGTATGTTAGGAGATAACAGTAACGAAAACTCCAGAGGCTTAACAACTTTATTTGAGGAAACAACTGTGCTTAGTCTTAGTGACTAGAGATGAACCTGAAATCATTTCTGAATAAGAAGTTGATTTTGTTTTCAATTTAGTCTTTTCTGAATTGTTCATTTTGGACTTTAAGCTGTGCTGCTATTGTCACTTTTAAAGAGAGAGTTTGGCGGTATTTTGCCATCTAAGTAAATTAGTGCATAATGCTGTATGAAATTGGCTATGTATTGGGTTCATCTAAAAAGCATCTGTGCAGAGGATATACAATCTTGAGAACAAGTGGTATTTATAATCTGGTACCAGAACAAGTTTTGCCTTAGCAAATGCCAATTTTGCGTTACAATTACTTAGACAATGCTTCTGTCTTTTGTTTCAATTTCAGTTATTTACAAGCAAAATATTGTTAATTATGAAATTAAATATGTAACAGCCTCCACTTAGGTTTTGATACCATGCTAACTGAAATAACTATCTACTCGGTGAAGTTATATGGAAGAAGAGGACATTCTCAGTTCCGACTTACTCATTATCACGGACTGCTGTCAATTGAGAAAGCATACTTCACACCACCAGCCCTGCTCTACAGAGCTAGCATGTTTTGAATAATGCTCTTCTATGTAACTTGTTAGACAGCTTAATTCAATCCATGACTGGAACATAGGAAGAAGCATTTAATTCGTTCTGTGCTGTTGGGATCAGAAAAGGACTCAGTTTTCTTGGGGTTTGAGAAGACTGGGAATTTACAAAATGTCTATTTTCATTTTAATTAGGAAAAATATGAAATCATGGCATCTGGAGTTGGGAATTCAGAATACCTAGATATTCTGTAGGACAGGCTCTATGAGCACTGGGAAACAAAAGCCCTCCGGGAGCGGTCCTGTGCTGATGGGTGGGAACTGGATGAGGACAGCTCTCAAGCCTCTCAGGAGGGATAATCCTGAAGTGCGTGTCTAATGTCACGGGTAGCACACCACTGCTGCACAGGGCCAGAGAGTAAATATTTTAGATTCTGCAGCCACATGGTTTGTGTTGCAACTCTTCGATTGCACTGTTGCGGAGTAAAAGCACTCATAAACAATTCACAAATGAGTGAGCGTGGCTATGTTCCAATACAATTTTATTTATGGACACTGAAATCTGAATTTCACATAATTTTTATGTGACACAAAATATTAGTCTTTTGCTTTCGTGACTATTAAGAAACATACGAGCCATTCTTCGCTCATGGCTGTATAAACCAGGCTGGATTTGGCCCACAGGCTGAAGCGTGCGAACTGTTCTACATCATCTTTTAAAGTTTCCCTCGGGATTCCACAGTGGTGTCTTGCTGGAGAATTCACCCTTTATCGGTTTCCTTATCTTCCCCATCTTGCTTCCCGGTCACCTAACAGTATTCTCGGGAATCACCTCCCAGATAAGCTGCTTGCACTGGGATACCTGTCTTGAGGTCTGCTTCTAGGGGAAACACAACTAAGACAACCAGCTTGCCTGATTAATCACTGAATTGAGGGTTCATTGCTTTGGCACCAAGAAGACCCCCAGAAAGACTCCTGCCTATGAGTAGATTTAATAAAAGTCTCCTTTCATTATATTCTCAGACTGACAGCATTAGAAATGCATAACCTTTACCAATCCAGTCTTCTGACTTGTACCTGCAATAAAACTGAGAGTGTTAACACCCGCAATGAGCCCAAGGCAGCCATTTCATCTTGCTTCCATGGCTCTCAAACCCTCTGCTGGGCTTCTCAGCAGTGAGGACATCAAGGTGCTTCTCAGCAGCACGTGTCAGTGAGTCAGAGTTAGCTGAACCATGTGACAGCCCACAGGAATCCAGGGGCCTTGGGAGGGTTGATAATCACTGCAGCAATCTCTGTAGCCATGGGGACTTAGGAAATGGGTCTCCTTCCCAAAGCTCCTTGAAAATAACCAAAGGACTGAATTATTTCCAGATCAAGAATAGCAGGTGGGTAGATGGGGCATTCATTTTTTTTTGGTCCCATATTGTTCCTTTTATGTAGTAATTCCTTTCTTTGCAAATTGAAAAAGCTTTCCTCACCCTGTTCTATGCTGTTCCAGATGGCTATACCCTCTCAACCTGGCAGGTGCCTGCCTGTTGGCAATGAGGCTGTGAACTTACTAAGTACAGCACTTTCAGATCTGCAGACACAAATGAAGCAATGTAGATTCTTTTATTAATGACAGGCTTCTCTAATAAAAGGATGGACCATGACATGTGAACTACAAGGAGATTATGAAACCGTATCTGGCTCTAAAGTGCTAGGGACCTGTGCATTCCCTAAAAATTGATTAACAGACACTGGTTTCCTCTACTCCTAATTGGTATGCAACATACAACACAAATATAATTGTAAACTTAAAAGAAAAAAAGCTGACATTCTAGAACTAGCTCTGGGGTGTTTACCAGTTCTAACAAAACCCTTCAAAAATGTGTTTTAATTGGGTTTCCATTAGTAAGTCTAATCCACTGGGACTCCCTAATTACTGGGGTAGGTCCTAATTCCCTTTCATCATTATTTCTCTCTTTTAGTCCAAAATAGAAAGAAAGAAGTTCTCTTTATTAAGATGTGAATTTTAAATTGAGCTTCAGTCCAGCAAAGTAAGCTACCACTGGTCCTTTCTGAGCCTAACCCTCTGGAGGGCTTCATTTTAAAATTCAAAAACAGGGAGATTATTTATCAGTGTGGTTTTGGCAGTGACATAATTGCCCCTTGAAGAAAACAAATTGGCAGACTTGCAAAAGAGGAAGTGATTTTTATTTATTTATTTATTTTGTATGGGAATTAGGTTCTGCAAACAAATGCCTCTGACTACTGGGGCTTAAAAAATGCTGTATGGTGTTCAAATGAAAAAGCAACATGAAGCCAGTGAATGCCCATGGTCGCAGGGTGTGGGAAGTGTAGCCATGGTAATAAAAACCAAAGTGCCAGGGAGTAGCACACCAATGCCCAGAGCCATGAGCTAGCTGAAATTTCTACCTTAGACTCCGCAATTCTGCTTGAAAAACACCTCCTTCTTGATAAGACACACAAAGGCCTATGTTTCTGTTGTGTGGGAGGATGCAGCTAGGATAGAGTAGAGAGAGAACTGGATCAGGCATGGAGCACCCAGGTTATCTCCCTGCTTATAACAGTCTCTGGGTCTGTATGCTGCGGCTGAGGAGGAGAGAGAGAGGGCTATTTCTTACCAACAGCCAGCATCACAGCTCTGGCGTTTTTTCATCAATTTGCATACCCAGGAACAGCAGGTGCATTTCGGAAGCTTATGGATCACTGCCCCACCTCCCCAACACACATATACCTTCACGTAGGTCTCCCTCCAGGCCCACTCTATCATATACATTCCCATCTGCTTTTGAATGCTGAAGATTCACAACTAGAGATTTATTCCTTGGATATAAGTCCTTGTTTCTTACTAATATACACATAATCCTGGCATATATAACACCTTAACCCCTTAGCTTTTCAATTTACGCAAACCCACCACATTCATTGAAATTAACTCCTTCAAAACAGAAAATTAAAATGAATAAGCTCTATTAATCACTTATACTTTACCAAATACAGGTAGGGAAAGGATTAGGCAAACAAGGATTAAATAAAGGGGGAGATTGTGTGATCTCTATAATGATCAGGTCAATGCAAATGAAAACTGCCATTATTCTATTCAATCTAACCTCTCATTACCACAAAGAAAGAAGATTCTACAGAGGTGTTTATTCTTTATATTTGCAAGGGTATACTTTTTCTGTGAATGAAATAATAATAAAGTACATTTAAAAAATAAGATCCATATTAAATACCCTGTTTGGGAACCTGGAAATGAAATTCATTAGAAAATTCTTCATAATTTAATCTATTTGGCCAGTAGAGATATCGTTACATGGCATTTCTCCAAGTCCCCAAGCTTATTTATATCACTTTGCTATCCTCATAACATCTGTGCTCTTAGGAGAGTAGGAATATATTTAACTGCATATTTTTCTATTTAACTGGGAGAAGATGCATAAAAGCATGGAATTTTAAGAACTGTTGTTATCGCGACAGTGTAGGGAGTGTAAAACATTCATAAACAGTTGGTTAGAGTATAACTTGAAGGACAAATTTGGTCACTTTATCCAAACGTATCATGTGATATAATTTAATATAGCAGTACTTTTTCCAGAAAGTTATTGCTTAGGAGCACCCCAACGAACAAGTGAACCAAGGTATGAGAGATATGGGAGATACCAAGATACTCGCTGTAACATTGCAAATGTGGCAAATGATGGAAAATTTTAAATATTTGTCAGTAGGTTAAATAAATTACAGCTTATTCACACAATAGAATGATACACAACCACTAAAAAGAATTAAGTAAATTTATACGTACCAATATAGAAAGGTACCCAAGATACTCTATTAAGTAAACTGTAACGCATACAATGATACATATATTTTTTACAAGGAGAAATGGACAGGCGCCTATTTGTGTGGTTACCTCTGAGGAGAAGGAAGTTGTCAGGGGAAAATTTTACTTTTCCTTTCATAGTGTTCTGAACTGTCTGAATTTTCTTTTGGAGAGTATCCATTTATTACATGTATAAAATATTAATGACAAAATAAAGAAAAATACAAAAGGGAAAAATGATAAAAGTGAATTGTCCTTTTGGAAGCTTACCTAGCTATCATTTGGGCCTACATTCTTTCTTTGACAGAAGCCATACTAGATTAGAAAGAGGTCAGAATTGCCTTCCCTGATGTGCCCTGAACATCAGTGTTCCTGCATAGGTTATAAATTTGTCACTATGAAATAGCACCTACCCTATTAGAATCAGTAAATTGCTCATAGTAATTCTTGGGGGTAACGAGTTTCATAGACGCATCAGCCCTACTTCACACCCCGATCAGGTGTGCAGAGGGAGAGGCCTCTAAATTTAGTCCTTTCAGTCTTCAAGAGCTGCTCATAAGGTTTGATGAATAAGTTGATGTTTGTCCTTCCATGTCTTTCACACATGTATTGTCTTTGACTCTACCTCTTATGCAGCCTTGCCTTTCTAGGTGGAAGAATAAGAAATCTTTTAATCTGCCTTCAATAGAGGGACCCCCTGCTTTCCCAGTCATTTTAGCTCCCCTTCTCTGGGCATTGTTCAGCTCCGACATGAAGTTTTTGGAGAGGTTTCAGAATCAGAATTGCAAATGGTTTTCTCAGCATGGTTGTGCAGGGATTTCATGCAATGTTCCCTGTTTTGTTTCTACTGCCTTCTTTCCTGGCAACCCCACTGCCTGGCCAGCCTTTTGGAACAAGCTCTCCCGACTCCTTTTAGCCATTTTTTTCCCTCTGCAAGATATCAAACCTCCAAGGTGAAAATGTAAAAAGTTCAGATGTTTGTAAATCATGGAATCCCAGAACAGAACTTAAAGGGTCATTAGATTTAATCTTGTCCAAACCTTCCATTTTATAAATGGGGGAAACTGAGGCCCAGGGAAGTTAAGCAAGGATTCCAACTTAAATTTCCCAACTTCCACGCCAGCTCTCTCTCCATTTCATCTGTGTGAAGAGATATTAAAAATATTTAATAGCTGTATATACCTAAGGCACCACACTGTAGACCCACCTGAGTGCTGGTTTAGGGTCCTGAAGGGACCCTGCTATGGGGACAATAGCTCTTTATTTGCAGGATCAAGGAATGGTGTGTGGGGTCCTAGGGGATGGACAGAGGTTACTGGGGTGGTGGGTAGAGGGGCTTGTGGAGCTCACAGCAACATCTCTTCACCCACCTATAAAGAAGTATTTCAATATATTAACTGGGACAGTCATCCAAGTGTGTCCCAGTTGTGTAGCATTTGTGTCTATATAGTTCCTTGGTCTCAGTTAGATAAAACTTAGGTATATATTATTCTTCATTGCAATGCTTTGATGTGTAAAGACTCAGTCTCTGCAAAGTGATATGCTGTAAATCTTTCAAAATATAGGCATCATGAAAATAACTTCCAGGCACGCTGAACATTACACATAATTAACCAAAATCTAGGGGTCTCACACATCCGGTGGCATTAGAATACTGCAGCCTTTCAGTGTCACTCAAAGATGAAATATTTAAATTGCAAAACAGACACATCTACATAGAGATGTGAGCTCTCTAAAAATGTATGAGCTGATGCTTATCCGTCTTCAAGGAAAAATGAGTCACAGTAATGTTTCCCTCTGTGCAACAGATTTTGAATTGTGATTTATGCAGTTTAAAAGCAGCTAAGTAGCCCTTGTCAGTAAGACTACTGCAAGATTGTTTGATGGCGACCACTTTGTACAAATTACCTAATCAATTCAATTCCCCCTCCTCTGAGAAGAATGCAGAGTACCCCACCCCAGGAATGGGCGGGTGCATGCATGAAGAGGCTCTTTGTTCTCTCCAGCTCCTTAGGCGGTACTACATAAGCTAAACAATAGGATGTACAGAAATGTTCCCCCTAAGAAACCTACCTAAGACCCTCACCCCTAACATCTCTCCCATAGCTTGAAATCCCAATATTCCATTTGTCTTGAAGAGTGCTCAAATAAACACACTTATTCCTGATAAGCCATACTTATATCTCTGGTAACCTTTTCCTCCATGGAAAAATGGGGTCTAGATTCTCCCCCAAATTTATTTTCTCATCTATGTATTTAACAGGTTTCAAAAACATCAAAAGTTAAATCATACTTAGTCATACTTTTAAAGAAATAGTCTGTATCAAAAATAAAATGACTAGATGAATAGAGGTATGGAATAATAATAATAATAAATAATATTTGTTGAATGTTGCATGAAAAATTAACCAATATGTATGTCAATTATACCTCAATACACGATTTACAAGTTAACTCATAGGAACTTGCATATTGGAACTGGGGACTTCTGATGCCAAATTTCGTATCCTATAGAGTTCAATCAGAGAAACAAAACCATGCAATGGTTTATACACTAAACACACACACACACACACACACACACACACGAGTGCATGCACAAAAGGGATTTGTTACAGGGATTTGACCTTACACAATCGTGGAAGCTAGTTAAGCAGTCTCTGTAAGATTGTTGTCTTTGCTTCTGATGCTGAAGCTTAAAGTCCACAGAGCACGCAGTGGGGGAAGGGAAGATGGATATGCAGTGAGAGGAAGCAAGAATGAGCTGAAACCCATAAACGCAAGCTGAAGACCACAAGGAGGGGCTGAAAAACTGTCAGTTCAGGTCTCTAACCTTAATGGAATGGTTGTTCTGTAGAAGCTGGGGATCCTTCATCACAGAACTAAGCCCACACAGCTAGCCCAGGAATAGAAGCAGCTGAAGGAAGAATTAGGGGAGGGTGGAACAGCTGAAAACCCAGCTGCTGTCTCACGCCAGTGAAGGAAATTAGCAGATCCGTGACAATGTGTGTGAGCTCCCAAGTGGCTGCTGTTCTCTTCTTCCCTCCAAATCTCATAGAAGAATCTCTCTTTTGGCCCACCATAACTGGGAACATGTAGGAAAGCGATTTCTGAAATATGCAGCGCAGCCTAGCAAAGTCGACAGTGCAAAGCCACCATGCTAGTCACTATACTCGGGGAGAAGAGAGAAGTGTTAACAGATTTCTGAGTCTCTAACAAATAGAAATGAAGGTCTCTGTCCAGCAGGGCAGAGAAGAGGGCAAAGGTACTGCAAGGAGAGAAAAGGCAGTATATATTTCGTTAGTCACCCTCCTTCCTACTGTTCATTAAAAATGTGTATTGAGCATTTACTCTGTCAGGCCCCATATTAAATTGTCTTTTTCAAAGATGGCCACACCAATATATCCCTACCAGCATGTTCATCTTATACTGTGATGGTGAAACTCCTCTATCAAGGGATGTGATTCATGTTCACTCCCCTTAAATCTGGGCAGGACTGTGACTATGGCAGAAGTGATGCTGCATAGCTTCTGAAGCGAGATCATAAATGTTACTGGATTTCCATCAAGCTCTCTATCTCTCTGGAGATTCTCTCTTTTTTTTAAAGATTTATTTATCTATTTTAGAGAGAGAGAGAGCGAGAGCACGAGCAGGGGGGGGGCAGAGGGAGATAGAGAGACAGAGAATCCTCAAGCAGCCTCCCCCACTTAGCAGGGCTTGATCCTAGGACCCTGAGATCATGACCTGAGCCAAAATCAAGAGTCGGATGCTTAACCAACTGAGCCACCTAGGCTCCCCTCTCTGGAGATTCTTATCATCAACTCAGTCTCCATGTTCATGAAGCCCAGCCCACCCGGAAAGGTCACGTGTAGATGTTCTAGTTGATATTTCCACCTATTATCTCAGCACCAACCAACTAGCATCAATCACTAAAAATATGAGTGAGTTTTCAAATGATTCCTGCCCCCAGTCTTCAAGTATTGCCCCCAAATTGATGTCAAAATGAGGAAGATGAGCTGTCCCCATTGAGTCTTGCTCAAACTACAGATTTGTGAGCAAAATAAATGTCCATTATTTCAAGCCACCAAGTTTTGGGGTAATTTGTTACACAGCCACAGTAACTGAAACAGGTTCTTTGCCAGATTGACAGGGGATATAACAACTGATACATAGTTATATGGAATCATACATAATTACCTAAATCCATTTTTCTCTATTATTTTTTTTAAGATTTTTTATTTATTTATTTGACAGAGAGAGACAGCCAGCGAGAGAGGGAACACAAGCAGGGGGAGTGGGAGAGGAAGAAGCAGGCTCCAAGCAGAGGAGCCTGATGTGGGGCTCGATCCCAGAACGCTGGGATCACGCCCTGAGCCGAAGGCAGACGCGTAACGACTGCGCCACCCAGGCGCCCCTCATTTTTCTCTATTATTAAATGCACTGGCTTGAAGCTAGGTTTTTAATGAATACTTTTGTATAAATAATGGTATGTTTTTAACTTTTTATCTTGAAGTAATTATAGATTTGCATGAAATTGTAAGAAATAATACAGAGAGATCACATATACTCTTCATCTAGTTTCCCCTAAAAGTGATAACATCTTACCTAACAAGGAACAATATCACAACCAGGAAACTGACATTGATACAATTTACCAATTTTATTCAGGTTTCACCAGTTTTATACTTGTGTGTGTGTGTGTGTATTTAGTTCTAGGCAATTTTATCACATGTAGTTTCATGTGATGACCATCACAGACAAGATCCACAAAAATTCCCTCACAAGAATCTCTGCAGAACCCTTCATAGCTACAGCCATCTCCTTCCCACCGCTACCACAACTCTCAATTCCTGGCAACCATTAATCTGTTCTCCATATCTATGATTTTTGCATTTCAAGAATGTTATATAAATGAAATCACACAGTATGTAAACTTTTGAGATTACCTTTTTTTTTTTTTTTTACTCAGCATAATTCTCTGGAAATCCATCCAAGTTGTTGTGCATATCAGTAGCTCAGTCCTTTTTATAGCTGAGCAGTATTTCATGATATGAATGATGTCCCAGAGCTGTTTAAGCATCCACTCAATAAGGAACAATTGCGTTGTTTTCTGCTTAGAGATATTATGAATAAAGCTACATGAACATTCGTGTACAGCTTTTGTGTGAAGATGAATTTTCATTTGTCTGTGATAAACACACAAAAGTGAAATTGGTGGGTTGTACGGTAAGCACAATGTTTAGTTTTGTAAGAAACTGTCATACTTTTTCCAAAGCAGCTGTACCATACATTCCCATCAGCAATGTATAAGTGATCCAGTTTCTTCTGTAGCCTCACTAGCATTTAGTGATATCACTATTTTGAATTTCAGTCATTCTGATAGGTGTATAGTGATAGAATGATATATTTTGTAATATGACTAGACCAGATATGCATAAATTCTGTGCACACCCAAACTCTTGTTTACCCCAGGGGTCTTATTTTCTTCAGGGTCTCTAGGCCTAGGGCCTGCCGAGAAACTTCTCACCCATGTCAAATATTGGGAGGACCACTTTTTTTTTTCCCTCCACCTCTTTCCCCTTGACCATCCTCTTTGAAATGGAGAAGAGAATGAGTTACTTAAGGTCTATAGCTAATGGCTGGCCTTACTTTCTTAGAAATCATTCCTAATAGATATGCAGAGGCAGAATACATTGCTTTGCTCCAAAAAAATATTTAAATAAATTTTCTACAAGATACCTTAATGAGGAATGAGGAATTCAAGATAAAGAAAGATAAGGACAGGGAGATGATTAAATCTGGAATAAAATTAAATATATAAAATGCATAAGGTCTCTTGCTATTGAGTCACAAATCTGCGCATTTATAGAGTTAAGAGGGCGATGTAGTGAGTTATCTAATTCATAACACTTATTAGGAAATACTAAAGCAGTTGTGAGTGAAGCAGATAGGGAATAAGTCAATAAGGAGTCAGGGACTGAAGCTGTGCTAAACTGAAATGCGCATGCATAGTCTAAAGGGCAACCACTATTCCACTTTAGCTAATGTTGCCAAGAGGAAAAAGTAGGCCCAGTGTTTCCAGATTTTCCAATCTTTTTTTAAGAGGCTACAAAGTCAAATTTGTAAGGAGTTATCTCCTGATTTTTAATATATTAACAACTGTATCAGTTAAAATACTAGCTGAACAAAATACTTTTGCAGTCCAGAGTTGGCCTAGCAATGCCAGTTGAAAACCTCTGGCTTGGAAAAGTAGACAGGAACATTTTACACAAGGCAATCCTTGTAAATATGACCTCTCTCAACTTAGGTTTGGGTAAATATTGAACATCAGTGAGTTGATGGTTATGCTGACATGTGTACAAAATACAGATTGTGTTGTTGGTCAACTGTGGTGTCATATGCTTTCGTGGTTAGTCAACAATAATAAAAAAGTAACTAAAGACTTGAACAGGCACTTCACAAAAGATATCCAAATTGCCAGCTCAACATCATTAGCCATTAGGGAAATAGAAATTGAAACCACAATGAGATAAAACTATATACCCACCAGAATAAAAAATCAAAAACACTGAGTGTGGGTAAAGATGTGGAGCAACTAGAACTCTCCAACATTGCTGACAGGAATGCAGAATTTTACGTCCTTGTTGTTTCTTTTTAAATGTATTATAGTCCTTCTTCATGATCAGCAATTCCATTTCTAAATATATATTAGCCAAAAGAAATTAATGCATAAATTCCTAGAAAGACTTATACAAGAACAGTCAGAGCAGCTTTATTGAGACTAGCCATCCACTGAAAATATCCCAAATGTCCATCAACAGGCAAATGAATAAACAAAAAACTCCATGGTATATTCATACAACTAATGAGTAATAAAAGGAACTCATTAAGATGCATCCAACAATATGGATTAATCTAAAAAAAACCACATTAGGTTGAGTGAAAGGAGCCTTATATTAAGGACTGGATATATGATTCCATTTATATGGCATTCGAGAACAAGAAAACTGATGGTAATTTAAAAACTGGTTGTCTCTATGGGTGGAGGAATTGACTACAAAAGAGAGTAAAAGATGTTTCTGGGATATAGAAATGTTCCACATCTTGAGCTGGGTGATAGTTACATGATATATACATTTGTTAAAGTTCTCTGAAGTATATATATAAGACCCTTGCATTTTGCTGTATGTAAATTATACCTCAGTAATGTACTAAAGTAATAGCTCAGCCCTGATAGAAACAACTATGGAAAGACACCGCTGGCCTGGCCCAAATAACCTCTGCAGCTTCATATGGGGAAAAATGTCAGCCTCCATGTTGGCATGTTATACCTGAGTGCATGCGCTGGGCCAGTTCCACACAGAGGTGGTAAAGCACACGCAGAGAACGACCGAAGGTGAAAAACCCTTCTTCCCCAAGACAATACCCATCACACAGAGAGGCAGTACATGCTAGTGGTTAAGAAAATGACTTTGAAGTCAAATAGCATAGATTCAAATTCTGGGTCCCCCAAATATTAGCTGGGTAACCTTGAACAAATTCTTTTACTGTTCTAAGCCTCTTAATTCACATCTATAAGATGGACATAATAATACCTTCTTCAAAGTGTTGCCATGGAGATTTTTTCAAAAGTGCTAACCTACTACAATGACACACACATACCCAAGTATTCAATAAATGGTAGCATTTCACACTAGTCTTATGTGAACCAAATGTCTGAACATTTAATCTTCAAGGCTTGCTACTGCCTTCTCCCTGAGATCCTTTCACCACCCTAAGACTGCTAGGAAGAGTAACACACCAAGTCCTTAATACCTTAGTGCAAATTACCTTTAGTAAGAAATTACTTCCTCAGAGTAAAGAAGGGCGGGTAAGTTGTAGAGTAATTTACTTGGGGTAGATGTAGAAGAGAGCGTGGCTAAAGGAGAATGTGGCATTTTAGGGTTCCCTGTTTACATGTAACTGAAACAAGTTCTACTTAACTGAAGGCAGAATGTTAAAAAGTCATTCTTGGGGGTCTGCAGCAATCAAGGTCACTCTATAGACCTAGGGCACAGAATCAAAAACCAACAACTCCAAGCAAGAAGTGACTAATTAGTGCATGACCTCTAATTGTTTTTCTGCATCAATTGCTCAAAATTCAAAGTCTTAGGAGAGACAATGTATTACTCAAGTTCAGGTCAACTTCTCCATCCTGTCTCTTAAAGTGGGCAAGGCAAGTAAGGACTGAATGCCTTCAGTTTCCAAATGGGAAGGCAGAACCCTAATGAGGGAGAACTATTCCCCAAAATAAAAGTGGAGAACCCTTAGAAAGTGGCAGCTGATAACAACAAATGTCTACCAGAAAAAACAGAGGTCAGAGCAGTAGAGGGCAGAGAAGGCCCTTTTCCCCTTCTCGGCTGCTTAATTGGCTATATTTGGAGCTTAATGACCTTTTTAGTGATTTCTTTATTAAATTCACCTCAACAACAGCTCTGAGCAGCAGAGAGGGACCATCCATTAATCTCCTCATTAGTTACCTGTTCTGTATCTCACTGTATTTCTTAAAAGCCTAAGTGCTTTCTGGGAAGGTCAGCAAGAAGCCTAGAATAAATATTGAAGAGTGTCATTTTGTGGTACATATCTTATACGTATAAAAGTTAAAAGATTAGGGTGACTTCTTGCACAAATCATAGGAAAGCAACTGTACTAGCAAGATATACACAGTAATTGTCAAAAGATGGAAACGCAGAGAAACTGACTTGACTTTTCAGTTTGTGTAAGTGTTGCCAGAATAAACATTTCACTCTCACAGAAATATTACTTCAGTGTTGCCCACTATGGCTTTCTAGGGAAGGAGGCCAAAATATAAATTTGAAAATCATAACTAAAGCTTATTTTAATTTAAAAAATTTGTCTCCTTCTTTCCTATATGCATTTTCCTCAGCTTGAGAGAAGCCATGTACTGCCATGGTAAAGTATTTTGTTCAACAACTTTATCACCAAAGTTTTTTAATTCAGTTAATGTGTGTGTGTGTGTGTGTGTGTGTGTGTGTGTGTGTGTGTGTGTGTGTTAAAGATTTTATTCATTTGAGAGACAGACAGCATGCATGAGTTGAGGGAGGCGCAGAGGGAGAGGGAGAAGCAGACTCCACACTGAGCAGGGAGACCAACGCAGGGCTTGATTCCAGGACCCCGAGACCATGACCTGAGCTGAAGGCAGATGCGCAACCGACTGAGCCACCCAGGTGCCCCAATGAATATATTTGTTACAAAGTCTGTAAATGTTGACAACTGCCTTTTTAATTTTGATTGTTATAATAGCATAGCTTTTTTACTTAGTTTGGAATCATTCATGCATGTTAACCTATTCCAAATATACTTCTGCTCCCTAGGCATATTCAAGTAGTAAAAACCTTGTTTTTACTATGATGCTGAACTTCACAAAATAGTATTTCCATATTGTATCACAAGACAACTGTATGTTCAAAGTTGAACTTTTTCACTGAATTTTCAATTTAATTAGTAATAACCTCATATTTTTCCCTGTGACAGAATGAACTTCTAAAAACTTTACTTTGATTCCTTGAATTGAGTGAAAATAAAATTGAACCACCATTGTTATGAACAGGTTTTCCATTTGAAGCTTCCACTATCACTGATATGAAACTGACCTCACCTAATTCTTTTTGTAGTTCTGCTACTAATGGAGCTAACACAGTAACATGTATCATTTTGTTTTTAATATGTGTACATGAAAACTTAGAATAAAAATGAACATTAATTTTGTAAAATGATTAATTGATCTAAATGAAAAGTCATGTCTTACAGAGTGATACATTACTACATCTTCCGAATATGCACATGTTAAACAGATATCCTCAGACCCAGGCTTCTTAAATAACGTACTAAGATTCAAAACAGATATTTATGTATCCCACAGATTTATGTCCCTGGATTTTATACAGTCAATTATATTATTTTGCCTCCCAAGATGAATGGTAAACGGCTCCAAAAATTTTGTGCAAATTATATGCCCATGATCAACTTTCTTGATAAATAGAAATTCAGTTCATTTGTCATTAATAATAATGCACTTCATGTTTTTAAGCTCATTGGAACTAAAAGGGTTTATTGCAAAATAAAAAAAGCATTATTAAACAGTAAACTAGTTATTTATTAGCATCATACAATAAATGACAAAAGTAATGTATAATATTCAAGCTTATCTATCAGGGGTTGGCAAACTACTACCTGTGGGCCAAATCCAGCTCATGACCTGTCTGTGTAAATAAAGTTTTATTGGAGCACAGACTCTTTAATTTATGAGTGTTGTCTATGGTTAAAACAGACAACAGATGATCCACAAAGCCTAAAATATTTACTCCCTTTAAAGAAAATATTTGCCAACCTCTGCTCTATATGTAACACAGCAAGGCTGGTCAGCCTCTTTTTCCTGTACGTATTTTATATATACCTAACCAGGCTTTCTCACCCTTGGGACTATTGTTATTTGGGGCTGGATAATTCTTTGTTGAGGAAGAGGGGGGGCTATTCTGGGCATTGTGGAATGTTTAGCAGCATCCTTGGTCTCCACACTCTAGGTGCCACTAGCACCCTCCCATTTGCAACAACCAAAAATGTCTACAAGACATTGCCAAATACCTTCGGGTGGGCAAAATCACCCCCAGTTGAAAATCACTGACCTAAACTATAATTTCCCTCTGATCCCACCAACTGGGACCTGACAGTTTTGTGCATCTTGCAGGCTGTGGCTTAATACGCAACCAAAAATGACTGGTAACTTCATGTGGCCAGCAAGGGCAAAGTAGTGTCGAATACTTTTCCCACCACCTTCCAAGGCCCGTGGGGGTTCAGTTGTCTCTAGTCATGGATGAAGCACAGTTCATCAAATCATTGAGCGCCCTGCATTCTGTCTTTAGAAAGCGTGTGTTAGTTACTTTGTGTCTGGAAAGGGTCAGGAAATGAGCACTGGGTTATTGCTAATCATTTCCAGCATTAACTACATGTTAAACTGAGCACTTGGTTCACTGCCTATTTATCTCACACACTACGAGAGAAGATTATGGCACAAGCTCTAACTATAAAGTATCAAACTGTGAACTGAATGAAAGAACGGGTAATGCATAACAAATCCACTACAAAATTTCTATCTTCTTGTTTTTGGATTCCTTCACCTGTATCATACCAAGAAACTTTTAGCATCTCAACCTCTTTTACCCTGGCCCCCTTATAGAGTCCAGCTGAACAAACCATTGGAATCACTTCTAGCATCTTAAGCTAGCACAATGAAATCAGAATCTCCTTCAAAGTGCTTCCTAATTAATCATTTCAGACTGATCTAGTGTTTTCTTCTGCTTTCCTGGGTATAGTACTCACTGAATCTATTGTGATAAATTGCCAATATACATTAGAAAATTCACAATTTGCCAATTGGAGCCTGCCATGACCTAATTCTAGTTTAGGTGTGGCAATAATCAGAGGCAGTTAGCTAGGAAGCCAAAAGGAATTTTCTCTCCTTTTAAAGTTAACACACTCAGCAAGGTTGTTACAGAGTCTTCAAGGAATGAACAGATTCATCAACCAGGAGAGGAAGGAAGGCTCTGTAGGGTTTGGGGTACCAAGTTATCTGCCTCCTACATGTCTCCATTCCAATTCTGGGGATCCTACTCCCACCCAAGCCATATATAACTTTTATGTAAAATATATAGTAAACCAATGTTTTTTTATACATCAGCCTAAGAATCAAAATTTGAGTTTTGTTTTAGCTATCTCAGCCCAGTACCAGTAAGTGATAAGAGATTCTTTGTATAAAATCATAGAAATTCCACAAATTTCTGCTTTTGCCTTGATACAAGCTCTTCTCTTTCTTTAAACTGTCAAGTTCAGCTAGAAGAAACTTATAGTATACATTTTGAACTCCTTAGGCCTTTCACATTATTTTGACTGCCCCTACATCCCTCAGAACCTTACCCAAAATGAGGATGTAACTCCTAGTAAGCAAAGATAATAATTTAATGGAGTTATTTTTATTTTGTCTTGTTCTTTGAGGGGGGGTAGGGGGAGGAGCAGAGGGAGAAGGAGAAAGAGAATCTTAAGTAGGCTCCACGTCCAGCATGGAGACCAACTCAGGGCTGAATCTCACAACCCTGAGATCATGACCTGAGCTGAAATCAAGAGTCAGATGCTCAACCAACAGCCACCCAGGTGCCCCCAGATAGGTTGTAAACCATCACATTCCCCAACTATGGAAATATGATCCAAAAGCTAACGGGTAGCTACGAACACGAGGACTATGATCGATGTCCTCTACAAAAGGTATCCACCAAAATATCAACAGTGTTTAGATTAGGGAATAAAATTATATATTTCCTGCATATGTTTTCTGAGTTTTCATCAATGAACACATATCCCTTAATTTAAAAATTAGATATGCGGGATGCCTGGGCAGCTCAGTCGGTTAAGCACCTGCCTTCAGCTCCAGTCATGATCCCAGGGTCCTGGGATGGAGTCCCACATCAGGCTCCTTGCTCAGCAGGGAATCTGCTTCTCCCTCTGCCTGCCACTCCTCCTGCTTGTGCTCTCTTACTCTTGTTCCCTCTCTGGCAAATAAATAAAGAAAATCTTTAAAAAAATAAAAATAAATAAAAATAAGACATGCAAACACATCCTCAAATTTAAGTTTGATAAGAAAAAAATTCAGGATAAAATATCAGAAAGAATACCTATAATCTAAATTTTTAAAACATTTTTAACAGCTTTATTGAGATATGATTTTATATCATAAAATTCACTTCTCTTAAGTGTACAATTAAATGGTTTTTTAGTAAATTTATAGTTTGTAACATCTCCGAAATCCAAATTTAGGACATTCCCACCACCCCAAGAGGACCCCTCCCTTCAGTTAATCCCACGTTTAGTCAATCTCCATCCCTACTCCCAGCCCAAGGCAACCATTATCTAATTTCTGTCTCTATAGATTTGCCAATTCTTGTATAATATGTAGTCTTCTCTGTCTGGCTTCTTTCCCTTCGCAAAGTGTTTTTGAGTTTCAACAATGTTGTAGCATCTATCAGTCCTTTGTTCCTTTACATTGATGAATAAAATTCCCTTGTATGGATACGCCATGATTTGTTCATTTCTTCTGCGGTTGAAGGGCATTTGGATTGTTTCTAGTTTTTAACTATTATAAATAATGTTGCTATTAACATTCACATATATGACTTTGTGTGAACACTGGTTTCATTTTTCTTGGGTAGATACCCAGGAGAATTGCTGCATCATGTGGAAAATACATGTTTATCTTTTTAAGATACTGCCAAACTTCTTCCAAAATTGCTGTACCATTTAATATGCTCATCTGTGTTAGGCTATCATGTCTCTGTATTGGCCCTAACACTCTTTAATGTCTGTTGCTGATTGTAGCCACTCTTGTGGATGCAGAGTGGTGACTCATTTTGCTTTTTATTTGCATTGCCCTAAGCACGTGACTGGAACAGACCCACCCTTGCATATTTCCATATATTTATCAGCCAGTTTGTCCTCTTTTGTGAAATATCCAAATCTTTTCCTCATTTTTAATTATTTGTCTTCTTACTGAGTTGTAAGAGTTCTTTATATATTCTAGATATAAGGCTTTCATGAGATATATAATTTGCAAACATTTTCTTCTAGTATGTAAACACTCTCCCAGTCAGGAACCTAGATTTGATGCTTTCAACAGTATAATTATCACCAATTACTTGATTTTGTTCATGGAACACACCAAATTTGAAGCAAACTGAGTTAATGAGAAGGTGTGCTCTGGAAAAGCTCTGCTTCTAAGGTTTGAAATTGAGGCAATTGCAGTTGTCCAGTAGCCAGCAATAGTTCAGTCACTTTAGAAAGCTTGCACAATTATATCTTGACTACCAACTTGCATCTGGAGAAAAAATAAAGAAAAAATATACAAGATGACTAAATATATCCTGAAAAACTAAGTCAATATGCTTATTTGTTTTTGAGGATTTATTTATTTGAGAGAGAGAGAGAGCGCACAAGCAGTGGGGACAGGCAGAGGGATAGGGAGAAGCAGACTCCCCACTGAGCAGGGAGCCCAGTACAGTAGGGCTTGATCCCAGGACCCTGAGATCATGACGTGAGCCGAAGGCAGATACTTAACCATCTGAGCCACCCAGGTGTCCTGAGGAACTTGCTTTCTTGGAACGCTTCCACATTTCAGGTTGCTTTGGGGCCAGATTGATTCCCAAAATGGCCTAGTGATGCCATTCTGGCTCTGTAACTTCCTAGGGCAGGGCCTCTGAAGGATGTTTTGTACTGATGACCTCTTTGGCAGTCTACAGAAGCCCATGTAACCCTTCTCAGAGTGTTTTTATTTTTTACTTTTAAAAAAAGATTTATTTATTTATTTGAGAGAGAGAGAAAGAGCATGCACAAGAGGGGGGTGGAGAGGCAGAGGGAGAGAGAGAATCTCAACCAGACTTGGCGCTGAGCACAGAGCCCGATGTGGGTCTCCATCCCAAACTCTGGGATCATGACCTGAGCCAAAGGCAGACACTTAACCAACTGAGCCACCCAGGTGCCCCCCAAACCAATACATTTAATGCATGTTCCTGAGACTGGTTTACATTCCAGTAGCACTGAAAATTGTTTTGCCTCTTATCTAGGGACTGAGAATCAAAGTATAAGAGCATATTTTCTAAAATGATAAACTAAGGGGTCTTTTGAAATAAGCACTTCTTATTTCAAAAGGAAAATAGTAGTTCTGGATTTTAATTTCACAACTAAAATGTAAATCATTTTAACATTTTATCTGCATCTGGCTGGTTCTATCAATGTAAAATAAAGCAGGTGGCTCAATTCAGCAAACATTTATTGAGCATCTGTTAAATGAGGCCCTGTGCTAGGTGTGGCAGGGAATATCAGGACAAGAAAAATTGCTTAATTGTATTCTATTAAATGAGGTAACCTCTAACCTAAGTGGTGAGATGTGCAGGACAATTTTATGATATGCTTAATTCTGTATTCTGCTAGTAAAAAGTAAAATTGTACAAGGGGTATAAGAATGAAAGTCTTTCTGCCTCACTTTTGGCTGAGTCCCCAAAGGAGGAGAAAAACCAGTAAATTCTAAATACATTCACATGCCCGAGGACTTGCAAAAAGAATGGAATAAAAGTAATGTTTTCCAATCCTTAGCACATCATCTATCTTGAAGACACACAATTGGCTTCTAGGGGGCCGCTCAGCTTTGCAAGTGCCTCTGGGCTTGGGAGACTGATGTCTGACACTCTCAGAGACAAGTCCAAATGTTGGGAAACAGTTTTTTTTTCAATTATTCGTATATTTCCTTATACAAAGGGGAGAACTGAACATATGCATTTTATTGTTTTACCTCCAGTTGCGACAGAGTGGGTATTTTGTTTGATTGCTTGTTTGTTTACCCTACCTGTATTTGTATTTTCTCCTTTTTCACACAAAAGTTAGCATATGCACTGTACTGAATCTTGCCAATTTTTCTTAATAATATATTTTAGAGGGGTGCCTGGGTGGCTCAGGCAGTTAAGCGTCTGCCTTCGGTTCAGGTCACGATCCTAGGGTCCTGGGATCAAGCCCCGTCTCGGGCTCCCTGCTTAGTGGGGAGTCTGTTTCTCCCTCTGTCTCTGCCCCTCCTCCCTGCTCATGCTCTCTTTCTCAAATGAATAAATATAATCTTTAAGAAAATAATAATATATTTTAGAATTTGTAACACACCAACACGTAAAAGCATCCTCAATCTTTTCACATATGCATAGCATTTTATTGTATAGATGTGTCATAATTTCTTAAACCAATCCTAACTTGATGGACATTGGGTGGCTTCCAAGCTTTTAAGTATTACCAAAATAAAAAATCAACAATGAACAACCTTGCATATCCACCTTCATATATGTGTGTGTGCGCACATGTGTGGTAGATGAATGTGCACTCTGATGCCTGTAAAATGTTTCCCAGTCTCCCCAACTGCTTAGAGAGCCTATAGTACCTATATAATCTATTCAGCTATGGAGGAAACCCTTGACAGAATATGTGACAAGTGCATGTACACACATACACGTTCAGAAGTATAATTCCTGGGCCCAAAACTGCCTGTGTCATTTTGATGAATATTGCCAAATTGCCCTTCATAAGAGATATATACTCTTTTCCACCAGAAATGTATATGGGTGCTTGTTTCTTTACATAGTTTTCAATGATCTCAGTTTTTTAACTAAAAAAAAAACCACAAAGAAACAAAAACTAGTTTTATAGTTCCTCAGCCAGAATCAGGCTTTATTTTTTATCCCTGTGTAGGCAAGTTCATTCTTCTAATTTGCAGACAGGCTAACCCAAGTGCAAATAGGTTCTTTCTAAACACAGGCCTCAAGTTATTACATTTCTAAGCATCTTTTCTTCTGGTTTCTGCTATAATTTATGTTACATGATACATTTCCTTTTAATTATTTCTTCTTAAAAATGTGAAACATTTGACCCATCAGGACAGAGTGGTGGTAGCTCTAAATGGAGAGATAAGCTCATGTTAATACATACTATAAAATCACTCCACTTCCTTTCTCAAAAAAGAAGGGTCCCTTGAGGCTGAACATTATCAAATTCTACCCTCTTTTCAGAAATATTACCAGTTTGTGAGATACAAAGAACTTAAAACCCTCGGACATTTATAATTTATCTTTTTATGCTTTCCGCATATCTAAAAATTACTTAAAATATAAAATCACTCATTTAGAAAAAGGTTTTTCAGATAATTTGCCCATAAAGAAAAATTGATTTGCATTTTTCCAAAGAAAATTAGGAAAACAAGCTTCGTACTACTGTTAACATAGTTTGTGTTTAAGTCACGACATGAGGTTGATCAAAAATTTATAATGCTTTGCTACATAACCCCAGATGAATAAGCAGAATTTGGCCTCCTATTTAGGTGTAGTGTTATAACAACAACCACAATACACATTTGTATGGTGCTTTATAGTATACAAAGCTCTTCCACGTACATGATAGTAATTCCAGTTACTATTGATCATACACACAGGGTATTTTGATAAGCTGTACACTAGGAAGTATTAGTCTATTTTTACCCAAGATAAAGAATGAAAATACATTATTTGCTTAAGGTCAAAAAGCCAGTGAATTATAATTCATAGAGACAAGAAGCAGAATGGTAGTTGCCAGGGGTTAGGGAGGGGAGAATGGGGAGTTAGCATTTAATGGGTATAGAGTTCTAGTTATGCAAGATGACAGAGTTCTGGAGACAATGGTGGTGATGATTGCTCAAGATTCACTGAACTATATACTTAAAAATGGCTATGGTGGTAAATTTTATGTTACGTGTATTTTAATAATTATTTATTTATGGGAGAGAGAGAGAGAGAGAGAGAGAGAGAGAGAGAAAGCAAAGCATGAGCAGGGGGAGGGGCAGAGGGAGAAGCAGGCTCCCTGCTCAGCAGGGAGCCCGATGATGCAGGGCTGGATTCCAGGACCCTGGGATCATGACCTGAGCCAAAGGCAGACGCCTAACCAACTGAGCCACCCAGTCACCCTTGTTATGTGTATTTTATTACAATAAAAAAACGGGGGGGGGGTGAGCTAGTGAATAGGAAGCTTGAATTTGATTGTATTTCTTTTTGTTTTGTTTTTAAAGATTTATTTATTTATTTTAGAGAGAGAGAGAAGAGCAGAGAGGGGGACAGGCAGAGAGAGAGAGGAAGGGAGAGAATCTCCAGCAGACTCCCCGCTGAGCACAGAGCCCAGGACCCTGAGATCATGACCTGCACCAAAATCAAGAGTCAGACACTTAACCAAATGAGCCACCCAGGCACCCCTGATTTCATTTCTGTCCACCTTCTTCTTTCTACTCAGAGCAATTATTATTCCCATGTTATAGATTAGGGGACTAAGGCCCAGGAGGACTGAATTGACTTAAGTCACTTAACCATCAAGTGTCAGAGTTGGAATTCAATCCAATGGAAATGATTTTAAAACCAGAGGCTATGCACAGGAAGTCAAAATAAAATCAAGGGCTCATCTAACCGCTCAGGGTTGGGCACTCTTGAGTTAATCATTTTACCTGTCTGGGCAGCAGTCTACTCAGCTGTAAAATAAAAGGACTTATATAGATCAGAGTTGGGTTTCTGTTTTTAACTCAACGTTTTTGACAACAACTTACAGTAAGAAATGTGCGCACACACACACACCTTACCTACTAGGCCGGATTTCCCAGAGCAGACCTTGAGATAAGTATTTGAGTACAAGTGATTTACCAAGGATGTGCTTCCAGGAGCAACTGCGAACTGGTATGGGAGTAGAAGACGCACAGCAGGAAAGGGACAGAAATCAAGGAAGGGCAAGATTTCAGGTGAAGTCTCAGCCTCAGCCTGATCCCATGGGGAGCTCTGGAACATAAAATACACCACAGAGTTTGACTCACCTTGAGGCAAGAGGGCTGGGCTTTCACATTTCATTCCCAGTCTCCGGTTACAGGCCACCAGGAAGATGTAACCTCTAGGCATTTCAGCCCACGGTACCTGTTGTAGCCAGTCCCCAAAGGTGGCCCCCAATGATCTCTGTCTTGTGGTATTCACACCTTTGTGTAGTTCCCTCCTAATACTGTTCCATGGTTGGTGTGTATAGCCTATAAAATATAGCAGAAGTGTATGTCACTTATGAGATTAAGATATAAAAGACTGGGGCTTCCATTCTGGATTCTCTCTTTCTTGGATCACTGCCTCTGGGGGAAGAAAGGTCTCATTTTATGAGCAGTCCTATGAAGAGGCCCATGACACAGACTCTCATAACAAGGGACTAAGGCCTCCAGCCTACAGGCAGCAAGGAACGAAGGCTTGCCAACAGCTACATGAGTCAGTTTGAAGGCAGAGCCTCCAGTCTCACTCAAGCCTTGAGATGACCACAGCCCCAAATGAACAGCTTTACTGTACTCTCATGAGGCACCCCAGGCCAGAACCATGCAGCTAAGTTGCTCTTGGATTCAAGACCCTCAGAAATTATGTGGGATAATAAATGTTTGTCATCTTGGGGCTCCTGGGTGCCTCAGTCAGTTACGCATCTGCCTTTGGCTCAGGTCATCATCTCCAGATCCTGGGATCAAGCTCTGTGTTGGGCTCCCTGCTCAGCAGGGAGTCTGCTTGTCCCTCTGCCCCTCCCCCCGCCTCCTCCTCCCCCCCATGCTCTCTCTGGCTTTCTCTCTCTCTCAAATAAATAAAATCTTTAAAATAATAATAATAAATAAATGTTTGTCATTTTAAGTCACCAGGTTTTTGAAAAATTTGTTATGTCACAACAGATAAATAATAGAAATATATTAAGCTAGGGGCACCTGGGTGGCGCGGTCGTTAAGCGGCTGCCTTCGGCTCAGGGCGTGATCCCGGCATTATGGGCGAGCCCCACATCAGGCTCCTCCGCTGGGAGCCTGCTTCTTCCTCTCCCACTCCCCCTGCCTTGTGTTCCCTCTCTCGCTGGCTGTCTCTCTCTCTGTCGAATGAATAAATAAAATCTTAAAAAAAAAAAAAAAGAAAACTACTTTTCCGCTACTGGGGATACATTAGCTTAATATTTTTCTTTTTTTTTAAAGATTTTATTTATTCATTCGACAGAGAGAGAGACAGCCAGCGAGAGAGGGAACACAGGCAGGGGGAGTGGGAGAGGAAGAAGCAGGCTCCCAGCGGAGGAGCCTGATGTGGGGCTCGATCCCATAATGCCGGGATCACGCCCTGAGCCGAAGGCAGCCGCTTAACGACCGCGCCACCCAGGCACCCCCGGAAGAGTAGTTTTCTAAAGAACCATTGGGAAGATTCTTTAACAGAAAAGCACAAAGACACTGAGGAATGGGCAGAACCAGAAAAAGAGACCTGAGGGGATGTGGGCAGAGCATCAATCATGTCTGCTATCATTCAAAGACAAATGTTTCACAAAACAACACCCTTATTACATGCAATGCCCTTTGATAATCTCTATTTTATTATATTCTTATGTGCTTTATTAAATGACAGAAGCCCTTAAACTGATCTCAAAATCCAATAAGAGGATGTGAATTGCAGTTGAAAAACAGTGAACTTAATCATCTTTGAGGTCTCTTTTAGATCTAAACTTTCATAATTAGAAGGCAGTGCAGTGTTCTCACAATGATAACTAACATTTATTGAGCGCCCACTGTGCCAGAACTATTTCAAACACTTCACATACACTAACTCATATAAAGACAATAAGGTAGGTACTATTAATATCCCCATTTTACAGATGTGAAGGCTGGTAAATGGCAGAGGCCAGAAGGAAAGCCAGGCAGCCTGACATCCAAAATCTACTGTCACGAGTTTAGGCTCCTACATCAGACTGCTTGGGTTCAAATCCTGATGCCAAACAGTTGATCAGTAATGTTTCTAATTATGATCATGAAATAAGCCAATTAGGAAGCCAGCAGGTTACTGATAGGGATAATTCTAATAAAAAATGTTTAGAGCCACAGTTATGCATGTCAACTGAATTCAGAGGTTAACTCCTTGATAAGCAGCTCAATGTTCTGCTCTGCTTTACCCACGCTGGCCCGGTCTTCACCTTAAATGTTGTCAGTTGTGCATTTAAAGAAGATGGGGCTCTGGCCTTAGTTACAGAACATCTGTATGCTTGAATGTCTAAAGTATGTATCACTCTAACCAGATAGAAAGGATTTCAATGGACTCATTTTTATATATTGGCTTATTAAGGTGCAATCAAAGATAATTCTCTAATAAATGAATCTAAATTAAAATAAATTAATCACCATTGTGTAGAAAATATTTGAACAGGAGTCAATGAACACTAATTAATCTTTGGATTTCAAAATAGGGCCCAATAAACGTTATGATAAAAATGACTAAAAATAGTAAAAAACAAAAACAACTGCACAGAACCTGGATACCTGCAACTATCATCTTTTTGGCTGAATTCTTCTGACCCAAGTCTCCATCAATTATATCTTTTACGTCACAGGAACACAGTACTTATTACAGGTTTTGGGATCAGTGGAAGAGCATGAAATCCTTTTAATAAAAGATTATCACTAACCAAAGATTCATATATCTGCTGAGTGAATTATCTAGAGCTGCACACATATAGGGGATACATGAGGATGTTTCAGCAGCTGCTATGTGGTGAGGTGACTTAGAATAAGAGGACAGAAGGAAAAAAATGGTTTATGTCCCACTTCAGACCCTACTGCATAATTACGGATTATAGGGCAACAGGAATGACTGCAACCTAGCTTGCAATACTGTTAGCAGAGGTAAGACACTGGTTTCTTGTCACCTACTTAAAAAAAAAAAGTCATTTTGAATATATTGCTGAAGAGGGAGTTATGGAAGGTATCATGGTTCTCCCAAGCCAAATACCAGTCTAGATGTCCTGAAAAATTAACAGTGTGAAAATTTTTCTAATTATAAAAGAAATACATGCTTTCACAGAACATTTAGTAAATGCAGAAAATGTAAAAAATAAAAGAAAAAAATCACAAAATATAAAGATATCAGATCATGAGGTAATAATTATCACTGTGTGTGTCTCCAAATTGGCATCATACTATATACACTTTTTATAATTTCATTTTTTTCACCAAAAAATACTATGGGAATTTCCCTGTATCAAAGTATTCTACTACAGTATTCTACTACAACATTAATTTGATGGCTGCATAGAATTCCATTCTATGGACATGTAGCATTTGTAACAGTATCCAGTCAAGCAAAAGAAATTACTCTGTACATTTAATGTAGAAACAACTTAATGCTAATGATAGGCCACAAAGTTACAAAAGTGCTAAAAAAGGAACAAGGTGTGTATTAGTTAGCTATTGCTATATAACAAACCACTGCAAACTTGCAGGTGTAAAACCAGTTATTTAAAAGTAAATTCTGTGGTCAGCATTTAGGATGGGCTCCTCTAGGCAGTTCTCTGGTCTCAGTTGAGGCCCCTAATACATCTGTGGTTGGTTGTGGATTGGCTCTGCTGATCTTGGCTGGGCTCCTTTACAGATTTTAGACCTCAGCTGGGACAGGGGGGCTTGCTAGACTCTGACACTCATGATTTCTCATTCTCTAGCAGGCTAGCATGGGCTTATTCCATTAGCAGTCATTAGGCTCCAGAGAGTGAGCAGAAGGGTGAGTTCCCCTGAGGCCTAGGCTTGGGACCATCATAATGCTATTTTCTCTGCATTCTATTGCTCAAATTAAGGAACAAGGCCAGCCCAGATTCAAAGAGTGGAGAAACAGATTCCACTTTTTATGGGAAGAGATTCAAAATCACATGTCAAAAGGGTATGGAAACAGGAAGAGAAAGAATTCTTCCCAGTTTTACAAATGATCATGGTGTGTCTTACCTAGGGAGCAGAAAGCTGCTACCACTCTTCAGCTGGAGGCCACAAGCTCACACTTGATGCTGACCTGTGAGAAGTACTACTGCCACCTCTTTTGGAGGTCCTGCTACCACTGAATAGAAACCCAGCAGTCCATAACTAATGCCATTAAAACTGCACATGAAACATTCTCCAGAATGGATCACATGTGAGGCCACAGAACAAGTCTCAATAAATTTAAGACGACTGAAATCACATCACACATTCTTAACAACCACAACACTATGAAACTAGAAATCAATTACAAGGAAAAAAACTGGAAGAAATACATATGTGTGGAGGCTAAACAACATGCTACTAAGCAATCAACAGGTCAGTGAAGAAATCAAAGAGGAAATTAATTAAAAAAATGGAGACAAATGAAAATGAAAACACAACAGTCCAAAATCTTTGGCATGCAGTGAAAGCAGTTCTAAGAGGGAAATTTATGGCAATACAGGCTTAACTCAAGAAACAAGAAAAATTTCAAACAATGTAACCTTACACCAAAAGGAACTAGAAAAAGAAGAATAAAGCCCAAAGTTAGTAGCAGAAAGACAGGAATAAAGATCAGAGTGGAAATAAATGAAATAGAGACTAAAAAAATTAAAATAAAAAAGATCAATGAAACAAAGACCTGGTTCTCTGAAGAAATAAACAAAATTGATAAACCTTAAATCAGATTTGTCAAGTAAAAAGCGAGGACCCAAATAAATAAAATCAGAAATGAAAGAGAATAACCAATACCACAGAAATACAAAGGATTATAAGAAACTACAATGAAAAATTATATGCCAACAAATTGGACAATCTAGAAGGAAGGGATAAATTCCTAGAACCATACAATTTTTGAAAACTGAATCAGAAAGAAATAGAAAATATGAAGAAATCAATTTTTAGCAGTGAAATTGAATCAGTAATCAAAAAAACTCCTAACAGAATTCTGAGACCAGAAGGATTCACAGGTGAATTCTACAAAACATTTAAAAAAGAGATACTACCTATTTTCCTCAAACTACTCCACAAAACAGAAGAGGAAGGAAGCTTCCAAATACATTCTACAAGGCAGGCATTACCCTGATACCAAAACCAAAGACAATACAAAAAAAGAAAACTAGAGGATAATATCCCTGATGAACACAGATACAAAAATCCTCAACAAAATATTAATACAACACTGTATTCAACAATACATTAAAAGGATCATTTACTACAATCAAGTGGAATTTATTCCAGGGATGCAAGGATGGTTCAATATCTGCAAATCAGTCAATGTGAATACCACATGAAATAAATGAACGATAAAAATCATATGATCAACTTAATAGATGCAGAGAACACATTTGATAAATTTCAACATCCATTCATGATAAAAACCCTCAACAAAGTGGGTTTACAAGGAACATACCTCAACTTACTGAAGGCCATATATGAGAAACCCACAGGTAGCATCATGCACAATGATGAAAAAACTGGGAGCTTTTCCTCTAAGATCAGGAACAAAACAAGGATGTCCACTCTCACCCACTTTTATTCAACATAGTACTGGAATTCCTCGTCACAACAGTCAGGCAAGAAAAAGTAATAAAAGGCATCCAAATTGGTAAGGAAGAAGTAAAACTGCCACTATTTGCAGATGACATAGAAAACCCTGAAGACTCCACCAAAAACCTATTAGAATAAATTCAGTAAAGTTTCAGTATACAAAATTAATATACAGAAATCTGTTGCATTTCTATACACTAATAGTGAAGTAGCAGAAAGAGAAATTAAGAAAACAATTCCATTTACAATTTCACCAAAAAGAATAAAATACCCAGGAATAAGATTAACCAAGGTGGTCAAAGGCCTGTGCTCTAAAAACTAAAAAACACTGATGAAAGAAACTGAGGTTAATGCAAACAAATGGAAAGATATATCATGCTCATGGACTGGGAGAATTAATATTGTTAAAATGTCCATACTTCCCAAAGCAATCTACAGATTCAGTGCAATCTCTATTAAGATACCAATAGCATTTTTTCACAGAAATAGAATAACACCAAAATCTGTATAGAACCACAAAAAACCCCAAATAACCAAAACAATCTTGAGGAAGAAGAACAAAGCTGGAAGTATCACAATTCTAGATTTTAAGATATATTACAAAGCTATAATAAAACAATACGGTACTGGCACAAAAATAGACACATAGATCAAAAGAACAGAGTAGAGATCCCAGAAGTAAACCCACATCTATACGTTCATCTAGTCTACAACAAAGGAGACAAAAATATACAATGGGAAAAAGACATTCTCTTCAATGAATGGTGTTGGGAAAACTGGCCAGCAACATACAGAAGAATGAAACTGGACCAATTTCTTACACCAGACACAAAAATGAACTCAAAATGCATTAAACCCCTAAATGTGAGATCTTAAACCATAAAACTCATAAAAGAAAACATAGATAATAACGTCTTTAACATTGGCCTTATGAACATTTTTCTAGATACGTCTCCTCAGGCAAGAGAAACAAAAACAAAAATAGACTGCTAGGACTACATCAAAATAAAAAGCTTTTGCACAGTGAAGGAAACCATCAACAAAATGAAAAGGCAGCCTACTAAATGGGAGAAGGTATTTGCAAATGACATATCTGATAAGGGTTTAATATCCAAAATACATAAAGAACTTCTACAACTCAACACCAAAAAAAAAAAATCCAGTTAAAAAAATGGGCAGAAGACCTGAATAGACAATTTTACAAAGAAGACATACAGATGGCCAACAGACACATGAAAAAACGTTCAACATCACTCATCTTCAGGGAAATGCAAATCAAAACTACAATGAGCTATCATCTCACACCAGTCTAAATGGCTAATATCAAAAAGACAAGATATAACAAGTTTGAGCGAGGATGTGGAGAAAAAGGAATGCTTGTGCACTCCTGGTGGGAATGCAAATTGGTGCAGCCACTGTGGAAAAGAGTATAGAGGTTCCCCCCCAAATTAAAAAGAGAATTACCATACAATCCAGTAATTCCACTACTGAATATTTACCTGAAGAAAATGAAAACACTAATTCGAAAAGATATATGCACCCCCATGCTTATTGCAGCATTATTTACTATAGCCAAAATATGGAAGCAACCCAAGTGTCTATCTACAGATGAATGAATAAAGAAGATGTAATATGTATTTGCATTTGGTTGACATTTGAAGGCATTATTCTTAAGTCATAATGATAGGTTTTTGTATTGTATCCCCAAATACACAAAAGTTTTATCTGCACTTCCCTATGTCCAATCGCTGCAGGATAAATATGAGGTCCCAAAAACAATTTTAAAAAAATGTTTCTAGGGTTTAGCCTCTATGCACAGTGTTTCTCTTTAATAATTTATTTTTTTACTATAAATATAATATTGCTTGTAAAAAAATCAAATGAGCATTTTCAATGGTGAAATTCCATTGTAATACAACTCACTGCTCAAAGATTATCATGTATTTTCATCCTGATTTTTTTCATTTGAACACTCTAATACACTATATTTTTATATTTATAGAGGATTATAATTCTCTTCTATAACTTGTTTTTATTAGTAAAAAATAATTATGTATTATATCTCGAAGGATCTTTTGTTTTAATACAGCTGAATGATCTAATATTAAAAACCTGTATCATAGAATTCTATAGTATAGATATGCTAAAATTTTTTTATGGTTCATCTTCCCCAGTAGAGTGTACACACCCTGAGGACAGGGACCTGGTTTGGTTTGGCCATAGCTATATCCCGAGTGTTTACAAAAGTGCCTGGCAAATAGCAGGTGCTCAAAAATTTTGTAGAATAAATGACTAAATGGCAAAACACTACTGATGAATATTTGTACTGTTTCCATTTTTTACTCTTCCAATAATGAATTTTGCAATTAGTAGTCTTATAGGTATATTTTGTAACCTATTTATTTTTGTACAGCAAATTCCTAGAGAAGGAATTGCTAGGTCAAAAAAAAAACAACAACAACCAAAACTAAAGAACTTCAACCCCTCTCAAACTCCTCCCAACATGTTCAGGAAGTCCCCAAATGTAAAGGGAGGTGGCACTTGAATTTATAAATCTGGTCTTCCTACCTATCATCTAGTGCTGCTACAGCTCACAAATGTAGTCCTGTTACTAAGTGGCATTGACCTTTTCCTTCATTTTAGCTTGTGCTGTTTGAGGAAGTTGTCTGAATATCTTATGTTTCCACCCCATGTTCTGAGACATTCAACTGCCTGTCTGTTGAAATGAGAACAGTACCCTTTGTCCCTGCTAATTTTTTGTTCAGCAGGCTATATTGGCTACAAAACTTTGTGCTCCCAGTACCTTTATGAAATTTTTTTTCTCATTTAGCTTTTTTAAAAAAAAAAAACATACACTTTTTCTCCAGGCTCAGGGGTAAATCCATATGAGGAAAAGGCATCATTCATTCCACATCCTCATCCATGTCCTATGGGGCTGTCCTCAGAACAAACCTAACCTTCTGATGCTTATGAAGGCTCCTTAAACCAAATTTGCAAACTTCAGTTCTCTCCTCTCTTTGGTCAAGTGCTTTCCCGAGTGGCTTGTGCAAACATACCTTTAGCACGTGTGGTGTCAATCCTGCAGATTTTTCTGATACCCAGGGTAAAAGTCATCTTTGTGTTCAGGTAGAGAGGGACCCTGGAAACACAGAGATATATTAATAAATAGAGAAATTTAGATGAATACACATACACTCAAATTTCATCTCAGCAAGTTTTCAAACAGTTCAAGATTTCCCACCCATTAAGTCCTACAACTTTAGTGTTTTAATCTTTTGGGAGGGATTCCTTTATAAATATTCTCCTTTTCCGGGGCGCCTGGGTGGCACAGCGGTTAAGCGTCTGCCTTCGGCTCAGGGCGTGATCCCGGTGTTATGGGATCGAGCCCCACATCAGGCTCCTCTGCTATGAGCCTGCTTCTTCCTCTCCCACTCCCCCTGCTTGTGTTCCCTCTCTCGCTGGCTGTCTCTCTCTCTGTCAAATAAATAAATAAAATCTTAAAAAATATATATATAAATATTCTCCTTTTCTATTATAAATGTTATATAGGCTCATTTCAAAATTCTAGGAAAGATAGTAAATATTAAAAAAGAGGAAATAAAATCACTCATAACCCCACCACCCAGAGCTACCGGTGTGAAAATTTTATATACATTTTTAAAATGTAATCTCTATGCCCAATGTGGGGCTTGAACTCATGAACCCAAGATCAAGAGTCACATGCTCTACCTACTGAGCCAGCAGGTGCCCCAATTTTATACACATTTTCTCCTAATTTCTCTATGGTCTTACATATTTGAGATCATATTGTATATTTTTCTATGACTTTTTTCTTACTAGAACAAAAATTTCCCAGGGTGCCTAGGTGGCTCAGAAGGTTAAGTGTCTGTCTTCGGCTCAGGTCATAATCACAGGGTCCTGCAGTCGAGCCCCCCATCGGGCTCTCTACTCAGCGGGGAATCTGTTTCTCCCTCTCCCTCCACCTCTTACCCTGCTCATGCTCGCTCACGCTCGCTCTCTTCTCTCTCTCTCTCACAAATAAATAAAATCTTTAAAAAAAAAAGAACAAAAATTCCCCTTTGTGACTAAAAGTTCTTCCTACACATACTTTGTAATAACTGTAAGCCGGTCCCTTGCTTGGATGTACCGTATTTTGGGATTATGCATTTTAAAACTTCCCTCCAAGTTTACTCAAACTAAAAGTCAAATTCAGTTCCTCCTTTTCCTTCATTACACAAATCCACTCAGTCCTGAGGGCTGAACTATTTTTTTAGGCAGGGGAGGGGCAGACGGAGAGGGAGAAAGAGAATCTTAAGCAGTCTTCATGTCCAGCACAGAGTATGACATAGGGCTCAATCTCAGGACTCTGGGATCATGACCTGAGCCAAAATCAAGAGTTGGATGCCTAACCGACTGTGCCACCCAGGTGCCTCTTGTCTATTCTATTTCTAAAGAGTTTATTTTTTTCTGCCCCCGGGCTTTCAATCCCAGCTAAGGCACCCGTGGAGCTTTTAAAAAATGCTGATTCCTGTGGCATCACCACAGACTAAGTCAATCAGAATCTCTGGGGGATGGAGTCCAGGCATCTGTGAGTCTACAAGCTCTCTAGCAGATTTTTATGCAGCCGGAGTTGAGATGTACTGCTTTGGCGCCTCCTCCAGCCTCACTGCCACTTCTGAGGCCCAACCGCATCAACTCCCCCACAGGTGATTGCAATTACCCCAACTCCAAAATTATTTTCCCGGAAACACAGGTCAGATCACGTCCTTCCTACTGAGAAACCCTTCACTGCTTCCTACTGCCTACGCGAGAGAATGTAACTTGGCCTGAGCAAGGCCCTCCCCCATCACAACCCTGCTTTTCTGCATCCTTTCCTACTCTAGGTCCTCTGGTGCACCTTGCCACTCTTCCAAGTAACCATTCTGCTTTTGTTCATGTTGCACCCTAGCCTGTAATGATGTCCTTCTCCTTTCCCCAAACAACACCATTATCCTACTCGTACTTCAAGGTCCATTTCAAATAGCCCACCCCCCTTCTTCAATCAGTCAACAATCATCTACTGAGTGACTACTATGTACTAGCCATTTGGTCAACATTTTCTGATTTGCTACTGCATCTAGATGGGGGGGGGATACAACAGTGAACACAATAGACAAAAACACCTGCCAAGTGGAGCTTGGTGGGACAGGCAGACCACAAAAACAAAAACACAAATAAGAAAACGGTAGGTGAGTGTAACGTAGGGAATTAGAGCATATAGTGACCATATTGGCTATTTTGAACTGGGTGGCTATTTTCATCTGAAATGGTCTTTCTGAGGAGATGACAACTATACTGAGATCCAAATCGCAGAAAGGAGGGGAGCAAGCATTCTAATGATAGGACCAGCCAGCATGAAGCCTTTCAGGTGGAACAAAGTCTGAGTGAAGAACAGAAAGAAGGCCAGAGCAGCTGAAGCACAGGGGTAAAGGGAGAATAATGGGAGAGGACGTCGGAGCCAGCTCCTGGATGCTTGCTAAGTCAGGGTAGAGGGTTGAAATTTGATTCTTTGTGCAATGATGGGAAGCCACTGGAGGGTTTTAAGCAAGACAGCGCCACGATATGGTTTGTGTTTGAAAAAGATCACTCTGGTGGCTGTGTGAACAATAGATTGAGGGGGTGATGGTAGCAGGGCCAGGTAGGTGATTTGGTGGCAGTCCAGTTCTCCTTGAAGTGCTGCTGAATTTAAGGCAAATAAAAATCAAAAGCTCCCCTTTAGGCAAAATATTAAAATTCTTATTATTATCTAATAGGACCTGGATGGGCTGACCTCTCTTTAGCCTCCTGTATACCATCTTTGCCCCTGCTATTGAGCCTCGCTGACTTTGTCAGCTCCCCAAAGGCAGCATTCCTTCAGGCCTCAGGGCCTCTGGACTTGCTATGGTTATTTGTGTGATAAAATACACACAAAGTTTATTATTTTAACCATTTTAAAGTGTACGATTCAGTGGCATTAAGTACATTCACAATGTTGTACAACGATCACGACACTGTCTAGTGCCAGAACTTTTTCACCACCTCGAGAGAAAACCCTGGAACTACTAAGCAGACATTTCCCATTACCCCTCCCCCCAGCCCCAGGCAACCACTAATCTGCTTTCTATCTCTATGGACTTGCCTGTTCTGGATGGTTCATGCAAACATAATAATACAATATGGGGGCTGTGTATCTGGCTTCTTTACTCAGTATGTTTTCAAGATTCATCTATGTTGTCACATGTGTTGGCACTTCATTCCTTTTTATGACTGAATAATATTCCATTGTACGGAGAGACCACGTTTTGATCTGTTTGTCAGCTGGTAGACATTGAGGCTGTTTCCACCGTTCAGCTACTGTGACTAGTCCTGCTGTAGAACATTCACATACAAGTTTTTGTTTGTACACCCGTTTGCACTTCTTCTGGCTATATACCTGGCAGTGGAATTGCTGGGTGATATGGTCGCTGTGGTTCTATTTTGAGCAACCAGACATCAGTGACTCTTAGGCATGTTATTAGTTTCTGTGGCTGCTTTAACAAAGTACCACAAAACAGGTGGTTCACATGACAGAAATTTCTTCTCTCACAGTTTTGGAGGCCAGAAGTCTGAAATCCAAGTGTCAGCAGGGTCATGGTCCCTCTGAGACTGGGGAAAATTGTTTCTTGCCTCTTCCACACCTTGGCATTCCTTGGCTTCCCCTGTGTGTCTCCGTGCCTTCATATGGACCCCACCTCATATCTCTTCTTCTTTTAAGGACATCAGTCATACTGGATTAAGGGCCCACACTCCTCCAGTATAGCCTCATCTCAGCTTAAATAATTGCATCTGCAACAATCCTATTTCCAAGCAGGGTCACATTCTGAGGTACTGAAGGTAGGACTTCGATGTATCTTTTGGGGGGACACAATTTAATCCATGACAAACTGACAGACATTACTGTGCATTTGAATCCCATAAGGATCCTGTTAACATGGGCTTGGAGTGGGGCCCAAGGTTCTGCATTTTCAGCAAGCTCTCCCAGTGGATGCCAGGTTCAAGGATAGGGTGACCGACTTGTTCTGGTTTGCCAACGACTTTCCTGGCTTCAGCACTGAAAATCCAGAGTGCAAGGAAACCCCTCAATCCTGGGAAAATTGGGACAGTTTGTCACCCTATGAAATCACCCAGACCACAATTTGAGTGGCAAGGATTTAGCAATGAGCTATATAAATTAACCCATTAATTACATTATTGAATATTCATATTTACCTTTACATTTAAATAATCTATTTTTGCTAGAACAGTCCAAGTTTTCAAGAATCTGGACCTAAGAGTTATCCCTGGAAAGCTCCAAGCTGTGAAATAGTTGAGCTGATGGGTACCATCTATGAATATCATGTGTTAATTCATAAAATTATCTATGATGCTCAGCAGTGTCCCTGTTAGGTTGAAAATTGAGATTTCTGACTCCTTTACAGGGTAATTATGCATGGGCAAGACCTTTTGAGGCTAAGTGTAGCCACTGGGTTTGAAGTGTTCAGTATCCTTTTCCTGCTGATTCCTGGGGACTGTAAAAATGCAGGAGAAAGCTCCTTTCTGAAGTTGGGTTTAAGCTCATTGCAATAGGGTCGGTATCCTTCAACTCTTGATTCCTATTAGGACCACCTAAAGAACTTAAAACTGCTGTGACCAAATGATTCAGGCTACCTGGGATTGGGCACAGGCAGTCATAGTTTTTTGCTTTTTTTAATAAACTCTCCAGGTGATCCAAATTATAACCAGTGTTAAGAGTAATTGTGCAGGAACCTCCCTTAAAACAGAAACCTTGCCAATCTGTTCCTAATTTTTTTCACCTGCACACATATTCCTCTCCACTCCCCTCTATGCCCACATATCCTTTTGTTATGGTTGGTCATTTCCTTAAGCAGCTTCTCCTCTTCCTCCTGTTTGTGTCCTGTTTATACAATGACCTCACTGACCTGGGACCATGTACAACTTACTGGAGGTAATAATTACTCCTGCAACAACTGACCTTGGCAGGCTTTCCTCAAGCCTATTGACTGTTTTTTGCTCTTTCACAAAAGGCGTCCTTACCATCATCCATGATACAGTTAGCCTGTGATAGTGTTGCTATTTTGACTGCAAAATCTCTCAGGAATCAAGCTAAATCTCCCACAGAATCTGTACTGTGTGTTCCTCTACAAACCAGCCACAGGAAATCTGGGTGGAGTGTACATTACTCTTTTATTGGGATATAATTCACATGTCATAAAAGCCGCCCTTCTTAAGTGTACAATTCAGTGGTTTTTAGTAGGTTCACAAAACTGTGCAATCATTACCACTATTGAATTCCAGAATATTTTTGTCACTCCAAAAAGAAACCCCCTACTCATTAACAGCCACTCCTTATCCCTGCCACCCCTCCCCCTGCAACCTCTATTTCTGTCTCTGTGGATCTGTCTATCCTGGACATTGCCTATAAATGGATCATTCAACACTGGTCTTTTGTGTCTAGCTTCCTTCATTCACTTAGCAGATTTTCAAGGTTCACACATGCAGCATGTATAAGTCTTTCATTCCTTTTTGTGGCCAAATAATTTTCCATTGAATGGATTTACTACATTATGTTTATCCATGCATAACTGATGAACATTAAAGTTGTTCCTGCTTTTGGGCTACAATAATGCTATGAACATTCCTGTATAAACTTTTGTGTGAACATGTTTTCAAATCTCTTGGGTATATATCTAGGAGAATTGCTGGGTCATATGGTAGCTCTATGTTTGGCTTTTTATGGAACTTCCGAATTGTTTTCGAACATTATTTTTTGACCTTGATACAACTCTCTCTTTCCTGGGTGCGGGGTGGTTGGAACTTGTCAGGTAGGGAAAAATGGTTCTTAGGCGCTTTAAACACTTTTTCTGTTATATGCTAAACATTTTACGTACAGAAAGAATGGTACCTCCATACAGAAATTTGTCGTTTGGCATCATTTCAAAATGTGAGGACCTCTAAAAAATGGTGTTCCTGTGGTGGCGAGGGTTTGGGGTGTCTGAGCTCCCAGGTTCCTGACCATCCCTCCAGATGTATCTCCGGCCACCTGTCACAGTCTGTTCCTGGCACAGAAAGGCCGGCTTGTTCCAAGGACACGACTATTGGGCCACTTCCATCTGAGAAGGCCTTGGTGGGGCGCCTAAATGCAGAAACGTGACTGCTTTTCGGGGATACCAATAAAGCTCGTGTCGCCAGGTGCAGACAGTCCTGCAAATATAAAGCCCTACCGTGCATCAAACAGAAACTTACGTGCCCATGGCGGCCTGGAAGAGGCTGCGCTGACCTCCGACCCCTTCCCCTCCCTCCCCGCGGCCCTGCCCGGCTCTTGGCCTGGGGGTCTGAGCCTGCGCGGGCTTGCCGGCGCGGGCGGCCTTCTTAGCATGCGCAGTCGCTGCCCGCCCGGCTCCTTAAATCGGCGCCCCGCGGACTGCGCGCTCACGCACGCGCACGGCCTCGTCTGCGCGCGCACGGGGCCTCTCGGCACGCGCCCCCGCCC
>NC_048238.1:33115260-33309041 GCF_002007445.2 Ailuropoda melanoleuca
CGCCTCCTCCCCCCTCCCGCGCGCCCGCCCGCCCGCCCGCCGCCGCCGCCGCCGCCGCCGGAGCTCTGTAGTATGGCATCGAGGAGAATGGAGACCAAACCTGTGATAACCTGTCTCAAAACCCTCCTCATCATCTACTCCTTCGTTTTCTGGGTGAGTGGCCAAGCCGCGCGGGTGGCCGGGCCTCCAGGCGGTCAATCCTTTTAGTGATGCTAGGAGAAAGGAAAAGAGGGAAAAAAAACCCAAACCAAAAATCTCATCTCGGTCCCCTCCTTAAGGAGATAGGCTCGGGGGGCTGGGCTGGGGCTGCAGGATGGCGGGGTGCTCGGACCCTGGACCCCGCCCGGTGCAGGCTGCAGGGGGCTGCGTGGTGGCGGTGACTGCAGGTTGTCGACCTTTCCCAAATTTGTTTTAATGCACTGATTTATTTTTTTAAGCTCTCGTGATAGGGTCAGCCTCTAGGGAAAGTTGCGGGTTTATTCATCTGTTTCCCTCTCTGGACAACCCTCCCCGACCTCCCTTACCAGCCTGTTCGCGGTGCCTCTAGGAGCTAACCTGGCTGGGAGAGGGTGCGGGAGCACTGGGTTTGATCCCAGATTCCCGGTTATTCCCAACCCAGCGGGGCTGCGAGAGGGAGGTGCTAGGAGCTGGGGCAAGGGCGACCAGAGCCCCCCAAGCGCACTGCTGGGGAGAGGGAGCTACCGTTGCGCGGAGACGCACTGAGGGGAGAGGGTCTTACATAAACTAGGGGCATCTTTGAGCTTCCCCGGGGACCCAAGAGGTGGGTCTTACGACCCTTTTCCCATTCCCCTCCACCCTCCGCTCTTCATCTGGTCTGTTATTGCGCGAACCCAATCCGCAGAGTCCTGAGGGAAGACCCCCACCACTTGGTGACAGCAATAGCGCCCCAACTCTACTCTCCATCTAACCAGTGCTGCTCCCAGTCCTTGAAGCTCAATGCAGAAGGGTGACGTCATCCCCTTAGCTGAGGCCTCGGGGGGCTGCGTGGCGCACCTCGAGGAGGGATGCGCCCTTATGCGCGCGGGGGTAGCTGGAGGAGTGGGGGGGGAGGCTTGTGCCTTACCTCATCCTGTTTGGCAATTCGTGGAATCAGTGCGGGCTGACACTGCAGTGATTCACTTGGAGGGGTGGGTGGTACCTAAAGACTGTTCCCTGTTGTTTCTCTTTCCATGTAGAAACCCCCTTCCCAAGTTCCTCATTTCCACATCAAGCCACAGCCACCCTGCAGGAGAATAAATGTCTGTTACCACCTCCCCCTCCTCTCCAGTAATTTGGGTCATTTCACCTTTCAAGGCACTCATTTTGAAACCTGAGGCTCTGTAGAAAAAGCTAATCCCGCCTTTGGTTGTTTTTCTCTGTGCCACCCCCCCCCGCCCCAATTAGGCCTAATTTTGGCTTGAAACCGGGCATAGTACTGTGTGAGGTACCCAGACTTAGGTTGATGGTGAACTAGGCTGTTTGTAATGACCAACTGTTTGTAATGACCAAGGCAGAAGCTGAGATTTATTAAGGATGAAAAAAAAATCTCTAATGTATGCCCCCGACCGCCGCGGGCATTTCCTTGTCACTGGCATTGGTGATTCTTCAGGTCGGGGAACTGTGGACACTGGGGACCAGATATTCCAAGAGCTCTGCAGTGAGACAGGATTAGATTAACTGGTATATCACACAAGGCAGACACAGAAACGGACTTTGGACTGAAAACGACACAGGTTGAACATTTTTGCCGAAACTTTCTAGTAGCCATTCCTGGGAACTGGTTTAGTTTATTATTTATTTCCTTAAATCTCTGTGTTTGGCACTTTAGTATTTACTTGACCTCTTATTTGTTACTGGAGTAAATCATATGGGTGATTATTTTTAGCTTCATGAAAAATAAGATTTACAGTATATATGGAGTGTTGTTCTTCCAGCATCACTGCAGGCTGGTGAAGAAGGAGTCTTCTAGACTGAAGCTTTTCATCTGATCTCTTTAATTCTTCTTGCTTACCTCCCGCCCCCACCCCGTGCATATAATTAATTAATGCCCCCTAATACATCTTAAACAAACACTACATTTTATGTCCTCTGAAGTTCTTGATGCCTGCGTTCTAAGTTTTTATAATCTTAAATAAAATGTTTACCTGGAGCATTTTCAGTAGTTTAAATAACATTCAATCATTTCACAACCAAAAGAATGAGATCTCTCCAGATTCGAGGTTATTTTAAATAAGACATTCTCATTAATAAAGTATTGTCCAACTGTCCTGTTTTCCATTGTACTCTAAATGCTGGTTGCTTTTTTAAAAAGCAGCTTTATTGAAATATAATTCACATACCATATAATTCACCTTTTTAAGAATGTACAGTTCAGTGGTTTTTAGTATATTCACAGATACATGCAGCCATCACCCCAATTTTAGAACATTTTCATTACCTGTAAAAGAAACTCCATACCATTTAGCTATCATCCCTCCACCCTCCCCTCCCCAGGCAATCACTAATCTACTTTCTGTCTCTGTAGATTTCCCTATTCTGGATATTTCATATAAATCATATAGTATGTGGTCTTTTGTGAATGGTTTCTTTCACTGAATGTAATATTTTTAAGATTCCTCCATGTTCCTTCTTTTTATTGCCAAATAATACTCCACTGTATGACTATATTACAGTTCTTTCATCCGTTTGTCCTTTGATGGGCATTGGGGTTGTTCCTACCTTTTGGATATTGTGAACAGTGCTATAAATGATCACGTACGAATGTTTGTATGAATGTGTATTTTCAGATCTCTTTGCTGGGAATTGCTGGGTCATATAGTAACTCTATGTTTAATTGTTTGAAGACCTGCCATACTGTTTTCCGAAGTGACTGCACCATTTTTTATCCCCCCCCAGCATTGTATGGGGGTTTTGATTTCTCCACATTGTTGCCAACATTTGTTATTATCTGACTTTGTGATTCTAACCATCCTCATAGATATCTCATTGTGGTTTTGAGTTGAATTTCCCTGATGACTAATGATGCTGAACATCTTTTTATGCGCTTTTGGTCATTTGTATATCTTTCTTGCAGAAATGTCTATTCATATCCTTTGCCCATTTTTATGTGGGTTGAGTTGCAAGTGTCCTTTATATATTCTTGATTTAAGGCTCTTATTGGATATATCATTTGCAAATATTTTCTCCTATTCTGTGCATTGCCTTTTCCCTTTCTTGATGGTGTCCTTTGAAGTACAAAAGTTTATTTTGATAAAGTCCAATTTACCTATTTTTCTTGCCTTGCTTGTGTTTTCAGTGTCATATCTAGGAATCTTTTGCCAAATCCAAGATCATGAATAAAATGCTGTTTATTAGAGTGATTTATCAATTCAGGAAATACAGTTGAGAAATTTATCTTTTTCTAGCACCTAGAACTATGTCTGGCACATAGTAGGTACTCCAATATCTGTCAAAACTTCTGGGGTTAGGTTAGGTAATTAACAAAAAAGATGACGTTGTTGTTCTTTTAAGTGGAAGATGGAGGGAAGATTAGGCAGAATTGTTTCCTTTGTGTTCCTTGTGAATTGTTTTAATAGGACTACCTCTCTTCCCTTCCTCCGGTTTAGACTTCGGACGAGAAGACATTTGAGCTTAAAATAGTGGTAGACCAGTAGCATCAAGAGGTGGCTGTACCTGAGCATTTACTCAAGCAGAAATCTAATGTTAGGGAAGATTTCTTCTTCCCACTCTCCCCTTCTGAGGTGTTCCTCTAAAGCAGTGGTTCTCAACAGGGGACCTTATTGCCCACCCATCTGACATTTGGCGATGTCTGGAGACCTTTTGGTTCACAGCTGGGGATGGAGTGCAATTGGCATTTAGTGGATAGAGGCCACAGGTGCTGCTAAACATCCTGTAAAGCATAGGACAGGCCCTCACGGCAAAGAATTATCTGGCTCAAAATGTTAACAGTGCTTGCAACCTATACACTATTGGACTTGACATAATAGTAAGTCCTATGAAGAAAAATAAAGTCTTATGCAAAACTAACTGTGTTTTCCGGTGTTTGCAACCACCATACCAGAGCATGCTCAACACAATCCCAAGTGAGAAGAAAAACAGTCTCTGTGGTGGATTGTAATTCTTTTTTGAAGATGAAAGGTAGGTAGTTCTTTATATAATAGTGTCTAAATGGGTAAGATGATTTGTCTTCGGTAAGTAACATCACCTGAATGCTAGGTAAATGGATCCTTTCTTTTCCCTGATTTATGTGTTTCATTTTCAGATTTATAGCAGAAGAGGAAAAAAACACACCTAGGAGTAAGTTATCCTGTGCTTCAAAGACTAGCAAACAGTGCCTGGCACATAATAGGTTTACCCAGGAAGTATTTACTTAATGAATGAATGAATAAATGAAATTTTATTGACTACTCTTGGGCTCATTTATTTATTTTAATTTACCTTAATCGGGAGGCTTTTAAAAACAGTGTTCTTTTCAGGGTACGTGCGGTGATTGAATGTATTCCTGATATTGATGTATACAAACATGGGATACAGGACTTAATAAAGAATCGCTTATCCTTTTTTTTTTAAGATTTTATTTATTTATTCGACAGAGATAGAGACAGCCAGCGAGAGAGGGAACACAAGCAGGGAGTGGGAGAGGAAGAAGCAGGCTCATAGCGGAGGAAGCCTGATGTGGGGCTCGATACCATAACGCCGGGATCACGCCCTGAGCCGAAGGCAGATGCTTAACCGCTGTGCCACCCAGGCGCCCCAAGAATCGCTTATCCTAATGATAGTTCAGTTACTATATTTTTATGATCAGCTACTTTGCCAGACATTTTAGTTATCTAAAATCTAAAATTGGGATTGGAATTTAATTTGTTAAACTTGAATAAAAAAGATATCTATTTTGTCCTAATACAAAACAAAATATCTCTTCTTCACAACAAATACAATTATTTCAACAACAAGCAGGACAACTTTATAAATATGCCACTTATTAGGTAAATTGTTTTGATTTATAATTTTTAATGCATTTTAGACACTCTTTTGAGTTCTTAATCCACTGCATCTAAATCAAATAAATAATGTGTGAAGAGAAATACCTTTTGCTCCATTTCAGCATATATTGGATTTGATTTCTTCTTTGACTATCCAGGGACCTAATTAGCTCATCAGTAGTGCTATCAAATTCTCTTATGGCGAAATATGAATGATTCTTTTTTTCATTTGGTAAGCATCACCAACCTTTCTTGGGGAGGATTTAAAAGAATAAGGTCAAAATGTTTTTCTTTTTTCTTTTGTCATCCAGAAAGTTTAGGTCCTTGGGTTAAATAGAGGAGAAAAATATCTTAAAGAGCACTCCCTAACATTTTACCAAGTGTTTGAATCTTGGCACATACTAAAATTTATACTTATTATTTTGCATATCAGTGTAATTCAATAAACATTCAATAAATGGCATTTATATCCCAGGTATCTCAATAGAATGTTTACCAACTTTTGCTAGCAGCTGCTTCATTTTTAACTAATGCCCTTGTTCTTCTACTACTCAACTTTTCAGTATTAGGTGTTATATATTGTCTTCCCACTATGGAAGATGAAGATTTAGCTCTCTCACATTCACATTCTTTCTATATTGGGGTAGACCCCAATATATCATTTATCGTTATTGTATATTGTTCTGGTTGCACTAGTCAGTGGTTACATTAATGTAAGCCTACTCACTAGGTAAGCCTACTCACAGCTGAGCCATTTAGTGTGTATATTATGATTACTTGCACAGCTTTTTGTTTTCCCTGTAGTTAAAATTGCCTTGTTTTATATCCTTTGCTTATATCCTTTTCCATGTTTGCCCCTAATATTTCCCCATACTCTCCCCAAGAGCTGTGTATCTTCACTCAGTATGTTCAAACACTTCATGAATCCTGTCTGTTCCCATTGGAGACATTTCTCCTAGAGCATTCTGACCTTCAATCTGGACTAGTGTTCTCTGGGCCTTTGAAAGAGCCAACATCATTTTAATCTCCCTTTACCATCATCCTGGGGAATCTAGTCTTCTTTTATGTTCGATCCTCAGTTTCCTATATGTCCCGCTTTTCTCTTCCTTGGTTTGTTCTTTCATTTTGGTGGAGCAAATCTAGTAACTTTGTGGAAAAGGATGCATGGTAGGTTAATAATTTGAGGTCTTTCAGGTGTGAAAATCTTATTTTGCTCTTGTACTTAATTTGATAGTTTGGCTGAGTATAGAATTCTAGTTTGTAAATTATTTACCCTCAGAGTGTTGCTGTCTCCTCCCCTCCTCCCAATGTTCTTGCTCTTGTTACTATTGAGAAATCAAATCTTATGCTAATTCTTCTTAAATTCTGCTTTTCCTTCTCTGAAAATTTTTGGAAACTCATTCTTGGTGCTCTGAAATTTGACCAGAATACGTCTTGTTATGTGTTTGTTTTCATTTCTTTCCTGTAGATCCTTTCAGTCTGGCCACTGAGTTTCTTCAGTTTGGGGAAATTTTCTTGAATTTTTTTATTACTTTCCTTTCATTTTCCCTATTCTCCCTTTCAGTGTTGTACCTCTTAGATTCTCTAATTTTCTTTCCTATTTTTTACCTCTTCATCTTTTATTTAAGATTTTATTTTTACGTAATCTCTACACCCAACATGGGGCTTGAACTCACAACCCCAAGATCAAGAGTTACATGCTCCACCGACTGAGGCATCCAGGTGCCCCTACCTCTTCATCTTTTTGGCTCTACTTTGTGGGACATCTCTCCCACTAGATTTTGTGTTTTATATGTTGATTTCTAGGAGCTCCTTTTTGAGATCTGAATATTCCTTTTCCTAGCATCTTGCTCTTGTTTCAAAAATGTAATCTCTTTTTATAATCCCTCTGGCAATATTAGTGATTTTTTAAAGTTTGCTTCTTCTGTATGGTTTCCTTCAAACTTCTCTGTTTTCTGGCATATTACAGACCTCCAATTTCTGATAAACTTTTGCTCTTTGTTCTGTACATGTTTAAGAGTAGAGCTAAAAAGCTGATTGGAAGCTCCTACTATATGAAATGGGAGTTTGTTGATTTTTTTTTCAATTGAGTTTTGGAAACGAGGTCAGTATCTTTAGGTCTTTTCCCTGGGTCTGATCAGATTTCCTACAGAAGCATCTTCAAATCCTCTCTTTAAATGAAAAAAGTTAGGAATTTGGATGTCTTCACGTGCAGTATATGAACCTTTGTCAAGCTCCTATTTGAAGTATAGGATCTGTGTCCACTGTGCTTTTGTTTCGCAGTTCAGAGACCCTCTGTTTTATTCACCCTCCCTAGAAAATAAATCCGAGCCTATGCTGGAATGGGGAAAGGCCAGAGACAGAAGTTGGAGGGGATCTAATTACTTTTACAAAAGATTTTTTTTTTACCAGATCCTTCTTATTTTAGCCCCTTTTTCATCCCCAGTTCCAGGTATACATTAAGCTGCCTTTTGAGGGTGCTTGTGTGCAAATATTTTGCTCTTGGCTTTTCTCATAGCTGCCATAAGATCTGGCTTTTTCTCAGCTTCCAAAATGTCATTGCATTTGTCTCCTCTTCCATTCTCTTTGTTATTGTGGGTTTTAAAAATCCTTTTAGTGTCATTTCAGTGAAGTTTTGGGAGATAGCCAAGGTAAATGGATGTGTTCAGTCCATCATCTTTAACTGAAAGTCCGTTATATTTGTATCTCTTCATTGCATGGTACTAATTAAATACATAGTTGTTTGTGAGTGATTGACTAGAGCATCTAAAATGGCAATAGTTGGGCTCTTCTAGTAGATATTGGTATCTACTTTTCAGTTTTTAAAAAGCTTTATGCATGTCAAGGGGAGTGTTCTAGGTTTTAACAGACTAACTAAGGCACATCCTCTTTAAGGTCACATGGCCATCAGGGACTAGAGTTGGATAAATGAGAATGAAGCTGTGAAGGTTGCTGCTGCTTTTTTGCTCTTCTAATTTCTTCCCGCCAGGTGAAGGCCCATGTGCCTTCTGACCTAATTCAGACCTTGCTCTATTAATTTAATGTGGAAACACCAGAGTTCAAAGTATGATGTTAAATGGATTATTGCTCTGCCGTTTTTCTGTTACTACAAAGATAACCCTTCATGTTTATTATAGGACTTGTACATTATAATCTGAACAGTCTTTTCTTAATCAACTTTACTTCCTATATGCAATATGTGGTTAAGATATGTGCACTACCTTTTATAGCATTTGGGGACCATTAAGTCTTTTCCACTTAGTAGTTGCTTAGAAACTAGCTGAATTTTTGTCCAATTAGAATGAAATACTTTCCTCAATTTTAATTATAGCCAGAGTTCTTGATTTGACCCTACCATGAGCTACATTACTTATGAGTCATTGACTGTTCAGCATTATATACTGTTTTAAGTAAGCACCTCAGAAGGTGCTGAGATTTGAAAGTCATCTCTGACTGTGTTTCTTTGTTTAAATGTATCAAACCCTTGACATGGGTGACTAATGCACTGCTAAACCAAATCGAAGCACACTTTAAAATATATTCATATGTCTTTTCCTCCTTTGTTCCCATTACAGCATCCTCTGATTTGGATTCTCTCTTCATGGCAAACAGATCATTGGATTACTGCTCTTAAATTTCTTTTTTGGGGGAGCGCTTGGGTGGCACAGTCGGTTAAGTGACTCTTGGTTTTGGCTCAGGCCATGATCTTGGGGTTGAGACCGAGCCCCAAACTGGGCTCCTTGCTCAGCACGGAGTCTGTTTAAGATGCTCTCCCCACCTCTAAAATAAATAAATCTTTAATTTTTTTTCTCTTTTTTTGGCTGTTATCCCCCTTGCCATGACAGAAGGCTTTTCATTCTTGGCTCCACATTTTTGGCCTCTTTTATATAGAGCCCCAATATTCATCAAGAAAAGGACATAAGGGGAAAAGATAGGAGAGGGTTTTTCTTCGTTTTTCCTTTTCGTTATTTGATCAGTTGAACATGAAAGCATGTTAAATAGTTTGGTGGTAGAATTAAGGATCACAGTTCTATTGTGCAAGATTTTCTTTAGTGCTTTCTGTAAGACAGAGTGGGTGTTTTCATCATCTGTTTTAGGAGAAATTGCAGGTGCCTTTTACTAGAAGATGGAATGGGTCAGGTATAGATACTAATTGAGCAATCTAGATCAGTGATTCTCAACCCTGTGTGCCCATCAGGATTGCCTAAGGAGACCTAAAATATATGCTTAGGCTCCACCCTAAGAGATTCTGAACCAGTTGGTCTGGAGTTGGGTACCAGCGTTTCGGTCTTTTAAATTATCTCTCTGGTGATTCAGCTATTCAAGTAGGATTGAGAACCATTGATTCCAAGAGAACTCAATATATAATAGCAGCCCTGGTTCACCTTGAGTCTCCTGGATCTGGAGATTGCTAGGGAATATCTAGCTGTTGAGTATCTAGTGTTGGTTTATTGATTTGTTCTGCTTTGCTCCAAAGTCTGAAGCTAGGTTTCCAGTGTCTCTTAGTAAATCAAAGTGTCCTTGTCAGTTTTGGGAGACCTTGCTACTCATTTCTAACTATGGGTGTACTCATCAGCATCACCAAGGGACTTTTAAAAGATGTTTGGTCCTATCTCCTGATTTTAATTGATCTGGAGAGCAGCCTGGGTATGTATTTTTTAAAACCATTCACAAGGTGATTCTGATTCCTGGGATGTGATTCTGTGGTCTGTGATATAGTTTGTTATAAATAAATTCTTACCATATGAATGCTTTTCTGTGACGTGATCTATGGTGCTAAAGCTAGTTTGAGAAGATTCCACAAGCAAGATGTAGCCCATCTTGTATTTTTCTTACCCACTGAACTGGTCTCTGGCAAAGGTCTCCAATGGAAATCTTGGAGTTTGGAGTAGTTTCTTTTCTTCAGGGTGTATCTATTTCTGTTCACAGTTGCATTTAGAAGAAGTTAAAAAGAGTCCTGGTTGCCCTCTGTCAAAAGGTTAGACTATTATCCAATATATGAAACAAAAAGCAAAGTAGGAGAGAGAGAGTTTATGAGTAAAGTAGATTTCTGATCCTTTAGGGAAGTGTGGTCGTATTTGGGAGTTGCTTTGGTTACAGAGGCATGAGTGGTTGACCTTGGCTTTAGAACCCTTTGGTTGAGACTGTTGTTGATTGACTCTGAAAAGTGTGTTCACTGCAGTGTCTGCTGCTGCTTGGTTGACCTTGAATTCTCTGAGACTGTCATTGTAATTGGCTTTCAGAAGTATGTTCCCTGAAGCAAGTTGAGTTGTCATTGATAATTAGACTGAGGTGAATTGCCATTGATCAAATAGGTTTAAAAGGGGGTGCTGGTGGTTACTAGTTACCATACCTATTGAATAATCAATTTTCCTCTCCCCAGAAGTATAGAGACTTTTATTCTTGCCTCAGACTACCAATTCTTTTTTTTTTTTGATACATAAGCTTCTTTTATTCAAATACCAGTCTGATCACACATGGTCCAAGAACACTCAAATAATAAGCCACATATAAACAGATGTTAAATTGGTCTTCAAACATTATAGCCAATGAGGCCACGCTTGCCTATGATCTCGCCGACATAAAACCACATCCACACCTCGGTGGCCACCAAACCATTCAGCAGAGCTTCCTTAACTGTGAGCTGTTTGAAGCTACCAGTTTGAGCACTCTTGACTATTTTTTTCAAGCTCTGAATAGCTGTAGGGATCTCAGCAGGGGTTGGAGGAACCAGCTCAACCTTGGCATAGTGCCAAAATGTGGCCAATCGAGGCTTCGAGTAAGTCACAGCAGCGTTCACCAGCGCCGGGGCCTTTTCCGCGAGGTTACCGACAAACTGGGCCATGGTTCCAAGCTGGAAGATCCAGACTACCAATTCTTGCTTCTCTGAGAAATGAAGTTGCTTCCGCACTTTACTCCAAACATCATCATGGTGATATACAGAATTCCTGGGTCAGTTAATTGTTCTAATCGTTCCACAAAGATTATTTGAGAATTTCTGATTTCCAGGGATTGTTCCAGGACTTCCCAAAGGTAGACCCCGTAGCATTGAAAAGGAACCTGAAGCTTGATAATATGAGTGTGGGTGGTAAATGTTCCTTGTACATTCTCATCACTACTTCTGTTCATTTTCTATTTCTAATGAAACATTTGAGGATTTCTTACTTCACTCAATTTCTGTTTCATATTCTAAACTCTATCAGTCACTTGGTATTCTTTTAACTATTGCCCTCTCTTGTAGGGGATTCGAAATCAGTCCTATGTGAAGTCTTGATTTGGACATTTGCTGTGTGACTTCAGGCAAGTCACATAAGTATCTCTGAGCCTCAGTTCCCTCTTCAGGATTGAGATCCATGCTTACGTACCTTAGTCAGGTGTTTGAAAGTTAGATGACATTCAAGTGCTTTGTAAAGTGTGACGCACACATGTTTTGGCCATCTTATTCCTTATGGTATAATGTGTTGCTTTTTTTCCTTAATATCTTGCACATGGGAGGTACTATGTCTGTTAAATGAGTAAATTGATCACAACACTCCCTATCATGAAAAGCAAGGATGATTAACTTTTTGGATTTTATAGTTTGCTACCAAAAAGAACTGGGATTGCAAAAGTGTTTGAATAGGAACCAAAGATATAACAAGTTTAGGTCACTGAGTTTAGCTCTGTCATTGAAATAAGAGGATTCTTATGCAGGATAAATAAATATAAATCTGTCACTTAAATGAAGTGTTGATGACTTACCTTATTATTTTTCAGTAAACTTTTAATTTTGGAACAGTTTTGAATTTACAGAAAAATTGTGGAGATAGTACATAGTTTCCATATACTATATAACCAGTTTTTCCCATTATTAGCATCTTATATGAGTATTGTACATTTGTTACAGTTAGTGAACCAGGATTGATACATTATTAACTAAAGTCCACACTTCATTCAGATTTTCTGAGTTTTTACCTAATATCCAATTTAGGCTACGATATTACATTTACTAGTATTACATTTAGACTTCTTTTGGCTATGACAGTTTCTCAGACTTTCCTTGTTTTTGATGACTGACAATTTTTCAAGAGTAGGGGTCATATACTTTGTGCAGTGGCCCTCTGTTGGGATTTGTCTGATGTTTTTCTCATGGTTACTAGGGTTATGTGTTTTGGGAAAAAAGACCACAGAGGTTAAGTGCCATTTTCATCCCAACATATGAAGGGTGCATACTATCAAGATGACTTATTGCTGTTGATGTTGACCTTGATTACCTGCTGAGATGGTAAAGTTACTCTCTTTCCGTCTTCCCATACTGTATTCTTTGGAAGAAAGTCACTATGCCTAGATCATACTTAAGGAGTGGGGAGTTATACACCATTTCCTTGAGGGTAGAGTATCTACCATTATTCTTTTATTAACAGAGATCATTTCCACTCAATAAATGTTAAAACCAACAGTAAATATTTTTTTAAAATAATAAAATATTAAAAACATTTGAGTCAGTTGGGAACTAGACAAGGATTCTTTTTTACTATGATTATTTATGATTTTGGTTTATCTAGCCAATGCAATAAAAAACAACAAAAACCTTTATGTTGGATCTTTTCATGGATACAATTGTATACTAAGAAACCCAATAGATTCTAGTTAAAAAAAAAACAAAAAACAAAACTAAGAGAATTTGTTAAAGTGGCCAATTGGATACGAGATAAAATTACAAAAATTACTTGCTTTTCATTATTTTAGCATAAGTCTTAGAAAAGGAGAGAGAGGAAAAATTCCAGTCTCAGTAGCAACAGATATAGTAACTACTTTAGAATAAAGCTAACGAGAAAGACAAGGCTCTTATATGAAGAAAACTGAAGTTTTATTGAAGGTCATAAAATAAGATCTGAACAGATTAAAGGACACTGTGTACTTGAGTGGGGAGATTTATTATCATAAAAATACCAGTTTTCTAAAAATGTGTTTAGTGTCATTCCAAATAGAATCCTGACAGGACTTTTTTGAGGGGTAAGGGTGATACTTGATAAAATAATAATGTTTATATAGAAGAACAAATGCCTGAAAAATCAAGAGAAATTGAGATGAAAAAGGAAGTAGGTGCCCTACCAGTTATCCGAATATACTCTTGTGGCAGATAGACTATAAGATGGCTGCCTTGACCCCCATTTCCTGGTATTCATGCCCTTATGTAACCTCCACCACTTGGGTCTGAGAGGACCTATGACTTGTTTCTAATTAAATACAACAAAGATGTTCAAATGCATGTGAATACATGTTCATGATTACATTAGATAAGACTGTAATGTCTACCTTCCTGAGAGACTCTCCCTGGCTGGCTTCGAAGAAGTAAGCTTCCATATTGTGATCTGCTATGGAGAGGGCCACATGGCAAGGAACTGAGGGCAGCTCTGGCTGACTGGCAGCAAGAAACTGAGGCCCCCAGTTTGGCAGCCTGCAAGCAACAGAATGATACCAACAATCAAGTGATCTTGGAAGCAGATCCTTCCCCTTGTAGGCCTCAGATGAAACTGCAGCCTCCTGACCCCTTGATGGAAGCTATGTGAGACTCTGAAACAGAAGACCCAGTTAAGCGGTGCCCAGATTCCTGACCCTGCAGAAACTGGGAGGTAATAATTGTATGCTGTTTTATGCCTCTACATTTGTGGTAATACGTAACTAATAGAGCTATGAAGTGACTAATTGATTCAATCTCATATTGACTTAGAAAGAGACAAATAGGTCAGTGGAACAATAGAGAATCCAAAAATAAATTCTAGTGTATATGGTTTACTATATGAAAAAGAACATTCATTTTAGTGAGAGAAAAGGTAGGTTTAAATGATGCTACTGGATATATAGAAGGAAGTAAAGTTGGAGCCCTTGCTTAAATAATATTAAAGCTTCTAGTTGGTTTAAATGCATAAATATAAAACCAAAACCAAATCCTGTAAGAAAATATAGAGATTATACGCAGGACATGAGTCAGAGAGACTGCCTTAAGCCAGCTGAAGACTCAGAAGCAATTTAAAAAATGTCTTTCTTATAAAATTTTTAAAATTATATGGCAAAAGTTACAATAAAGTCGGGGCGCCTGGGTGGCACAGCGGTTAAGCGTCTGCCTTCGGCTCAGGGCGTGATCCCGGCGATCTGGGATCGAGCCCCACATCAGGCTCCTCTGCTATGAGCCTGCTTCTTCCTCTCTCACTCCCCCTGCTTGTGTTCCCTCTCTCGCTGGCTGTCTCTATCTCTGTCGAATAAATAAAAAATAAAATCTTAAAAAAAAAAAAAAGTTACAATAAAGTCAATTAAATGGTCGTGGTGAGATAAGGAGCTAGTGCCAGACTGTTAACTAATATACTATTTTCTTCATTAATAAAGTCCTGTTACAAAAAAAAATTATTTACATTCTGATGCAAGCTTCTCATCTTGGACTGATGACAGTTTGCTGATCAGCGCTGGCCCACTGACCACACTTTGGGAATCACTGCTCTAGGAAAGGGGTCAGCAAACCATTTCTATAAAGGAACAGATAATAAATATTTTTGGCTCTGTGGGCCATATGATCTCAGTTGAAAAGACTCAGCTTTGCCATTGTCATGTGAAATCAGCATAGACAAATGTAAATAAAGAAGCCAAGCTATCTTCAAATGAAACTTTATTTGCAAAAAGGTGGGCAGCCCAATTTGACCCATGGGCTATGGTTTCCTGACTCCTGCTCGAGGGCATACCAATATAAGGAAGGAATAATCCTTAGCCTCAAGTATTAAAGTTTAAAGTTTAAATGGGAGGCGTGCCTGGGTGGCTCAATCATTAAGCGTCTGCCTTTGGCTCAGGTCATGATCCTGGGGTCTTGGGATTGAGCCCCGCATTGGGATTTCCCTCTCCCTCTGCCTGCTGCTCCCCCTATTTGTGCTCGCTCTCTTTCTGTCAAATAAATAAATAAAGTCTTTTAAAAAATGAAGTTTAAATGGGCATGTAGGAGTGGGAGTGAAGTGAGCCTCCCAATTTGGGGCTTGAAAGAGCTAGCCATGCACTATCCAATACAGCAGCCACTTGAGTGCTTCAGATGTGGATAGTCCAAATTGAGATGTGCTCCAAGTATAAAATACATAGATGTTGAAGAATTAATATGAAAAAATATCTCCATTTTTATAGTATGTGTTGAAATGTTAATATTTTGGGCCTATTAAGTTAAAATATTATTAAAATTAATTTCACCTGTTTCTTTTTAATTTCAGTGTGGCTAGTAAGAGAATTTAAAGTCAAGTATGCAGTACACCAATAGATCTCTATTGGACAGCACTGGGCTAAAAGTACTAGAAGTTTAAATTAAGTGCTGTGGGGCCAAGGGAGAGAGCTCATCTATCTGGGGAATTTGGGAAAGTGAAATGGACAGAATCCACCTTGGAGAATGACAGGATTTTGACAAGTAGTGCCCTGGGAGGATCACGAATGCTCTCAGTTGGAGGAAGTGGCATAAATAGAATGGTTTCTGTGTTTCAGACAGGAGTGAGTTTAGCTATTATCAGGGACCAAATGTGGTACATCTAGGTAAGTACACATAGGCCTTATGGTGGGTTGACTGCATGGGTTAGGGCTTTGGACCTATTTTGGCTGGAGGGGTGGGAAGACTAGACCATACTTTCAAGCAGGGAGTGGTAGCTTTGGAAGCTGTTTACAGGCCTAATCTAGAAACAGTAAGTTGGTTGGGTTGGAATAAGAAAGTCAAGAAGTGGTGAAACCTGGTTAAAAAGCACAGGGACAATGAGAATGCAGGATAGAGGATAGTGAACAGCCACTTTATGAGAAGACAAGGATATTTGTGAATGAGGGAGACCTCCCGTGTTATGTGCTTGAAGAACCTGGACAATGACGATGCCCTTGTAGAAATGCAGACCTTAGAAGTTGGTTTGAGATTAATAAGATGTGCTCCATTTTGCATGTGTTCAGTTGGGGATGCCCATAGATTTAAGAGCTAGCCCAGCTCTCAGAAGCTTGCTCACGTGTGTTCTTTGCTGACAAAAGTGGCCCTGCGCACTTCTTTACATTTGGCCATCTCTGTACTTCCTGACCTTTCCCACTGTCCACCATGAACACTGTGAATTGACCAGGAGAAAGGATCTGACCCTTGGCTATTTGCTTGTTGGCTGGTCAGCGGAACTTAAGATGACCAGGCTTGTGAGATCTGGACAGAGCAGTTCTTTGGGGGCACTTGAACTCAAGACACAAGAGACATGGCTGATGTAGGGACAGAAGGAGAAAGAAACACAGGGACAAGTAGCAGAGAAAGGAAAAACTTCGGTGAGTGGGCCCAGTGAACTCCTGGCCACTAGACTCTGCAGGTTCCTCAGCAGCTCTCTAGGAGCCCACACTTTTCCCTCTGGCCTGGAAGAATGGCTTTTCATGGTTGTGGGGAGGTATGGCCAAGCAGGTGTGATTCCTAGCTCCCTATTCTCTCCTTTTCTCCTAACAGGAAAGCTCCTTGGCTAACTAAGAAGGGCTATGAGGTTGATGTTTAAAGTTGTTAAAAAGGCAGGTTCAGAATTAAAAGAGGAGGTCGGTGTGGAGATGCAAAATTGAAGACTGTCCATTTGTTCGTGTAAGAAGCGTGAGATCATAAACAGGACTCTTTTTCAACTGCATGGTAAGCCCAGAGTTCTGCATGGAGTCGATGCTAAATTGCTTGTTGGTAGTAGGTCTAATAGGTGTAGCAAAGCGTTTGGCCAGCATTCAGCACTAACGGAAGCCTGAGTTTCCAGTAAACCTCATTTAAGGGATGAAGGTTCTGCGACAGGGTAGAAGCGAGTTATTGGAGCAAGTTACTTATTAATCTCCTTAACAGCAGCTGTGCTATTTGTGACGTGAAGCTGGCCGTTGTTTATATTCCTCAGAGATGTTTTGAGAACAAACAAGTAACTGCTTTGTATGTTGTATTTTTCATAAGATCGTCCCGGTCTGCAGAGGTAGCTAGCCTGACAGTTTTTGTAAGTGGCTTAGAACAGGCAGCTCTGAATGTTGGCTCGATGAGTGCTTTGGGGGGCCTTTGATTTGGTCTAGATGACAAATGGAGGTGAAATGCACTTCTCCACGTCGTTGGAAACTCAGATCAAAGTCTTTTAAACCAAGATGTCAGGAGCCAACTCTGTATCTAGCATGTGAATACTTTTGAGATAAAAATCCAGGAAAAGAGAGGTGCATAAATGAATAAATATTCTAATGAAAAGCTGTTCAAATAAGCTGTCTATAAAACAGTCTGTATATATGGTATACCATTTTTGTAAGGAAGAAAATGCATGTAACAAATCCTGGAGGGGGACCCATATCAGAATGTTAACAGTTATAGCTGGGTGGTAAGAGAATTCGTGGGTTACTTTTTTTCTATGCTTTATTTTCTGAGGCTTCTTTCCTCCCCTTACATAGAGCACGAATTACATTTGCAATTAAGAAAATAGTAAATGCTATTTTAAAAACAAAAATTTGGGGGCTCCTGGCTGGCTCAGTCAGTAAAGCATGCAACTCTTGATCTCCGGGTCGTGAGTTCAAGCCCCACCTGTGGCGTAGAGTTTAATTTAAAAAATACACACAGACATACACACACACACACACACACACACACACACATATATATACACACACACATATAAAATTTTCTGGGCATTTTATAGTGTATAGTTTTCCTTTGTTCCTCAAGGATGGAGTGCCTATTTTTAAATCATCAAGCCATTCATAATGCAGCAGTTTTTTGACCCACTCCGTTTTAGCCACTAGATTAAGTTAATGCAGAGCAAAAACACATTTAACTTGATTTTTAAGCCTTGTCGCTTCAAAATAAAAGAAAATGCCCGCTTCTATTAAACAATGAAAGATTTTTTTCGCAATGTGTTTCAAATACAATATTAAGACAGGACATAATATGATAATTTGTATCTACCACCCAACTTTATCAGATCTTGGTATTATGCCTTATTTGCTTTGGGTATTTAGTTTTTAAAGAAAGATGAAAAATTACAGTTGAGTCCTCTACATCTCTCTGTCATAAATTTAGAGTTTATAAGTTGAGTAAATATAAATTGTGTACATTTACTAATACATGCATATCCATAATGATTATAAAGTATCGCTTTCAGATTTTTAAACTTTGTATAAATGAACCACACTATGGATCTTGTTTTGAAACTTGCATTTTTTGCTCACCATTGTTTGACATGTTTCCACGTTGATAAATGCAGCTCAAGTTTAGGGGCTGACAAAGTATGGCCCATGGGCCATGGGCCAAATCTAGCCAGCCACCTCTTTTTGTATGTCAACTAGGTATTGTAAGGAAACTAGGGCTGCTTTCACACCAAAACAGCAGAGTCGAATAGTTGTACCAGAGACTGGATGGCCCAGAAAGCCCACAATATTTACTGTCTACAGAAAGTATTTTACAGAAAATAGTAAATATTTACTGTTTACAGAATGTTGGCCTATCTCTGATCTAGTTCATTCTTGTTGTGGATATATCATTCTTTATCTGTTTTCCTGCCCAATGGGGGCACTTCTTTCCTGTTTCTAAGAAGTGATGCTTCGTGAACATTGGTGTGTGTGTGTGTATGTCTCTGTGTGTGTGTGTGTATATATATATATAATCTATCTTCTTACCAGGTGAGTGAGAGCATTTCCAGTGTAGCATGTTGATCATAAACAATTAAACTTTTTCTATATTTTGGTCCTGTTTTCCATACTTAGCAAAAAAAAAAATCCAAGGCAAACAATGGCCCTGTTAGCCAATAGTTATGTTATTTAGTGGCCTAAGAGAGAGAAGATATTTTTACTGTTGATTTCAATGCTTTTTCTCAAAGTGGATTTTTCTTGCTGAAGAGGGCAAAGTGCTGAGTGATGCATATGGAGCAAAGGGAAAGTTACAAATGGTTCTGTCAGCAGCAAGGGAGTACCCCTGTATGCAGTTAACTGTATTAGGTCATGGCGATGTTGTTGTTACTATTTAGAGCTGCTACTTGATTAGTGAGCATTTACTGAAGGAAAAGGATAGTATTTTTTAAAAAGATTTTTATTTTTATTTAGTTGACAGAGAGTGAGAGAGGGAGAGAGCACAAGCAGGGGGAGGGGCAGAGGAAGAGGGAAAAGCAGACTCCCCGCTGAGCAGGGAGCCCTACACGGGGCTCAGTCCCAGGACTGTGGGATCATGACCTGAGCCGAAGGCATATGCTTAACCGACTGAGCCCCCCAGGCGCCCTGGACAGGGATAGTATTAAGCACTTCATGTGCATTATCTTATTTAATTCCCATAGCAACCTGTTGAGGTAGTAATTACTGTTCCTCATTTTGAGAAGCAGCAGCTGGGGTCCAGAGTTTGGCCCAAGGTCATGTTTAAGTAAGGCTTCCGTTTGGACCTCTCCACCTGCACTGGGCCTGGTGCTCCTCCAGTGGGGCCCAGTTTTCCATGGTAGACCTTTGAAGATGAGTTAGAGGGTACTCTGAGAGTCCACACTGCTCTGAGGCACAAGTGCTCGTCGGCGCCAGCCTTGGCTCCCATAAGCTGGCCATGGCATCATGCACAAAGAAGCGGCCTTGGTTTTCCAGAAAGGTCAATGCTTACAACTTAAGTGGGAGTCATTATCTTCTATGGTTCTCTTGTAGAAAACTGAGGCCAGGGCCATCTTTTCTAATGTTTTCCCGTCCTCTCAGCTCAAAACTCCCAGTTTCTCAAGTGGGCATTATACTGCTCCACAGGTAAGTGGTGGCAGTCGAAGACTGTCCAAGGGACCCTAATGTCAGTCACAGAGCTCTTCCTGAACAACTGGGCAGCTGCCCATTCACTTCCCGAGGTCTGAATCTCTAAATGTCTTTGTCCCTCTTCCGTTTATGGCCAGGGTGGGCAAGACATAAGAGATCCTGAAAACCTTCATGGGGATAGTCTTGCTACTCTCATTAAACAAACAAACAAACATGCCTAGAAGACTAAATTACTGCCCCAAACTGCATGGGTATTATTTGTCTCGCTGCTGTGAAAGATGGTAAGAATGTCAGCTTGTCTCTCCTGGCTGTAAGCTCCCAATCACATTGAACAAGATGGAAGCCAAGTTGTGAAAAGCTGCTGGAGATGCAGTTTTTTCTTTGCTTTAAAGAAACAAAGCTGAAAGCAGAGGAATCCTCAGGCATTTTCCTATGGAGCTGACACTAGCTTAAACAGTTGCCTAATCCACAGGTTAAGCTCATTGGCACAATTGCCAAGTCAAAGTTTGTCAGCTACAGTGAACTTGCTTCCTCCCTTGAACTTGCTTTCTCCCTTGAACTTGCTTTCGAGCAATATTCTGACCAGTTGTTTATGCCCCTAATGAATGGCAAGAAAACAACAATACCCTGCTTTATAATGACAATAAAAACTTTTTGCCATGAAACATAATTGTCAACCAAAAATTTTCCATGGCCGATGAATATCAGTTGTACAGTCAGCTGATGTGTAGACTTGGGTACACAGTCTTTAAGTCTTTCAAATCTGCCTTGCATGTTTGCCTTCTGAAGATGCCTATCGAACATCAATTGAGGAACTTGTGGTTATTCTAAACTCATTGTCAATTGGACTTCTCTTTGCATATTGATTTTTTGACACCACCAGCTCTAAACTTAATCTATTGTGTGACAGCAATCAAATAGTTTTGAAATTACGAAACTGATGTAGTGTTCCATGCTTCATTGTTTGCGTATAACACCCAGTGCTCATTGCAATATGTGCCCCCCTTAATACCCATTACCATGCTAACCCCTCCCACCACCCCCCTTCCCTCTGAATCAAAAACTAATGAAGTACTGTATGGTAACTAGCATAACATTAAAAAAAAGAGACTTAGATAGGACCGAGGTGCTCATTCTATCTCAGTAACATTTAAATTAAAAAAAGTTGGGGGGGGTGCCTGGGTGGCACAGCGGTTAAGCGTCTGCCTTCGGCTCAGGGCGTGATCCCAGCGTTATGGGATCGAGCCCCACATCAGGCTCTTCTGCTATGAGCCTGCTTCTTCCTCTCCCACTCCCCCTGCTTGTGTTCCCTCTCTCGCTGGCTGTCTCTATCTCTGTTGAATAAATAAATAAAATCTTAAAAAAAAATAAAAAAAAAAAATAAAGTTGGGGGGGGACACCTGGGTGGCTCAGTTGGTTAAGCATCTGCCTTCGGCTCGGGTCATGATCCCAGGGTCCTGGCCTCGAGCCAGGCGTTGGAGCTTCTTGCTCAGCAGGGAGCCTGCTTCTCCCTCTGCCTGCCATTCCCCCTGCTTGTGCTCGCTTACCCTCTGACAAATAAATAAACAATTAATTAAAAAAAAAGAAATTAGGAACCTGAGCACGCCACCAGGAAAAGCCCCTGATGAACATGATTCGATCATATCACTTCCAATTAGCCTGTGGGCTTTGTCATTGTATTTTCACATCTGTGCAATTGTAATAACCCTAAATGCGCAGTTCTGCTCTTTCCAATTAATGTGGTTCACATGTGGACTGCATTGGCATGTGTTGAAATGGTTGTATTACATTGTGTTTGAAAAATTAAGTCTTTATGGTATGGGAAAGCCATAAAGAAGTGTCAGAAAACACATACAGCTTAAATAAGAATTAAAAAGCAACTACTCATCTAGCTCACCTCCAAGGTTAAGAATTGGAACATTGTCAGGACCCCTCTATAGCCTCCTGAGTGACCCTCTCTATCATATTTTCCTCTGTAGGAAAACTATACAGACTGATTTATCATCCATCCCCTTGCTTTTGGTAGTTCTACGACATATGAATGTACCCTTAAATAGCCTAGTACTTCTCTCTCTTTTGTTTTTGTCTGTCTTTGAATATATGTACGTTGAGAATACTCCATGTGTTCTGTGACTTCTTTCACTTAACGTAAAAGATCCAGCCATGTTGTTACCTGGGGCTAGGTTTATTCTTTCTCATTGCTTTATGATATTTCAGTATATGACTGTACCACAGGTTACTCATTCTGTTATTGGACATTTGGGTGGTCCTCAGTTTGCTTTTATGAATAATGCTGCTATGAATATTCTTTTGTTTACTGTTGAACATCTGTGAAAATGTAGATGCATCTTTAGTTTAAAAGATGCTGCTAAACTCCTTTTTCTAGTGATTATGGATTGGTGAGAATTCTAGTTGTTTCACATCTTCTCCAGCGCTTGATCTTGTTAAACATCTCAATGTTTTTCCAATTCGGTGGATGTTTAATAGTATTATGGTGCTTTTAATTTGTGTTCCTCTGGCTAATAACAAGAAAATATATATTTTCATATATTTGTTGCCCATTCTTGTAATCACTTTGAGGACTATATATTTCATTGTCCCATGAAAAGACATCTTATTTTTTCCCTAACTCCTATGATTTGAAAGATTTAAAATTTTTTAGTATAGTTGGCACACAGTGTTATGTTACTCTCAGGTGTACAACATAGGGATTCACCTTCTTTATATGTTATACTATGCTCACCACAAGTGTAGCTACCTTCTGACACCACACACCACCCCCCTCCCCTCTGGTGAGAATGCAGAGAAAAAGGAACCTTCCTGCAGTGTTGATGGGAATGCAAATTGGTGCAGCCACTGTGGAAAACAGTATGGAAGTTTCTCCAAAAATTAAAAATAGAACTACCATATGATCCATTAATTCTCCTACTGGGTATTTACCCAAAGAAAATGAAGACACTGATTCGAAAGATTTTTGACTAATAAGTTGCATTTTTAAGAGTGTTTTTAAAATGTAATTGCTTATATTTGAATGTAATAGATTTGTATATGATTTTGGAATACAAATAATAATTTATGTATAATACAAACATATGTAATCATTAATCGGGTCATTTATTCATCTGACTGTGTTTGCTCCTTTGTTTTTCTAAACATTGCTGCTGAACACCTGGAGCCTAGACCTAGGCACTTTTTAAAGAAGTTCTGAAAATGCCTGGTGGGCCCTTTTTACTACCTTCAGTTCTTCTTAGGGTTCTGGAGACCCAGGCATTGGTCTAGAAACTTAGGTTGCTTTCAGCCATCATCTGTGTGTCTGATAAAGCATAAATGTCTGTTGCTTTGCCCCCGTTTGCAGATTTAGGAGCTGTGCAGTATTTAATACCGGGAATGCTTTGAATATTTTTAATCTAATTTCTTTTGGGGGTTATTTCCTTGGAATATATTTCCAAATGTGGAATTAGTAGTAAACATCTTATTTCTTTTAACCTGGTATCTCATATGTTAGGAGATAAACAGATCACACCAGCCATTGACCCACAGTGTGTCTCACAGCCTTATTCCAGATGCATTTTCTTAGTTTAGTTAGTAGACAGACGTGGTATAGATTTCTCTTTTAATTTGACTAAACGCTGAACTTAGGGACTTGATTTTTAAAAAGCCGATTCCTTGAAAAATCATTTATTGAAAGTCCAGTGTATATTTGCATCCTGTCCTCAGAGTAAATGATCAGTGCTTTAATTCCTTTATGTTCTACTGGAACAAATGGCCAATTTGTGACGTTATTGAGTTGGTCAGTGGGGATGATTTATGGCTATGAAACCTAACATATAAGTTAAGGACGACTCTTAGAAAAATGTGCTTGAGATGTGTCAGATTCATGTGTGCTTATTAGCTGTGGAGGAGGAAGGCATTGATAGTATTGATCGCCTGTATTTGAAAGTGTCCTAAATAGAGTGTTGAATGACTATATTTTACACCCAAAACTAATAGAGCTTTCTATGTTAACTAACGAGAATTAAAAGAAAAACTTAAAAATAAGTAAATGTTTGGTAGAGTTCACCTGTTTAAAAAAAAAAGAACAAAGTGTCCAAAATAACCCGGAAGTCTCAAACATGCTCCATTTTCTCTTTCTTTCTCTGGGACTGTTACCTTTCAGCACTAGCTTTGGCCAAATTTCCGTAATAAATCCTTACGTAATAGATCCTTGTTATAAGGATGTAATGCAGAGATTCTCAGCGGGAGAGGGGAGGTTTGCCCTCAGGGGAACATTTGGCAGTGTCTATAAACATTTTTGGTTGTCACAACTAAAAGGAGAAGGTGAGGCTGAGAAACCCCGCTCTAGGCTAAGCAAGTTTCTTTCCCTCGGTTTCCTCCCCAGTCACCGTTGGTTCCATGTTTTATGAGTGAATTATCTGTTCCCAGTCATGTTGCATTTATATGCAATGCAATATGCTAATTTTAAGTGTGTGATTTGATGAATTTTGACAAAAGCATACTGTTGTGCAACCGCCATTGTACTCATGTTTAATATGTTTAAATTTTAATTCTGTAGCTTCAAATATGTATTCGTTAAATAATACTGTATTACGGGGCAGAAGGAAACTTAAAGTAATTCAGGGACTGTTGGGTAGTTTATGACTCATAGGTAGAACATACGGTAATCCATGAAGGACGATGCCATTGAGCTGAGTCCTGAGTTTTACCCCATTTTAATACGAATCTGGGGGGTGCTTCATTTTACTTGGAGGGTCATGTTTAGTTCTCTGAATGATTGGCTTAGCGGAGACTTGTCTTAGCCTCTATCATAAAGTATGGAGTTTTAGGTACACAAATTTCTGTATTCTTTTGCATTTTCTAGGGTTTTTTTGCTGTTGTTCATTCAGGTTAAAATAAAACTCGGTGTTTGAAAGCAAACCCAGAATATATACTACTGTCCTAAAAGATAATTTCCAGAATGTTGGCTACTTTGGTGGTTAAATTTAACCTCGGTAAGTAGTAGCAGTTGTCTGCGGTAAAGTGAATGGAAACCCTTGCTTACATTGCTGAACCACATTCTTAGAGGGGGAGCTTTGCCTTGACCACTAACTGCTGTAATTGGAGCTTGGGAGATGATTTGAGAGGAGAATTGGAGTTATACGTGAGTCGGAGTGCTTGGCAGGTGCTTTCTCTTTTCCCCTTTGGTTCCCTTTCCAGTCAAGGTGGTATTCATATTCTGGGTTTTATAGGCAGTTTGTTAGTGTGTCTCAAGGAGAAACACAGAAAAGTTAGGTGGGAAGGTGGTCAGCAGTTGTGTTCATATTACTATACTGTAATGAGAATATAACAATTCTTACATAATAGCAAAAAATGAGGTAAGGTTTGGAGCATTGCAACATTTAGAGGCATTTAAGTACATTTTAATACTATAGGTTATGGCTCAGAATAACTACAGGAATCTTGCTGGTTTTATTTGTGGATTTAGTTCAGGCAAACTATCAACAGTACCGAAATGATACTCTGTGAAAAGGAAAAAAAAAATTAACCACAAATTTAAACTGCTGTGTTTGCTGGTTTTCCTCTCTTGGCCTTGTGCGCCAATCAAGAATTGCTGGAGAAAGAAGTCATGTTGAACCATTCTGCCAATTCCACCATGTAATCTTGGGATGATTTGTGTCACCCCTCATGGTAACCTGAGTATTTCGGAACACTCATGATGAAAAGAGTCTTCCAACTTGAGAAAATCAGGACTCTTTTGGAACAACATTTCAAATGCTAAGAAAAGATGTTTCTGTACGGATGTTTGTCCTCAGTGCTTTCTTCCATGGCCTCTGAGCCTGGGATGCCATCTTACTCACTGGCAATCGAGTTCCAGGAATGAGTGTCTTGTCCAGAAGAAGTGATATTTTGGAGTGGCCTTATCTTTGTTTTGAAAGAAGGCATTAATAGCACGATCCCAGTTTATTTTTGATAATGGGCTAGAACATGGACAAAAATCTCAGGCATTTAAATTCCCCATTTGTCCCTGCTTCTCTTCACTGCTTACTTACCCCTCTCCACCACCTACTTTCACTGGCCCTCTTGACAAGAAGGGTGTTTTGCTAATGGATATGTGGTTATTTAACCCTCAGGCCGAGGCTAGGTTAGCGTTAGAAGGGTGGATTGCATTTTCTGAGTTGAGAATTTCAGTTTGATGCTGCTCAAGCCTTTTAGTTGGTTAGCCACATGATTGGCACTGAGCCACTAAGAGATAATGATTTGGTGAAAGTGCGTAAAACTTTTAAAGTCTGGAGGAGCGCAACAGATTTGGAATCCTGCTCTACTGAACAGATTGTGCCCTGATGTTTTTCATTCAACTAGAATTTTCCCATGTCTTTAAAAATTCTTTAAAAATAGCATTAAATGGTCATGTATTTTTCTATCCTGAGGTTCATTTGTTAGCCGTTTTTCTGCTCTACCATACACAGGTTGTTTCTAGTTTTTCACTAATATCAGATTGTGATTAGTAGCTTTGAACTTAAATCTTTGGCTTTGCATTTCATTATTTGCTTAAGCTAACTTCCTTATGGAAGGATTAACTATGAATGTTTTTAGATATTGAAAATTTTTGCCAGAAAAAAGCTTTCAGCAAGGATGTTTGCCAATATCCTCCTGCTAATTGCCTAAGAAAATGTTAATTACAGCACAGTCATGCCATTGACAAAGATTTAAAAACATTTTAGAATTTAGTTTTAAAAAATGAGTAAATTATATGTGTGTGTGTTTAATTATAAGATGAAACTTTAAAAATCTGTATTTTATGGGGGCGTGTACGTGGCTCAGTGGTTAAGCGTCTGCCTTTGGCTCCGGTCATTATCTCAGGGTCGTGAGATCGAGCCCCATATCAGGTTCCCTGCTCGGCGGGAGGCCTGCTTCTCCCTCTCCCACTTCCCCTGCTTGTGCTCACTCTCTGGCTATCTCTCTCTCTGTCAAATAAATAAATAAAATATTAAATTAATATGAAAATCTGTATTTTATGACTTGTCTTTTCTTTTACTCTGGCCATTTTTCTATTAGTGGTGTTTTATTGTTTTGTAAGAGGGTTTTTACATTAAAGCTGTCTATCCATTATTTTGTGTGTTGCACATTACCTAATATTGTCATTCCTCTTGTAATTTATGAGGTAAGAGCTATATAAATTATGAATTTGATAAAATAAAAAGTAAACTTATATATAGCTGTAACGCTATAGAAAACGTTGGTATTAATCCTTCTTTACTTCTCTACAAGGACCTGACTGGGCATAACCCTAAAGGCATTGTGGCTGAGAATTCATGATCTGATCTGGATTCAGCTTTTCTCTAGCACTTTTATGACCCTTTTGCCCCTTTTTTCTTAATTGCCTCACACTTCATGAGCCAGGTTGGTGTGTTACTTTATTGTACTAATGTTATCACTCCTAATTGCAGGAAGTTGTTGGTCTTTTCTACTTACGACCTTGATCAAAGTTTCTTAATACTGTCTTTTAATTTCTAAGAAGTTTTCTCAGTTGTGCGATGTCACAGATATGTTTATTGGGAATGGCTCACGTCTGTTAGCCTGGCCACAAATGCTTCAGATAGTTGTTGCTCTCAAGGAGTTTATACTCCAATGGTGGGGAGCATGCAGTGGACGTGCAAAGAAAAGGTAGAATTTTGCCACGCATATTTGTTTACTTGCTTGGTGATTTTTTTAACAACTTTATTGAGGTATAATTGACATACCATAAACCAAACCTATTTAAAGTGTACAATTGAAATTTTGGCATATGTATGTACCTGGGAAGCTATCACCATAATTAAGTAAGTGAGCATATCCATCCTGCCAAAAGCTTCCTGTGCCCTTGGTAATCTACCATCGTGCCACTTCCCATTTCCCATTCCCAGGCAACTACTGATCTGCTTTCCATCTCTACAGTTTGGACTTTCCAGAATTTTATAGACATGCAATCATACAGTATGTACTTTTTTGTCTGGCTTTTTTCACTCAGCACCATTATTTTGAGATTCACCCATGTTGTAATGTATATGTATTTCACTTCCTTTTTTCATTTCAAATGTTTTCATTTTTATACCTGAGTAGTTTTTCATTAAATGGATGTATCTCAGTGTGTTTACCCATTGATTTGTTGGTGGACAGACATTTGTGTTTTTTCCAATTTCTGGCAATTAGCAATAAAGCTGTTATATATATTTACGTACAAATGTTTCTATGGACATATGCTTTCATTTCTCTTGGGTAAATACCTAGGACGGCAATGGCTTAATCATATGGTAGGTATCTGTTTAACTTTTCTGGAAACTGCCAAACTGGTCTTCAAAATGGTTGTACTGTTTTACATTCACATCTACAGTTCCAGTTTCTCTGTAGCCTCACCAACACTTGGCATGGTAAGTTTTTAAAATTTTATTTATTTTCATGGATGTGCAGAAGTATCTTGTTGCAGTTTTAAGTTGTATTTTCTCGATGATTAATGATGTTGGGCATTTTTGTTCTTATCCATTACTATTTTATTGTGGTAAAATATATATCATATAAAATTTACCATCTTCATAATTTTCAAGGGATCATTTTAGTGACATTAAGTACATTGACATTGTCACATAATCACCACTACCATCTATCTATAGAGCTCTTTCCATTTTGCAGAATGGAAACTCTCTACCCATTAACCAATAACTCCCTGTTCCTCCCTTCCCCAACAATGTCAACCACCATTTTACTTTTTCTGCATGAATTGGACTACTCTAGGGACCTCATATAAGTAGACTCACCCAGTATTTGTCCTATCGTCTATTTCACTTAGCACAGTGTTCTCAAGGTTCATCCATGTTGTAGCATTTGTCAGAATTTCCTTCTTTTTTAAGGCTGGAAAACATTCCATTGTATGTATATATCACATTTTTTCATGTGCTTATTTGCATCTGCATATGTTCTTTGGTGAAGTGTCTGTTCAAATCTTTTGCCCATTAGTTTTTGGAGGGTTATTTTCTTATACTTTTGTGTTGAGAGGTCTTTATATTTTTTGGATACAAGTCCTTTATTAGATATATGAATTACAAATATGTTCTTCTAGTCTGTGTCTTGCTTTTCATTCTCTTAACAGTGTCTTTAAAAGAGCTAATGTTTTTAATCTTGATCAAGTCCAATTTATCAGTTTCTTCTCTAAGGATCATGCTTGTGGTTTCATACCTAAGACATCTTTGCCTAACTGAAGGTCACAAACGTTTTCTCCTACATCTTCTTCTCAAAGTTTTATGCTTTTATGTTCAACATCAGGCCTATAATCCATTTTCATTTGATTTCTGTGTACAGTACAAAATGTGGATCAAAGTTCATTTTTGGGGCATATGGACATCCAGTTGTTCCAGCACCATTTGTTAAAAAGACTTTTCTGCTGAATTGCCTTTGCCCCCTTGTTGAAAATCAGCTGCCTATGTTTGTGTGAGTCTATGTCTACAATCTCTGTTTTGGTCCATCCATTTGTCAGTACTTTAGTACCATACTGCCTTCATTGCAGAAGTTTTAGAAGAATTCTTGAAATCAAGCAGTGTTAGTCCTCCAACTTTGTTCTTCCTTTTGATTGCATTTCCTGGAAGTGACTTACAGAATTAGCATGAATTCTTCCTTAAATATTTAGTAGATTTCACCAGTGAAGCCATCTGGGTCTGGAGTTTTATTTATGAAAATGTTTTTGACAATAAATTTAGTTTCTTTAATAGATACATATCTCAGCTTTTCCTTTTTTTGAGTGAGCTATGGTAGTATGTATCTTTCAAGGAGTTAGTCCATTTCCTCTAGGTTATCAAATTTATTGGCATAAAGTTTTTAGTAATATTCCTTGATGATGCTTTCCATATTTGTAGAATCTGTAGTGATTTTTTCCCCCAAACTTCTTGTTGTAATTTGTGTTTTCTCTCTGTTTTTCCAGCTCAGTCCAGCTAGAGGTTCATCAATTTTATTGAACTTCTCAAAGAACAAGTTTTTGGTTTCATTGATTTTTTTTTTGTGGGGTGTTTTTTTGGTTTCTTGGGGGGGTTGGTTTTTTGGGAGGTTTTTTTGTTTTTTTTGGTTTCTTGGGGGGGTTGGTTTTTTGGGAGGTTTTTTTGTTTTGTTTTTTGGGGGGTTTTTTTGGTCTTAGTAAATTTGGCTCTGATCTTATTTCCTTTCTCCTACTGACTTTGGGTTCAATTTTCTCTTGCTTTTCCAGCTTCTTAAACAAGAAACTGAAGTCATGGATTTGAGACCTTTCTTCTTTCCTAATATAAGCATTCAATGCTATACATTATCCCCTAAATATTTTAGCTGCCTTTCCAAATTTTTACTATGTTGTCTTCTCATTTTCATTCAGTTCAAAATTCTAACTTCTTTTTTGATTTTTTTCTTTAACCCATGCGTAATTTAGAAGTGTGTTATTTTATTTCCAAATAGTTGGGGATTTTCCAGATATCTTCATCTTATTGATTTATAAATTAATTTCTTTGTGGGAAGAACATACTTTATATGACATGAATTCCTTTTATTGAGATTTTATAGCCCAGAATGTGGTCTTGTGTGCTAAAAATCTTCCATGTGTGCTAGAAAAAGAACATATATTTTGCCCTTGTTGGGTAGAATGTTCTATGTATATCAACACTGTTAATGTTCAAAATTTCTATATACTTAACTAATTTTATCAATACTTATTTTATCAATTGAAAGAGTCTTTTTGAAATCTCCAGCTATAGTTCTAGACTTGTCAAATTCTCCTTGAAGTTCTATCAGTTTTGTTTCATGTATTTTGAAGCTCTATTCTTAAATGCCCTTGTGATAAATTGAGCCCTTTTTCATTCTGAAATGACCTTTATCCCTAGTAATATTCTATGCTCTGAAATGTACTTACTTTGTTTAATGTTGATATAGCTACCCCAGTTTTCTTTTGACTAGTGTTAGTATATTTTTTCTATCCTTTTACTTTTAACCTATTTGTGTCTTTATATGTAAAGTATGTTGCTCATATTCAGAATAAAGGTGGGTCCTGCTTTATTTTTTCCAGTTTGACAATCTCTGCCTTTTAACTGAGGTGTTTAGACCACTTACATTTTTTTAAAGATTTTATTTATTTATTTGAGAGAGAGAGAGAGAATGCACGAGCAGGGGGAGGGGAAGGGGCAGAGGAAGAAGCAGGCTCCCCGCTGAGCAGGAAGCCCCACATGGGGCTCAGTCCCAGGATCCCAGGATCATAACCTGAGCCAAAGGCAGACACTTAACCAACTGAGCCACCCAGGTGCCCCTAGACCACTTACATTTAATGTGACTATTCATATGGTTAGGTTTAAATCTATTATTTTGCGGTGCTAATCGTCCCACCTCTCCTTTATTCCTTTTTTGTGCCTTATTTTTGATTTTTTTAATTTTTATTTTGGCCTATTAGCTATAATTCTTTGTTTTGTGATTTTATTGGTTGCTTTAGGGTTAATAGTATACATTTTTAACTTATTTCAAGGTCTGCCAGGATAGTATACCACCTCAATTATAAGAATCTTATAACAGTATACAGTACTTCCATTTCTCCATTTCTAGCCTTTCTTCTTTTCTTTTATACATTTTATTTTTTGTATGCTCTGAGCACTACACTACATTGTTGCTATTTTTGTTTAAACAGTCCTATTTTAAAGACATTTGAAAAATAAGAGGAAATCTTATATTTATCCAGTGTTTATTTCTAGTACACTTCATTCCTTTATGCAGATCCATATTTCCATCTGGTACCATTTTATTTCTTTCTAAAGTACTTATTTCAACATTTTTCTTGGTATAATTTTGCTGGTGATGAATTCTTCCTGCTTTTGTGTGTCTGAAAAATTATTTCACCTTTGTTTTTGACAGATATCTTTGCTGCTATAGAATTCTAGGTTGATAGTTTTTAAATTTCTGTATTTTCAAGATGTTGCTCCTTTGTCTTCTTGCTTCTGTTGTTTCTAATGAGAAATATATCATCCTTATCTTTATTCCTCTATATGCAATATTTCTGTTTTCTCTGGCAGCTTTTAAGATTTTTTTCATGATTAGTTTTGAGCAATTTGATTATGATATGCTTTGGTGTACTTTTCTTCATGTTTTGCTTGGGGTTTGTTGAGCTTCTTGAATATGTATGCTTAATGATTGCACAAAATTTGGGAAATTCAAGCTAATATCTCCACAAATATTTTTTCTGTCCCAACCTTTCTTTTTTTTTTTTTATTGCAGAATGGCATTTAGAAATTAGAGCCTGTGCCCTAGGGGTGCTCATTTGGTACCGGAATGTCATTGTTTCTAGGCCTTCCCAGTAGTTAGGACATACATGTAAACATATACTAACTATGGAAACACGTATATCATTATATTGTCTTTTTTCTTTCTTTCATCTTTTTTTTTTTTTAAAGATTTTTATTTATTCGACAGAGATAGAGACAGCCAGGGAGAGAGGGAACACAAGCAGGGGGAGTGGGAGAGGAAGAAGCAGGCTCATAGCGGAAGAGCCTGATGTGGGGCTCGATCCTATAACGCCGGGATCACGCCCTGAGCCGAAGGCAGACGCTTAACCGCTGTGCCACCCAGGCGCCCCTTCTTTCATCTTTCTGTCTTCTTTTCTTCCTTCCTATCTATCTGCCATCTATTTATCTATCAATTCATGAGCTCATACTGAACCTCTGATTCTAATCCAACACCACATGGTTCATTCCAGTCTTCTTTCTCTAATGGTGAGAAATCTGGCTCTCATTATCTATAATATATGTAAATATATTATCTTCCTTAGTCCTAGTATACACTAAAGTAGAATCAGAATTGCTATCCCAAACCCTTGTGAGAAACACATTTTCGGGCTAGAGTACAGTTCTTGGTACAGTTACTTTTTTTTGGTCTTTTTTTTTTAAAGATTGTATTCATTCATTTGAGAGAGAGAGAGAAAACAAGTGGGGTGGGGGCAGAGGGAGAAGCAAGACTTCCCACTGAGCAGGGAGCCTGATATAGGGGTCGATTCCAGGTTGCTGGGTTCATGACCTAAGCCAAAGGCAGACACTTAACTGACTGAGCCACCCAGGCACCCCAGTCCTTTTGTTGTCTTAAATCAAGATATTGTTTTCCATGATTACTAAGACTAGTTCTTTTCTTCCCCATTCCATTCAGTGTGGTTACTTATTCACTGGTGATACAATTGGGTTGTTAGTGTTTGTATTTCATTTTGCTGTCTTCCCTTAAAGCATACACGTCTTGGTTGATTGTAACTATATTGTTCATATGTGAAGCATTGTTCTGGTTCTCAGAGTCAGGGCTCTGAGAAAAGATATACTTTCAAGCGTCACTCCCTCCTCATTCCTACTATCCCTTTCCATTGTGTTCCATTCCTTCCCATCCACCCCCTTAGATAACCAATTCCTTTAGTTTCTGGTTCTAATTTTTAGTTTCTAGTTTACCCTCACTGTATTTCTTTTGCACAAATGAAAAGATACATGTTATGTTTTCTTATATTCCCATTTTTCTTAAATGAAGGTTAGCATACCATAGATACATTTTTTGCACTTTGCCTTTTTCGCTTAACAACTTATCCTACAAATCATTCCATAGCCATATCAGTTCATAGAGATCTTCCTTATTCTTTTTTAACAGTGGCATAGCACTCCAGTGTGTGGCTGTACCATAGTTTATTTAGCCACTCTCCTATAGATTGGCATTTAGGTCTTTTTCAATTATTTTGTCATTGCTAACACTTTTGCAATGAATGATCTTGTGAGTAAGTATTTTTGCATTAGAGGTATTTCCTTAGTGTAGATTCCTAGAAGTGGGATTCCTGGGACAAATAGCCGTTTTTGTCCCTCTGTTCACTTAAAGAATTTCTGATTTGTATCAGAAAATAGAAGCTTTTCTTTGCATTTCCTTCCCATGGTTTTGAGTGAAGCAAAAATAAATTTGTAAAGGAGTGTAGGTAAGGACTTTTCCCAATGTGTCTGGTACTCCACGTACACTTTTTCTAATATCTAACCTCACCTTCCTGTGAGCATTAGGTTCCTACAGTCATTTCCTCCTCTTTCTTTAAATATCTCTTTTCGTAAAGCACTCTTCCATATGTTCTGACATGTCCTTAATTTGTAGCTTGAGCTGAGATTTGCTCACTGAAGTGTAATTATCTGCATTTTATCTTTATCTTGTCGAGTTTAAAAATACAACAAAACTGGTGTTACATTAATGATACATACTCAATTGAGGACAGTTATTTTTTCTTACCTGCATTTGGTGCCATGTGTGCCAAAGAAACTTGGCTTAAAGAAAGAAGATAACTGTGGATAGTTTTTGAGTTGCATGGAAAATCAAACTTGCTGAAGTGGTGGAGAACCCTCTGTTTGGTCTCAGGTGCAACTTTGACTTTTTAAATTGTTAAACACAAACTATCAAGTTGGACTCAGTGGCCTGGAAGGATCAGTCTTGAGTATCCCAAAGGCCTTTCTTACTCTCTGCCTTCCACAAATGTCTGCCCCACTGAGGCACCAGTGAACACAGTCTTCTTTTTTATCTGCTCTGTTGTTATTTTCATAGTTCTGCACATCTTTGTGAGAGACCAATGTCCCTCTGGTTTATATCTTGGATGTTAAATTTCCGCTGGGGCCTTTACATCAAATTGCTCTTCCCACAGGCTCTTGGGTGCCAGATTTCCTTCCAAAATGGCAGATCGCCGGATATGCACTTCTACTGCTCTTTATTTCCCAAAGTCCTCTTTGATTTATAGTGTGTATCTGGGGGTAAGAGCACAGAGGCAATGAGAAGCCAATGCCGCTATCTGCAGATAACAGCTTCCGAATAATCCTAGCCTTTATCTGCATGTTCAAATGGACAAGTGGTACTTTGGCCACTTGTGGCAGCTGCCTGCAAATGAAGTAGTCTGTACCTTTCAGATGCTTGTCGCTTTACTTCCTTAATACTGCGAATGGTCCACTGGGAGAGGAGAAAAATAATCTTAACTCTGAGGTGTTATTTGGAAAATAATATTGAGATCCTAACATACTTTGTTTTAATTTCTTTACAACACCAGTAGACTTCAGTAGAAAAAATGAACGGCACTGCTTACTCTAGATTATTTTACATGGGGAACTGTTGGTATTCGGAAAGCTAAGTTACTTTTTAACATCTGTCACATAATCTTAAACTGAAGTGCTTGTTTTTTTAATCAACCTAACTCTTGTCTATTGGGGGTAGGTCAGTGTTGGGGCTGATGAATTTCTTGAGTAGCTTTGCTCCTCAAAGCCTGTGCAGCATTGGTATCATCTGGGACTAGCTGGAAATGAAAACTCCTCAGGTCTGACCCCAGACCTCTTGAATCAATTTCCATTGTTCACAAGATCCCTAGGGATTCATGAGCACGGTAAAGTTTGAGAATCACTAACCTAGAAGATGGGCAATTTGTTTAGGAATCAGGACACCTAGAATTTAACACTGGTCCTTTGCACTTTTTTTTTTTTTTGAAACAGGAACATTGTTCTTAATTCTCCAAAGCTTTGATTTTCTCACATTTAAAAACTTATTTATAACTGGGTTTTTCCAGGTTCACAGGAGATGAGCAGAGGGGTCATTTAGATATAATGTCTGAAGAGACACTTTTGAATTCCTCAGGGAAAAGCACATAACTACAAAGATTTGGCATTGATAGTGACTCACTCTGCCTACCTACTAAAGTACCTTTTGATAACTTCAGGCAAGGAAGGATCTCTTAGTGATATAGTCAATCCTCATTATTCATGGATTCTGTATTTGCGAATTTGCCTACTAGCTAAAATCCATTTGTAACCCCCAAATCAGTACTTTCTTTGCAGTCATCCACAGAGTTGTAAAAAATTTGAGTCACCTGATACATTCCCAGTTAAGGTTGAACATGGTAATGTTCTGCCTTCTTTTTTAAACACTTATACTGCAAAGATGTGTCCTTTCCATGGTCTATTTAATGTCACATTTTTCCCATTTTTGTGCTTTTGGTCGGTGATTATAGTATTTAAAATGGCCCCCAAATGTAGTGCTCAAGGGCTGGCTAGTGCTGCCAAGGGTAAGAAGGCTGTGTGTGATGTGCCTTATGGAGAAAATACATGTGTTAGATAAACTTAATTTAAGGATGAGTTATAGTGATTTTGGCCATGAGTTTGTGTTAGTGAACCGACAATGTATATTAAATAGGTGTCTCTCAACAGAAACACACATAAACGAAGGTTTCATGTTTACTGGCTGACAAAATTGTGTAACCCGGAGTTCTCAGGAATCTAACTCTGTATTTCCACTAGGAGCAATAGGTCTGTGTTGATTCAATGTTTGTGGTGCCTTTATAGAACATAAGTGCTGTGAATAATGAGAATCAACCATATGGGGATTTTTTTGTTGTTAAAGATTTTATTTATTTATTTTGGAGACAGCATGTGAGTAAGCTGGCATGGGGGGCAGGGGGAGAGTGGAGGAAGAGGGAGAGAGAATCTGAAGCAAACTCCCCACTGAGTGTGGAGCCCAATGCAGGGCTTGAGCTCATGACCGTGAGATCATGACTTGAGCCCAAACCAAGAGTCAGACGCTTAACCAACTGAGCCACCCAGGCGCCCCTCAACTGTATGTTTAGAAAACAGTTAGACTAGCATCCCAACTGAGCATCATTGTCTTCTTTATGGATGATGGGGAGATGAGTTATGAGAAATTTAGTTGTGGGGTCCCTGGGCGGTGAAGTTGGTTAAGCTTCCTTCTCTTGGTTTTGGCTCAGGTGATGATCTCAGGGTCGTGAGATCCAGCCCTGCCTCCGGCTCCGTGCTCAGCATGGAGCCTGCTTAAGGCTTTCTCTCCCTCTCCCCCTGGAGCTCTCTCTCTCTCTCTCCCTCTCTCTCGCAAATAAATCTTTTAAAAAATTGACTTGTACTCTATGAGCACAAATTCAAATAAAGATACCTGGTAATGTACACAAAATGTACTTTACCAATATTTGGAGGCTTTCTTGGAATTGAAACAATATGATAGGGAGGCTTTTCTCTTCCTCTGGGTAAGGTTGCATTATTTTAGGCATGGCATGTGAAACAGTTGTACTCCAGTTGTTTTTAGAGCACCAATTTGTGTATTAAGCTCATTTTCTTTTGGCTCTGTGTCTTCTTTTTCAGTTAACTTTGCTGCATAAATATTATTGAAATCTGTGTCTTGCCCTCCTGGATCCATGATCCTTGTGGCTGTGTCAGTCCAGGTCCACAACCTGTATTTCCTGGATCCTAGACTAATGTCCCAACTGCTCTTACCTCCACCCCACCCTCCAGTACAGCCCACTTTCTACTATAGCAAATCTGATTCTATCCCTCCACTGTGTGAAATTGCTAAGTGGCTCCTAGTTGCCTTGAGATGAAGTTCCCAATACTCTGAGATATGCCCTCTGACTTCCTTGCCACTGTGCTTGAAGATCCCTACCTCTTGAAGCTCTCGCACCCCTGTGCCTTTGAATGATCAGTCCTTCTGCTTCCCTTTCTTCTTCATCTACCAAGCAGTCGCCTCTAGGTTTAAGATGCTGAAAATTACCTTCTGTATTGGGATGGTAGATTAAAGAAAAATTTTTTTCTCCCTCCATTAAGCAGTGATAACCTTGATGGAAAGGAATAATTTTGTTCAGTTCAGTATGACTAGTGCCTTTTATAGGAATGTATGGCCAACAGGTCATTGGAAGTATTGAGTAAATGAGAATTTAGGGGTGAGTCTGATCTGATTAGTCTCATAATAGACTGGTTTTGTATCAATAGCCCTGATCTGTGCCAGTTCTGATATCACTAATCTTCAGGAAAATCCAGGGTAGAATATATAATGAACGTTTAATTCTAGAAAATACAAACAAAATTGAGGGTGAGGAGATTAGCTATGAAGTACAATAGCAACTTGTTTCATGTGGTTAGTTGTTTTAAAACAAGTGAGTGATGCTTAGTGTGGCATTTGTTTGTTAAGAGATAAAGAACATAGAATGAATTCATGCAATAAAATATTGATACCCTAGATTTTAATTCCTCCTTTTCTTGATTCATACAGTGAGTAATATATAGCAGTCAAAATAAATGAACTATTGCAATGAAGAACACTGTGGGTGAATCTTATTAATATAACAAATGAAAGCAGGTCCCTCACGATAGGTATATATTGACATTCAATGCAGGGTTCCAGATAGTGGTTACCTTGGGAGGAGGGAGGTAGGGGAAAGGGATGGGGATAAACACATTAATCACATAAGGAGATTGTTCATATTCTAGTCTCTATTTTAGGGTGTGTGTGTGTGTGTGTGTGTGTGTGTGTGTGTGTTTATATAATAACTGCAAACAAGGTTGTGAAGAATGGTCATGAACCAAAGATTTTGGTTAATATGACTTACCCAATTCTCTTTACCTGAGTTCCACACTTTAAAAAAAATCCCTATTTGGAAATGTTAGGGGAGCCCCCACCCCTTTATCCTCTCTTGACGTGAACCAAGCACATATGTAAGAATTCTTAAGTGTTACTTATGGGCAAGAAAGTGAATAAAATGACCAAACATAAAATGTAATATTAATGGTAAATTCAAAGACAGTAGGCATTATGAAAATGAGAAAATAATGGGAACAATGCACAAATGGCCCATCTTGTTTGAGTCAGTCGAGTACTGGAGATGCGGAGATGAATTGCAATCAGCTTTAATGGGGTCCCCCATTTTGTGGTGCTTGTATTAGCTTGTCCTACATTTTCTTGGCAACAGGAAGAAAGCACAGGGCACTATTGAAAGAAAAGCAACTCTGTGAGGCCCGTGAGAAAAATATGCATCCTATCTCTTCCCTGTTGCACACCACAGAAAAAGACCCTTGTCTTCCAGTTTTATGAGAAATACCCTCTGTTGGAAAATGATTTTGTTTTACATTTCTCCCAAGAGCACTCACTCTCGTGCTCAATTTCTTGTCAATTGCACCTTCCCTTTTCTGCTAGAATCCTTGAAATCCCTTTCTAGTAGCAGTTGGTGCAAGATAATGTGCATTTATTTTGGTGGCAGCCTTTTCTAGTTTTCATGCCAGAATGTCTGCCTTCACAATGAGCTAGTTTTAAGGCACTTTAGATTTCAGCTGATTCCCAGTATCAGATGTGAACAGACAAATTCTATGTGAATTCCCTCTTTTGGCAGGAGCTTTAGTTACCCTCTTGGTGGAGTCCAGAGAAAGGAGTCGAGGGTTGCTTGGATTCCTAAGTCATTAAAAAACAAAACAAAAAAAAACCTCTATCATGAGGGTCTCCTGGTCTCCTTGGTGATATGTGACCATTTCCCTCCTGGAAGAGCTATTCTGTGTCTTTCTAGTAACAGCAGGAGAGGATAGATATTTGGGTGAGCTGTGTACCCAGCTGGAAAGCTTAAGTACACAAAGGCTCTTAAACTTCCCTTGATCTCATTTTTTCCCCTAACCCCCTACTTTCTTGTTTTGTAAAGCAGAGAAATGGAAGGCCCTCTTGTGAAAAGCACCTCACTTAAGGCTCAAGGCCCCCCCTTCTCTTCTGTGGCCCTTTGTTCTGTTTCTTCCATCTGCAAGGGAAGCTCTTAAGCTCTGCCAGTTGTTTGTCACTTCCAGAGATAAGACGCTGTTTCTGTCACATCTATCCAACCCCACCATCTTACTGTTTGATGACCTATAAATAGGAGGCCTGAGAGTAATTTAACCATGTTTGTGTGTTTCCCCAGCCCTGTTTCTTTTGTCTCTGCAGCTAGCAAGTGTCAGAGACTTATTACATGAATGAATTTGAGGGATTTCGTGCTAAAAGTGATATCCTTTTTGCCCAATTAGCAGGAAAGCTAATTATGCTTTGTGTGCCTTCTAATAGCGATAGGTATTATGTCCACATTGTCACCCATCTCCCAGGCCAGCCTGCGTTTTTCACATCTTAGCAGTAGAGTTCCCAGAAGCCGCGCACGTGCATGCCTCATGCCCCTGTCTACAGGATGTTGGCCAGAGTCCCACTAGTCAAAAGCAGTCACATCACCAAGCCCAGAGTCGTTGTGAGACAGGATACGACCCAAGGGCTTGGGTAGGAGGTGTGACTTTATTGGGGCTGTTACTGTAATAGTCTCCCACAGTGGACTTTTGAGTTGCCAGATGCTTTCAGTAAAATGGAAGCAGAGCTGCTGTTGCTGGGATGAAGGAGGAGAGCTGAGGGTGGAGGAAAACCGAGTTTCTGTAGTGGTGTGATGAATAGGCTTTCTGATTGAGAAATTGTAAGAGAGGCCGGCAAAGGGATTTTTATGAAAAGTGTCTTTAGTATTAAAGCCGATTCACTTTTGTGAATCCTTGAGAAGAGAAGGAACCAAAGGCAGTGAATAAATGTAAAGACTAATAGATCAGTCTACATAGAAATGAAGAACTCTTATCTGGCAAACACTGTGAATGAACAAGGAAAACACAGCTGGGAAGTTTTTGATAATACACAAAGGGGAAATACTCCTAAAATTAACCAAGACAAATACGCCAATGGGAAAATCAGCAAAGGTCATAAAGAGGATATTTACAAAAGAAGAAATTTCAATATCCACATGGCTGCCAATAAACATTTAAGAAAGCATTCGTTTTATCCCATAATCAAAGAAAGGCAAACAAATATAAATTTCTGACAAATGTCAACTGCTGCTATATTTTCATAGCACGTCTAGAAGAGAAGGGTAAGGAAATACAGAGACAGGTAGAGGGAGTTGCAGTTCTAGAGAGGGCCTCTCTGGGGTGGTACCAGTGGAGCAGAGGCCCAAAATGAAGTGAGGGCACAGGCCACATGTTCTAGAAGCATTCCACGCTGAGGTAAGAGTGATGGTGAGGTCCTGAGGTGGAAGGAAGCAGTAGGAAAGCCAGCTAGTGTATGGCTGCAGCTACCTGAGTGGGGGAGTAGTAGAGAATATGTTGATATACATATATAGATACACAGATCTCTCTCTATATATGTAGTGACGTAATCAGACACATTGTGTGATAAATTTAAAAAAACGAATGTCAGAGCCTACAAAATGGGAGAAATTTTTGCAAATCGTGTATCTGAAAAGGGACTTGTATCAGGAGTATATGAACAGCTCTTAGAAGTCAATAGTAAAAAGGCAAATAATACAATGAAAAAAATGGGCAAAGGTTCTGAATACACATTCCTCCAAAGCAGATACCCAAAAGGTCAGTAGGTACATGAAAAAGGCTTGATATCATTAGCCATTAGGAAAATGCAAATCAAAGTAACACTGAGATACCACTTCCCACCCACTAGAATGTCTATAATAAAAAAGACAGAAATACCAAGTGTTGGCAAGGATGTAGAGAAATTGGAATCCTCCTATATTGGTGGTAAAAATGTAAAATGGTGCAGTCACTGTGGAAAACAGTCTGGCAGTTCCTTCAACACTTAAACATGGAGTTACCATGTGATCAGGCAATTCCACTCATATACATATACCCAAGAGAAATGAGAATGTACTTCTGGGGCACCTGGGTGCCTCAGTTGGTTAAATGTCTGACTCTTGGTTTCGGCTGAGGTCATGATCTCATGGGTTGTGGGATCGAGCTCTGTGTGGGGCTCCTCACTCAGTGGGGAGTCTGCTTGAAAGTTTCTCTCCCTCTGCCCCTCCCCCTGCTCACGCTCCCTCCTCTCTCACTGTCTCTTTCTAAAAATAAATAAATCTTTTAAAAAAAGAAAACATACTTCAACACAAAAACTTTGCAAGAACATTCACAGCAGCAGTATTCATAATAGCCAAATAGTGGAAACAACCCCAATGTTTATCAACTGATGGAAGGATAAATAATATGTGATATATGCAGGCAATGGAATATTATTTGGCAATTAGAAGGAATGAAGTACTGATTCATGGTACAACACAGGTGAACCTTAAAAACATCATGCTAAGTGAAGAAAGCCAGTTGTAAAAGACCATATATTGTATGATTCCATTTATATAAAATGTCCAAAAATAGGCAAATCTATGGAGACAGAATGTAGATTACTGTTTGCCTAGAGTTGGGAGGATGGGGAGATTTGGGAGCAACAGCTAAGGGGTGTGGGGTTTCTTTAATGTTGCTTTAAAAATATTCATATCTTATTATGCATTTAATGAATCTTTTTAAAAAGGAAATATAAATAGGAATGTTTTAGAAAAATCAGTGATAAATAGAGAATAGAATTCCAAAGAGGCAGCACCTAGCTCAGCTGAGGAAGGGTGAGTAGACGGAAAATGTGCAAGATAAAGCATTAGTTGACTTTGGTCTTGGTACCTATAAGAGCCAGAGCTACAGCCTTCTGCAAGATATTAGTTTGGAGTTTTTAGGTAGATCTTTTGGACCAGGAATCTTGAATCCAAAGTCCATGATATTGGTAGTCTACAACCTAGAAATGATGAATGTAGAAAAAGACATCTGCTCCCAACATTTCTCTGTCACAAGAGAAGACCCCTTTGTGAAGATGCACCTAAATTGCAATGTTTTTTGCCTAGTGGAAGCATTTTTTATTTTTTATTGAAATTCAATTTAGTTAACGTAGTGTATTATTAGTTTCAGGGATAGAATTTAGTGATTCCTCAGTTGCATATAACACCCAGTGCTCATTCCCTCAAGTGCCCTCCTTCATGCCCGTCACCCAGTTACCCCTTTTCTCTGCCCACCTCCCCTTCAGCAACCCTCAGTTTGTTCCCTAGAGTTAAGAGTCTCTTATGATTTGCCTCCCTCTCTGATTTTATCTTACTTTATTTTTCCTTCACTTCCCCTATGTTCGTCTGCTTTGTTTCTTAAATTCCACATATGAATGAAAATTTTAAATTTTTTCATACTATCAGTTTTATTGTAAATCTATTGTGATTAGACATCTAAGACCATTTATAATATTGTGCGAGGAAATGTGTCCAGGTTTCAAATAAATGATTTAGAAGTGATCTTTGGGAAGCCAGCTTTTTTTGTGAGATAGAACTACCTACAATTCAGAGCTCCTCCCGGATTGTTGGTGTGGATATATATGGGTAAGAACAGCCTGAGAAGGTAAGATAAGGAGCTCCAGCTCTTCTTGTAGATTCATGCATAGTCAAATTCCTATTCTAGTGTTTGCTGTTCCAGTGTTCTGGGAGCTAAGGTCGAAGTCTGTGCTTTAGCTTGTTAAATGTGATTTGCATGCAGTCGACATCTCAGGACTCTGGCGTATGATGAATTTCATTAATCCAGTGATTTGTACAAAGAGTCTGAATTAAACCCTTCTTCATGCTCCAGAGACTGTTTTGGGCTGTTCTGTATTGGTTGCCACAGTTTCTCCAAGTATAGCGATGTAAAAAGGAAAAGACAGCTAGGAATGAAAGATAATCCAGAGACCTGAAGGTACAATATTGCAGATTTCGAAACAGGGAGAAAATAAGGTTGCTTTATTTCGATGTCTCACTTAGAATAACTGCTTTTTCCCTCTAGTTTTGTGAAGACAAACAATTAGACTCTCGTGTGCTTCGGTTTCTTATCCTGTAATAGTAGTTTTCACTTAGATTGTTGGCTTTATGTGTCTGGAGAGCTTATAAAACTGCAGATACCTGGACCCCACCCCTAGAGCTTCTGGGTCAGTACATGCATGCTGGGGCCAGAGAATTTGCATTTCTAGCAAGCACCCATGCAATGCCGCTGAGCAACCACACTGTTAGTAGCATTCATCTTTAAAACTTAGAAAACCACTTTCAACTCTAATATTTTGCAATTCTGTGATTTCATGTTCTTACATCTGAGGCATATGCTTGCAACCAGAAGTGAGCACTGATCCTTGAATTGCAAGTCTGTAGGGACTCACTTTCTTCCTGACCCTCCCTGCAGAAACCAGACCAGAGCCACGTTTAGTGTCTACAAAAGGACTGGTTTTTGCTCTAATTGTAGTTTTGAGAGAAAAAGGTGGGGAAGAGAAGCCAGTTCTGAATTGGAACTAAGATTACCAAGTGAGTCTTGAATGGCTTCAAAGCTCGATCTTTTTGCTAAGTATCACCAACCTCTGGCATCCCCTGATCTTCACTGACTTAGCCTGCCTGTCCCTGGTGGGGAAGGATCCCAGCCTTTAGGAAATTCGGGAGAACTGGAGGAATAAAGCAAAGTTAGGAAAGATGAAGGGCCAGAGGGTTGTAAGAAAAAAGTCAAAGTAAATTGGGGACACTAAGCTCTTAGTTCATTTAAACATTTGTTCCTTATAGGCAATTCACACTTCCAGGAAAGTTCTAGAGATGCCATTCAGAGAGAACAAAGTAGGATCTCAAGAATCTACCATTGCAAAATAACTTGACTGCCAGCCATGGTGACAGCAGGATCCAGTGTGGGCAACCCACACCTGAGAAGACAGTATTTGGTTTTAAAATGTTCAGTCCTATTGCTCTTGTTTTCTGGCCATGTCTTAGTGGATAAAGAGCTGTGTGATTGTTTCCTTTCCTAGGTGTTACTCCTGAAGCTTGTTATATACAGCTCTCAAGGAACGGGGGAAAAGTTAAAAAGAGGTCTACTCTCTTTTTTATTATGTCTATTTTATTATGTCTTTATGCCTTTTAGTTTTGAATTTTTTCATATTTTATTCATTCATTTAATTGTACCAGCCATACATAATTAAATAATTACAAATTACTCCCCCAGAGAAAAATCCCCACAATCCCATTAATCAGAGACAACTTCCTTTAACTTAATATAGTCGTCCATGCATTTTTCTATTATTAGTATCCTTATTTTCTACACAGATGGAGTCCTGCTACCCAAATAACTTAACCACCTTTTTTTTCACTAACTTTATTGCAGATACTTTTCCATTTCACTCAATACATGCCATAGGACTCCATCGCATGAATATACCATCCTCTAGGTAACCAGCACTCCATGATACTTTCGTTCCCTTTTTTGCCTTTAAACAATGTGAAGACCTTTCTTGTGCGCACGTTTTTGCCTGTGTGACCAGTTAATTTCCAAGAATAAATCCTTGGAGGCAGAATACTGGGTCAGTGGATATACACCCTGAATGCTTTTGATACCCATGGAGAAATGTTGGGCCTGTTTACACACTCTCTCAGCAGTGTGTGATTAGTCATCTGCATGTTTCAAAATGAGTTTTTATTCTTTTTAAGAGGCTACTTCATGGCATTAGAGAATTTAAGTGTGGGTTTTTGAATGAAAGCATTAGCAAGCTGAACATATTTGAAGTGTTGTTGGTGAATATTCTTTAGAGCTCTCTTGACACAACTGTATTTAGGAATTGCACATATGAAAATATCTTCCCTCAAATACTATTTGATGTTTATTCTTGCACTTGAAAAGCTCATACAGCCAAATATCTGTTCACACATACATTTCAAGATTATATTCCGTTTTGATCTCCCGTTATAAACATCTTTTAGAATTAATGGATTTCTGTGCATGGTGCTTGGCATACGGCTTTTTTTTTTTTTTAAGATTTTATTTATTTATTCGACAGAGATAGAGACAGCCAGCAAGAGAGGGAACACAAGCAGGGGGAGTGGAAGAGAAAGAAGCAGGCTCATAGTGGAGGAGCCTGATGTAGGGCTCGATCCCATAACGCTGGGATCACGCCCTGAGCCGAAGGCAGACGCTTAACCGCTGTGCCACCCAGGCGCCCCTTTTTTTGTTTTTTTTTTAAGTAAAGTTAGAAAAAATTCAGGGACCTCTGTCTCCTACAATGGAACAGAGAACCCTTTGAAAAAATACTCCTTTATCCTCTGAGTGGAGGCAGGGACGTGTTCCTTGGAAAGGAAAAACTTGGAATTCTAAAACCTTTCTTGCCAATTCCTGCAAAATCAGCCCTCAGATTTCACACCAGGTTATTAACAAAGACACGGATGTCTGAAATGATGGAAAGAAGGGTGGACACAGCAAGAAGAATGTTGCTATGTTATGTTAAATTTCCCTCTTGGACCTCAAAAATGCCCTTTTGGCCAGAATTGGATAAAGCCCCATTATAAAAATAAGAGGCAGTGCAGAAAATTTGAGGGATGTGTGTCCCCAAAAATATGCAACTGGCATCCTGAAAAAAGTTTTATCTGAATCTGAATTATTTTAGTTCATACAATTGCCAATTTCTTTTTTAGTGTCTCTTTGGAGCTTTTATAGAAACTGGTTCAATGTTTTATTTAATGTTTCTGAGGCATGTTCTATGTCATAGCCATTGTGGTAAGCCTCTATAAATATCAACTGATTTAATACCTACCACCCTGTACGGTATGGGTACTAATATGAGCCCATTTTGCAAATGAGCAAACTGGGGCACAGGTCAGTTATATAAAATTGCCCAGTATTCAGCCAACGAGTGACAAAGCCAGTGGTCAAACTCAGGCAGCCTGTCTCAAGACACTATGCTCTTAATCACTTAACATACACACTTCGTTAGAGCAGTGATGGGTTTTAGGAAATGTTATATTTTTGACAGAAAGGAACTGGTCACCATTATTCTCTCGTAGACCATCGTTCTCACCCTTGGCTGCACATCAGGAATCTTGACGCTTGGGAAGCTCTTCAAGCTTCCGTAGCCCCTGGCCCGGTAAATCAGTGAGCTGCAGGCATCAGCAGTTGTGAAAGCTGCGCCGGTGATTCCAGTGTGCAGCCAAGGTTGAGAAGTCTGGTCTAGGAGAGGTGCATTACCGATAGCCATGACTCGATCAGAAACATTGAGGAAAAAGAGCACTGTGACCACATCTTGATTCCCTTCATTGAGTCTTCTAAGAGGTGAACTTACAAAGGAGCACTCTTGGGGCGCCTGGGTGGCTCAGTCGTTAAGCGTCTGCCTTCGGCTCAGGGCATGATCCCGGTGTTCTGGGATAGAGCCCCACGTCAGGCTCCTCCACTGGGAGCCTGCTTCTTCCTCTCCCACTCCCCGTGCTTGTGTTCCCTCTCTCGCTGGCTATCTCTATCTCTGTCAAATAAATAAATAAAATCTTTAAAAAAAAAAACAAAAAAAAACAAAGGAGAACTCTTGTCTCAAGTGGAGGCAGTTTAAGTGGGGGAAAAAACGATTCCTTCTGAAGATTCTGGTTCTGACAATGTTTTAGAAAAGTCGGGGGTTTGTGTTAATATCAGTTCACCAGCTGTTTCACTTTATTGCTTGGATGAGTGGAATAGATGCCTTCACTCAAGTCAGAGGGCAGATGCTTTGATCCTGTACACCTCCCCTTCAGTGAACCCCCAAAAGAGGTGACAGAAAATCACTGGCAACAGGGAATGGAGGCTGTGTCTCAGCTAGATGGCTGAGCAGCGGCCAGAGGCTTGGGCTGTCTTGTCCTGAGTCTTATGCAAGGGCTGTAGAACTCTTTTTTTTTTTTTCCTGTAGAGCTCTTTTTTTTTTTTTTTCTTTCTTTGACTGCACAGAGAAGGGGAACATGGAGCACAGGAGAATTTGGAAAGACTTTTTCTGTTAGAGCAGCTTTGTGAAATTGAACAACAAAACTCCTTTCAAGAAAAACAATTTGTAACCATGGCGCCCTGAGCACAGCCTACATAGCATTTAAGGAAATCTACCAAACACGGGTCAGTACTTGATGGTAAACATTTCTCCTGTTTCTTCTGCATCATGCTGGGAAAGTGAATAGGTTGTTGGGGGTGTTTATTTTGAAATTGCCAGTCTGTCTGAGGAAGACTAAAACATGTCGGGGAGATGGCGAACACAATTTCTTCTGACGAGACACTTAGTTTGTCTCAGAAGCCTGTCAGTGGTGGGAATCCCTCTGGTAGAGGAGCGCTAGGGTTTTTCTCATTATGGCTGTACACAAAAACTAATTATAGAGGGTCCCATTTCTGCTTGTTCCTGTTGTAAAGTGTCTTATAGAATTGCATTTCTGTGACTGCTGTCTTGGGGCACATAAAAGGAATGTGATGACTGGAATAATCTGTCTACTGCTGTTTTGGGGGACAACAGAGACAAATGGTACAGATTCTATGGAATGTGTGATGTAATCTGTGACCCAAATAATTTTTTTCATTGCAAAATGTACCCGAAATACAGAAGAATGTTTCTTAGCTATAAGACAGCATGAAGAATATTAAAACAAACACCTATGTCCACCCTCCAGTTTAAGAAATAGTACAATAGCTCCAGAACGACCTTTTCCCCTGCCCCTTCCTCCATTTGCATGAAAGTCCTTCCCCCCCAGGGATAACCACTAGTCTACCTTCTGTTGCCCATTTTCTCTTCTTTTTAGTGTCCTCATGTCCGTGTGTATCCCTAAACAGTATATCGCTTTCCAAACACCCTAGCTGTAAGCACAAACCTAGCTGCGTAAGGCTTCTGTACAATGAAGGTCCCAAGAGAAGGTAATCTAAGCCAAGTCTCTGGGAGAAGTGTGGCTTCTGGTCCCATGAGAGTGTTCTGGGGAAGTCGGTGGGCAAAGGCAGAGTGAGTCCACAGGAAAATGAGGCTCTCCACTATCAGGGCATGGGAGGGTGTTGTAAGGTGGTGCCAGGTACTAGAGGCCCAGCAGGAAGATGGGGGGGTGGCCAAGGGCAACTCTGCATTTCCTGCTTCTCAGTTGCCTGGGGGCCTACCTCTAGCTCTCAGAAAGAGGTCAAGGCTGAATGCCGCTGTGGAGTGAAATGAGAGTCCTCTGCCTCTGCCAGTGTAGGCAGCAGGGTGTGGTAGGGAGAACCGCCAGCGATCCACGGTCAGGAAAAGCAACCCGGGAAGGACCTGGGCCCTGCTGGTCTGGTCCTTCTGTCCACCAGGTCAGTGATGACAGTTCTCAGCGTGCCCATTTCTGCAGAGTCCCCTCGCTCCAGCCTGGATTGGCTGCCCTCTTCTTTGGGTGTCCAGCCCTCATCCCGGGGCTGTCCTTCAGCCTCATCCAGGCTGTTCCTTGACCTCTCTCCTGTGTCTTCCTCTTGGCCTGTTTTGGTGATGCCGGTCCTCCAGCAACTTTGTGGGAAAGGCTACATGGGAAGTGAAATGTTCAAGGCTTTGCATGCTGGAAAATGTCTATTTTTCCTTTACGCTCGATTGGCAGTTGGGGCAGAGAATTCCAAGTTCAAAATCAGAGTTCTGAGTTAACACGTTGCTCCCTTGTCCTCAATTTCTACTCTTGCTATCGAGAAGTGTGAAGCCATTGCGATTCCTGATAGGCTGCTTGTGACCTGATTTTTTTTTTCTCTCTGGAAGCTTATAAAGTCTTTCTTTGTCCCCAAGGATCTGAAATGTGTCACTAACAGGCCGGGACATGGACTTGTTTTGATCCCCTGTGCCAGGTGGAGCACGGTACGTCACGTGCCATTTCGCCCTGACACCTCAACTCCTTCCGTTCGGGAAATGTTTTTTGAATATTCCTTCCATTTCCCCATTTCCCCCTTCTCCTCCCACAGCTTGCATTTGTGGGCAATACCTCCAAACACTTCTATTGTTTTTAATGTCTCCTGAATATTTTTTGGATTCTGAGAATGTCGTTTTGGCTTCTTCATGGGGGAGGGTTTCTTTTTTTTACCTTATTTCCTGGATATAGTATGTTACCTCTCCAAGGATATCACTGATGTATATTTGCCTAAGTTTTCTGTGAATGCGGTAGTCTGTGTTCCCACCAAGTTATACTTGCTTGTTTTCATCTCTCACCTTTGGTAGAGGTTTGCATAGATGTCTGGCAATCCTGGGTTGCGTGGGGGACTAGGAAGGTGTTGGGGAGTTCTGAGTAGGTGGGTAGAGATCTGGGTTGGGCATTTTCAGGAAGACCCCAACGTCTGATATCTTGAAGTCTTTCCCCTTGAATTGCTTAGATGCCCCGGAGAAGCCTTCCGGTCTCCTGCTAGAAGGGGTGGGTCTGCTGTTCAGCCTGGCAGCGCCTGGGGGAAGAGCACTGGGGTGGGGGCTGTCTTGGCATTCAGGGCTCAGCGCCCCTTTATCTGGTCACTTAATGCCCCTGCTCGCCCCAGAGAACGCATGGCCCAACTATGCCTCCCAAGCCACATGCCCTGTTTTCCCATCTTCAGGAACTAATCCTCTGAATGGTGGCCTGAATGGGCAACGGACAGTGGAATGGAGCAAGGAGCTAGTAGGAGCAGCTTCTAAGACTGCTTTCTTTCCACCATTATCTTTATATGCCCCCCCCCAACTCCGTCTTGCAGAGAAGCGCGAGGCCGAGGCCTGTTGTTGGCTTTCCTCCCTGCTGGTTTGAGATCAGGTTTTCCCCACCTCACCTGCCGCCTGCTGAGTTCATTACCGCTCTCATCTGTTTTGCAGCTTCTAAATCTTCTCGCTGTTACCCTCTCTCGTTTTCACCTGGGTTTGTCTTTTAAAAAACCAACCCCTTTCTGTGGTCTTCGTGGGTCACAAGACAGTGGAATGAGATGCGCGCGTCTCGTCCGCCAGCTTAACCTAGAAGCTGGAATTTCTTAACTTTTTTTTTTTTAAATACATTATTGGATCCAGTACATTTTTGACTCTATGAAGCCAAAAGCCAAGTCCTTGTAACAAGGTGATGTGGAAATGTTGGTGTTCGGAGCCGACGGCCAAGAAAAGAATTCTTGAGATGTCTTCGGTGCAAAAAGGTATTTTTATTAAAGCACGGGAACAGGACCCGTGGGCACAAAGAGCTGCTGCCCTGGGATTGTGAGGAGCCACTGATTATATACTGAGGAGTTGAGGGAGGTAAAGACGTGGGAAGTTTCCAAAAGGACTTTCATATGCTAAAAAAGACTCCGGGGATGCTGGAGGCCTTGCTATTGTTGAGCTAAGGGTTTTGTTTTTTTGTTTTTGTCTTTGTTTTTAAAATTTTTTTCCCCTCTAGTAAGGCATTAAGATTGAAAGTTCCTGAAGGAATGTTCTACTCTGCCTGCCTCAAGTATTTGTCAATGGGCTGCCCGTTATAAGGACAGTTAATTTTATCTACGTTTCTTTTGTCTTTGTTCCCCACATCAAAATTTTCTGGCCATTTATTGAACACCTTTGTGCCAGGTTCTGGTAAGCCCTTTGCCTGTACAGACAACCAAGCAGGAATGGATGTTATCCTTAGTTTTAAAAAGACAAAACTGACACTCAGATTAAGCAGTGTACCCACGGTCACTGCTCAAAAGTGGCAGTGCTGGCATCTGAATCCAGTCCAAGATCTGGGTTTTGAAACCCTGTGAAAGTTTTTAACATACCCAGTGCTTTCCTTTAGACCAGGAGCTGATTTGAACTAATGCCTCTGAATTCTATGAGGATCTCTGATTTAATTGGACTTTGAAGGAGAAAAAAATATTCTGGCATGTATTGGGTTGAGTAACCTTGCCTGGGCTTTTGAAAAGTGAATGGAGTACCCACAAAGCGTGAGAAGCACCTGCTTTCCCCAGCTGCAGCGTCTCCCACCTCCCTGCTAGCTTGGTGTGTGGCTGAAGGTCATTCATAGCTGCCCTTGCGGCTGTCCATAGAACAAAGCATGCATGGTTCTCTAGCCCACCCAGTAGAATGTGTGTCCTACTGGTGAGATGGTGCTGTAATGAAGGACTTATTTTCTGTATGGCCACAAAGCTAGGTAACTCATTGCCCATTCACTATCATGAGCAGCATTTCATTTCCCTATTGACAGTTTTGCCTTTTGCTGCAATCATGTAAAGCCATTGATTTTCAAAATAAATACAGCCGTAAATGGGAGCTTTAGAGTCTTGACAGATTTAATTACGATGATGATATTTTTTGCAAACCTTTTTCAGACTGTATTACGTATCTAAAAAAAACAAAACTGTGCTTCAAACCTAAAAAGTTGCCTATAGCTTTAAGTATGTACTAAGTAGATTTGAATATTTGAGGATTGGAAATATTGGTAAACAATGAGATCTCTTTTCCTGAATGTTGAGAGTGTTATCATTCTTTAATAGGTTTCAGCTTCACTGAGCTTTCTAAGCATGGCTGCCGGCTTGTTAAGAATAAGGTTCTGTTTATATTTTTGCCCATGGCTGTGCCTCGTCCTTTGCTTAGAAGAATGTAATATAAACCACTTACGAATAACTGAAAATAAGATTTCTAAAAGTGCAAAGTAGTATCAACCTGCCTCTGCCTATGAACCCTTGAAATTAGCTAGGCTTCCATTTAAATACAGTGTTTTGAGCCAAATTATTTTTAGTCTCTCCAGAGAGAACCCGTTTAGTTTAAAGGGATTTAAAGAGTGCTGGAGCTATTTCAGCTGCTTTAAAATGCACATTCGGGGCCTTTTTCTGTTCCTTAAGTTCTAAAGAAAAGACTATGCTAAGGACACTTGGTAAACTGCTTACAGTATTGGCTTTCATATTTAATTAGACCTTTACAAAGGAGAGAAAAAGATGGGTAACATATGCCTTGAGTATTTAATTTGAGAGAAATAAAGGGCCTTACCTTATATTTTATTTTTAACTGTTTTCGTCATGGGAATATCATCTCTTCCATTCTTACTACCGAAGGGGAAATATTTAGGTGTCTCGTATCAGAAAAACCTGCTATACCAAAGCCAGATTTTGAGTCCGAAGATAAGTTCAGAAAACCTTGTCAACACAGACCTGCAGTCCTGAGGCCATCATCCCTTTAGACCTTGCGAGGGGGGGCCAATACTGGAGAAAACCTGGACTTCGGAGTTGATGTAGGTTTCAATTCTGTGCACACCTTGCATTCTTGGAAAAGCCATTTGACCTCTCTGGGCTTGTTTCTGTTTCAGTAAAATGGGGAAAAATCCCAACTTCCATCGTTTTTGTAAGGTTTAGAAAGAGTGCACCTGAGGCGGTGGGCCCTAGTTATGATAGAGCACGAATTGACAGCATTTACTACCTGCTCGCCTCTCAGGGTTTTATGCGTATTAACTCTTAACAACCTTCTAAGGTAGGCACTATATTAATATCCCCGTCTTACAGATGGGAAAACTGAGGCATGGAGAGTTTTAATGTGCTCTGAGGTATACAGCTGCTAAGTGGTGGAGTCAGGCTTTAAACCCATACCGTCTGACTCCAGAGCCTCCGTCTCAAGTGCCACACAGTGCTGGCTGAGAAGATGTTGGATTGTGGTTGTCGGGGCAGTTGCTGTCTCATTCATCCCTCTGCCACCCATCGCATGCCATAGGTAGTGGTAGGCGTTCCCTCAGTGTTTGCTGAATGAGTTGATGAAGAAATTTCCCAGACTGACTGAGGTGGGCCACTCTTGATGCACAAAACATGTTCTTCAGAGCCAGCCTACTCCATCTCCCTGAGCACCTCCTCGGACCTTGGGGTACCGGCGCCGGACCCTCTGTCAGTGTTTCGACTGAGATTTCCACAGCATGGCTGACCTCCACGGCCAGCCTGGCCCTAACAGCCCCAAAACAACTCTGAAAAATGTGCTTGCTGAGTACAGATCTTCACAAGCGATTCCCCTAGAGCAGGAGTCAGCGCAGTGTTTCAGTAAAAGGGCCAGATAGTAAATATTTTAGATTTTGCAGGCCATAGGGCTTCTGTCACAACTTCTTCACTGTAGCTCAGAAGCAGCCCCAGACAATAAATAAATGGATGGGTGCGGCTGGGATCCAAGAAAACTTTATTTACAAAAAGAAGCTGGCCGGTTACGTTGGGCCTGAGCGCTGTCTTTTGTCAACTCTGCCACAAGATCACTGGTTTTCCCACTTTGTCGTGCTGAAGAATAACCTAGGGTATACCTTTTTAAATAAAGATCCTGGGCCCTACCACTGTTAAATGATAATATTAGTATTCAGAAAAAGGTAAAGTCTTTTCTTTCATGCACAGATAAAAATGAACACGTGTTAATGATTTTAATTTACTCCTATGAGGGAACCCGGCAGATGCTATAAAGCAGTTCAAAGGGGGAAAAGGCAAAAAGTATAAATTTATCTTGAGTAAAGGAATTGAATTGCAAATGAGGGTCAACCTGGTTTTATTCTGCAGGGAGAAGGGAAATCCCTCAAAACTGGACAATGACAGAGTTTTTATGTCACTCAGTCACCTACAACTCTGAGAGTGGCCAAATAGCTCCAAGGCAGTGAAAGCCAGGAGGCTGTAATCTGGAGGGATGTGCAATATGTAAACAACACAGAATTTTCTTCCAAAACATGTATTTTATATGCCCCCGAGAGACTGGTTCCATAGGTCTGATGTTATACTCAGAAATCGGTATTTTGAACAGATCTCCGAAGCTTTGGTCAAGCAGGAAGGCTTCATGCCACTTTGAGGAACACCGTACACAAGTCTGTTAGTCTGTGTGCTCCTCCTCTTTTTCCCAGGATTCTCCTTTCTGCTCAGCCCTCCTCTCCCAATTTATTTTTTTTTAAAGATTTTTATTTATTTATGTGACAGCCAGCGAGAGAGGGAACACAGCAGTGGAGAGGGAGAGGAAGAAGCAGGCTCCCAGCCGAGGAGCCTGATGTGGGACTCGATTCCGGAACGCCGGGATCACGCCCTGAGCCGAAGGCAGACGCTTAACGACTGCGCTACCCAGGCGCCTCCTCCTCTCCCAATTTAGAGACTCCAACCCTCGCCTCGTGAGGTTCCCCCATCCATTTCACCAGCTGGGCAACAAGTCATCTCTCTGTTGTAGGGAGTGTTGTGGGGACAGGGAGAGATTGGCTATTGGGAAAAACTCATCTGCATCTTTTATTTTTGCCATTGGTTTGCTCATGTCAGGGAGAAGGACCAAAGGGATGGTGGGGGAGACTTACCCCAAATTGAGCATAAAAGTAGTTTATGTGGACTAAGGAAAGGGTGTCTGCCACAGAGGATAAAGGATAAACTTTGAAAGCTCTCAGTGCAGTCCCAGGAATCAGGGAGGAAGGGAGACCAGGAGAATCTTGCCAGCCCTGAGGGGACAGTCAGGTGGGCACAGACTGGGAAAGCAGGAAACCCGACAAACAATCAGGAGCACGGAGACCTCAGTAAGCACGTTAGGAAAGTCAGAACTCATTAAGTCGGCAATCCATTACACATTTACTTTTCTGCAGATCTTTAACTGCCAACAGCTGTTCTGCTCCATCAAATGCTGTTCCTCCCCGGACAGAACAGCAAACCTGCCTTGTGCATTTCCGGAGGATGGGGAAGTTCAGAAAAGCCCCAGACTGTCAGCCACTTGACTTCCTTTTTACTAGGTTTTCTGTCTATGGAAAAATAAAGGGGACGGATGGGTGGGTGTCCTTGATACAAGGTTTCTGGAAATTACCACAAGTCAGGGCAGTTGGGACACAATTTCTCTCTGATTCGCTGTCCAGCGGGAGCTCTCCCTTTGTGTCTGAGAGAGAGGGTGGGAACGTAAGGAGGGTTCAGTCCCCCCGAGCCTTTCACTCAAACAGTTCCAGTTTCTCAGACTCTACCCCTACTCACAGAGCTGCCTTGAAAATAGTACTATTTCATGCTACTGGGAGAAAGCCCTGTCACTTCCTGCGAATTCCCCTGCTCAGCGAGTTCTGCCATTTAAAGGGAAGACATGTTTCCATCACATAATTCCCTACGAGATGCTGTGCGAGGTCCGGGGGCTTTGAGAGACAGGGGACACAGATCCTGGCTGTGTGGAATTGGGAGTGGGTAGCCCGTCGTCTCTCTGTGCGTGGTGGTAGGTGGACAGGCATGCCCAGTGGCGCAGATTCCACCAGTTAGTTGTATTATACTGGGAGCTGGGTAGCTTCGCCTCCTGGCGTTGAAATGCTGGCCTTGAGCATATCATGCTCCTTTAACGTCTGTGTCTTCCTGAAGATTCCATCCCCATCTTTGCTCCGAGATCTTATCCCAGGACTTGCCTGTTTGGCCAGCACAGTCAAGTTACCACTTATTCTGAAATCTTAGCCAGCCCAGAAATGCAGTTTTCTGCCAGGGTCAAGAGCCTGAAATGGTAAAAAGGCCCAGGTGGCGGCCACTGCTGCCCCGAGGTCTCCTGGGCATCCTGCTTGAGCTGGAGGCAGAGGGGGCAGCCGCCGTGGCAGCTTTTGGGGTCCCATCAGCACCAGGAATGTAACACCAGAGTCTGCCCTGCTGGAACTTGGTGCTTCCCCGGGCGAACGTGAACCTCACATGGCTCCCCAGCCCCTGCCGTGTTCCCTCCGCTTGGAGTGCTTGATGCCTCCCCAAAGAATCCAGGAGATACTCTTCCTGCCCTCACCTCGATTACACTCTCAAGGGCACCTGTCTTGGGAAAGGTCACCCATGTTAATGAACTAAGGCCGAGCCTCAGGCCAGAGTCCATCTGAGAAAGCTATCTAAGGAGGTCTTCGTATTGTTTCCGAAATGACCCTTTGCCGCGTGTTTCTTGGCGTTACCCCCAGCAGCCTTCAGGGGGCTGGCTGATAGCTTGGGTGACAGGCAGGAGCCTGTTTTTGGGCAGAGCATATTGTCATTTTAGATTCCTAAGCCGGAGTTCCTAATTTAGACTGGAAATCTGAGCAGCCCTGTGACTTCCACAGTATCGACACACTCTATTTTGTAGTCTGTACAATTTAAGAACGGAATTTTAGGATTGTTTCAAATGCTTTCCTGCATTGTATACATAATTTTATTTGGGGGAGGGGTTGTAGATAGTCATAAATACAGAAGTTTTAAAAAGCTACATTGGGAGAGGACACGAAAAAGAAAAATCTCTAAAGCAGTGAGCTCTCCGAAGCAAACATGAAGCCATTCAGACTTCCCTCATTTAAAGATACTCTATTTTCCCGTTCTTTTCTTGGGAGACCATTGTTATCTTCTGGGCTACAGAAATGAGCGTGATGTATTTACTGTTATGCAGACCCATTTGGAAGTTCCCGAGGGCCAGGGCAAGGGTGGATGGACCTGTCTGCCTGTGCAGCGTTGTGGAAGTCGTGTTTTAGGAGAGAAACGATGGGACGTGGGGAAAAGGCAGGTAGGACAGCCATGGCAAGTACACAGTTCTGACATTCTCCGTACCCTTGGGTTGCAACTCAAGCCCATCAGTGGTGGCAGGCTGTCAGGAAAACCCTCTTGCTGGGTCACACTACCCTGACCATCACCAAGTAAACAACTCTTTCCATGGAAACACATGGGGACGTCCAGACCTAGCTCTTGCCTTTTGTTGTCAGGCAAGGCCCTGCTTCAGTCTTTGAGTCCTTTCCTGGGAGCTAGGCCCTGAATCTGCCCCTCTTGGAGTCCTCGGCTTAGAAATTGCTTGTCTTTTTTGTTCAGCCTTGACAACCAGATTTTTCTCAATCCTCTGTCCCCAGTAAGCAAGGAAGTTGTCCCTGTGGACCTACAGTGTGTGTCTACAGAGAAGTGATGAAAAGGATCGGAAGCCTTCCTCCCCAGCTCTCGCAGTGGCCTGTAGAGACTTGGCTCTGAGGTGTGGGCAGTTCCTCTGCTGTCCTTTGTCAGCCTTCCAAGGAGCCACCCCAAGTCTGGAATCCATAAGCTCTCAGGGCAGAAGGAACCCACCATCAGGCAGAGCACTAGACAGGGGGCAGGTGGGTCTGAGTATGTGTTGCCATGACATTTGGTGAGGACTGAAGAGTGTGGGAAAACTTGTGACTGACCTCTGCCCCATGGTGTCCCGAAAGCGCTGACTCACGGGGGGCAGGGCACGTGCTTTTCATCACTCTCTTCCCGACACTTAGCATGATGCCTGACACATAGAAGTCCAGTAGATAGGTACCTAGAGCCTGCCAGAGTTAGGGAGGCTTTCTTTCTGGACAGATTGGAACAGCCTCTCCATCTTGCAGGCATGATATGGGCAACCAAGGGTGTTGGATTCTGTGGCAGTTTATCACCAAAACATTTTCGGCTATATTCTAAGCAACAGTCAAGTCTGATTGATGCCAGGAGGCTTAAGGTAAAAGGATTGGCTATCAGCAAGGATTGCATAGGTTTTGAAAGACATTTTGACATTTTAATTTACCCTGAAAACAGACTACTTCACTGGTTTTAAAGCAAGATCAACCCATCCTATAGAATTTTACTGTTCATTTTTAAAGATAACACTTTTCTTTCAACCTTCATTTGACGCAGTAGTTTTATTTATTTATTTATTTATTTAAAGATTTTATTTATTTATGTGACAGAGAGACAGACAGCGAGAAAGTGAACACAGCAGGGGAGAGGGAGAGGAAGAAGCAGGCTCTCAGCTGAGGAGCCTGATGTGGGACTCGATCCCAGAATGCCGGGATCACGCCCTGAGCCGGAGGCAGACGCTTAAGGACTGCGCTACCCAGGAGCCCCATTGACGCAGTAGTTTTAAAAATCCTGGGCAGATAAACCTGGTTATTCTGTCGTTGGTGGTCTTTTTAAGTTTTAGGAAGTGATCCCAGTAAACCAAACCTGAGCCTCTGAATAAGATATTGTCTTCCATTACAGCTATATGGGAGGAATTGGTAGACCCGAGCTTTTCACGTGGTTTTTTTGGAATGATGTATCTTAAAGGAACAATGCAACAGAAATGCAGCTAGAGAAAGAACAGAAAGATTAAAGTAATAAGATCTAAGACTATAAAGAAAAGAGTAGAAGGCCAGAGGAATTCTCATCAAAATATTTCAAACGGGCGGGTGCCGGGTGGCTCAGTCAGTTAAGCGTCTGCCTTCAGCTCAGGTCATGATCTCAGGGTCCTGGGAGTGAGTTAGGTGTCCGGCTCAGAGGGGAGTCTGTTTCTCCCTCTCCCTCTGCTCGTGCACTCTCTCTCTCTCTAATAAATAAAATCTTTATATATACTTCAAACCGTTCCCCTGAGTGCAAACTAGTAATGGTGGGTGGCTCCAGGAAAGAGAGCAAAGAGCTTAGGGGTGGGTTCTGGGTAAAAGGCAGATTCTCTTCACCATAGAATCCTTTTGTGTCCTTTAAATTTTGTATGACATTCTTTTATGATCTTTCAGATATTAACTAGTTAAAAACAAAACACAGCAACTTCCTGAGGAGAAAAAAGGAATAATTGCTGTGTCATTTGACTTTTAGAAACCTAGCAGCCAAGCTCTGGTGGTGGCTGTGCTGGCCCGTCCCACTTGGTTTTGCTGACATAATTACTTTCCAACCAGGCTGACTTCACGAACAGATGCAGCTACAGAATTTTAATCCAGGCTATGCTGTCGAGATAAGTAACCTCTGCATTTACAGTCTACCCTAGGGCTTTGTATAGCCCATAGCCCACACGTTTGTAATTTATAAAGGCAAAAAAATTAATTTAATCATAGTACCCTGCTTTTGGATTCCTGAAGCGAGTCTGAAAATTTTCAGGTTGCCCAACCTTGGCAAGACCTTAGCATATTGATTATTGATCTTAAGGTTTGTTCTTTAAAAGATCTGAAATTTTTCACGCTTAGGTCCAGGATCTAAGCTTCGTTTGATTTGCCTGGGGCCGAAAGGCTCCAAGTCACTGAATTTCCTTGGTTCTAAAAGAAAAGCTATGACTTTGCTTAAGACTCTGGTATGTGGTATCTTGCATTAGATCAGGTCCCAGTGCTCCTTGGAAAGGTGGAGGGATCAAGACCCATGTTGGCAAGTTCACCTTCAGTGGGGTGTAAGGTAGGACAGTGGTGAGGCAAAGAAAAGCCCATTTCACCGGCCTGTGATTTGGGTGTCCGTAACTCGTTCAGTTCAGACCGGGTTCTTTTCTTTCTTTCCCCAATGAAGAGTGTGTAAAGGTGTGATCCCCAAAGTGCTGTGCGGATCTTAGTCGTGCACATATTTCTCTGTTTAGGACAGCCTTGTCTGCTGATGGTAAGAAGCTGGTTTTCTCCTCATTCACCATAACAAGCGATAGGGTGTGGAAGACAGAAGCAAAGATTTCAGGTCCAAAGAGCCAAATCCTCACCTAGCTCCTCTACAACCTTCGATGGCTGGCTCGGAGCAAGTCCCAGTTGAGTTGTAGGGCTTTTTAATCTCCACTGTTGAGGCCGCCCCCTCCTCCGTCACAGGGAGGTGTAGGGTTCTATGGAAGAAGACTCTGTGTGTGAGGCAGCACTTGGTGAACAGGGAGGTGTGATCATTGTCAGTCTTATTTACTCCCGCTTGTAAGCGTTACTGGCAGACCCTATGATTTCTGAGAAACTTGGCTTTCCCCAGAGTGAGGAGACAAGCTACTGAAGCTAATGCCATGTGGGAAAGTAAGATCAAAGACCTTTCTGGAGCTCAGCTTCCATTCTTCTGGTTAAGCAAGAAGATGATTGAGTTTCAGTCGCTAAGGATTTTGAAGCTCACCATAACGTTCTAGGGATTTTTCTTGATTTGGCTTCCAGAGCACCCCATTCTCTTGGTTTTCCTTACAACTCACTGGTTTTCTCAGCTCCCTTTACTAGTTCTTCCTCTTTCTCTGTACTCACTCTCTTGGCGACCTCATCCCATCTCGTGACTTTTTAAATACCCCCGAAATCCCAAAAACTCCCAGACTCTCTCCTGATATCCAAACTCCTATCCCACAGTCTTGTCTGCTTGGATATCTCCAATCTTGTCTCCCCAATCTAAACTGATCTCCTCCTCTCAGAGAAAACAACCAATTCCACCTACAGCCACACTCTTCCTTAAGCTCCCACCCACTCCTTTCTTTCCCAGATTATCTTCTAGATACATCTCCGAGCTCTTCCCTCTCCCCACCAAGTGCCTGTGGTAGAGGCACAGAGAGAATTATCTGTTAGCACTGAAATACGGTGTCATCCACCTTATTTATTTTCAAGCTGAGGATACAGGTCCAAGGTGTCAACAGCCAGGTTTCAAAGATTCTTGTTCTCTTGACAAACAGCTCTGAGCTTTGGGGTGTGTTTTGTTTTGTTTTTATTTCTTTTGGTTTTGTTTGTTTGTTTGTTTGAGAGCCCTGCAGCGTAGTTCTTTATAAAGATGGGATAGCCCAGGCTGGCTCTAGGCTAGAGGTATGACCAAATAATATATTAGCCATAATTTTCCATTCAGCGTTTCTGGTTTCTACCCAGGAAGCCACAATAGTCAGCCCTCAAGAGTGCTGTTATTAGAAACATTGAGTCATAAAGCTGTATGAAGCCTACCAGCTAGAGGAAATGTTGCTGCCAGATTGGCTCTGACCATGCACATCTCTTGAGACCCTTAAAGCCAGATTCATGATGAAAGGTGTCATGGAAGGGCAAATTATTGTATTTATTTTTAGGTTATTAAATTATTTATGCTAGTAGTGGAGTAACTTCTCTGCTTTTTGACTAATAAATGTTGACTTAGTAGGGTCTTAATAGGGCATAGTAAGCTCCCAGGTCCTTCGAAATTGGTTTCAGTTTTAGTTGTTCTTTATATTAAGAAACGTTGCTTAGAAGTAGTTCCCAGAGCCTAAAAGATTAAGGCAAGAAGAAACAAATGATCAAGGCAGAATTATCTTGCTTGACTATAAGTAGTGTATTTAATATTTCTGTTTCTTACTCAAATTAAAAAGAAAAAATAGAATATTGAGTGCCCATTCTTCTAAGGTCGTGGTTCTCAACCTTGGCTGCACATGGTATCACCTGGGGTACCTAAAGAACACTGATGCCTGGTCCCACCCCCAGAGATTCTAATATAATTGGTTCTGGGTGTGGCCCAGGCATCAGGAGTTTGCAAAGCTCCCCAGATGATTCTAACGTACAACCAAAGGTTGAGAATTCTTAAAGTAGGGACTTAAATACTTTGCAGACATCTGTCCTAATTTTTTTGTTTTCTGGAAGAAACAAGAAACTTCTTGGAATTTTCCCTATCTTTTACTTATTTGTGGAAGACATGAAAATGAACAACAGTTCCCCTTCGCCTTTAAACATTATATTTTTCCAGAATTGGCAGCACTAGCTATGCGTAGCTAGTCAACAGGGCATGGAGCAGATACATTTCATACCCTGTTCACTGTACGAGACTCATTTGTGTCTCTCTCAATGTGTCTAAACCCTGAGACCAGCTTGCCATCGCCTAGCCAGTAAGTTGCAGGCCTGAGATTTGAACCCTGATCTTTCTGACCCCCAAATTCCTTTGTTTAAGGAGAAAGGGCAAAGCTTATTAGAATCCACCAAAACCCATTTCATCCTCTTGCAAGGCACACAGCTAGACCACCTTTCTTGGCTTCCCTCAAAGTTCAGTGTGGCCGCGTGACTGGGTTCTAGTCCATGCAATGAGAGCAGAAGTAACATAAGTCACCTCGATGCCTGGCCTCCCCAGATCATCCTCCATTTTTTCCCCATTTTCTGGCCATGAGTGAGGACCTTTGGATGGCCACCTGCCACACAGCCACAGTATCATTCTACATGAACAAAAAAAATGGCGTTAAGGGAGAGATCTGGTGTTTATGTGTTTGAGCAGCTAGTCAGTCCTACCCGAAGATAACTACCGTGCATTCATGACTCAGCAGAAAGGGAAAGGCTGAGGAGTAAATGGAGAGGGGAATAAATAATGGAGTAGAAATCCCAGGATGTGGGATCCTGAGCACAAGTGGGAGCGTTAGTCTTGAACAAGTGAAAGGACACATCTTTGATGTTGACAGTTCGGAAAGAGGAAGAAGAAAGTGTGGGGGCAGGTGCATTTCGAGGTATGGCGGGAAACTAAGGTGATTTTTTTTTTGATGGCTTCAATTTTCTTTGTGATGTTTTAAGAGATAACTCATCTATGGGAACTTCATGAAGTAGGGTAGGTGGTTCGAGGAGATAATGTTTGAAAAAGTCCTGTGGAGAGTGGGAAAGAGATACGAGAGAGGTAGTAGCAGTTAGCGTCAAGAATTCATTAAGGATCACGTATTGCATGGTGCACTGGGTGTTACACGCAACTAATGGAGCATCGAACTTTACATCGGAATCCGGGGATGTACTGTATGGTGATTAACATAATATAATAAAAAAAATCATTAAAAAAATTCATTAAGGATGGAAATCATGTGAATTTGTCACTGCAAACACGATGTTTGTTGTTCACTGCCATTTCTTCAATGTTCAGCATTGTGCCTGGGACATGGCAGGTTTTAAATAAATAACTGAAGAATAAATACAATGACACTAAATAAGAGAGAGCTGGAAAAATGAGAGGGTATGGGCAGAGAGTGGGATTTTTAATTTACTCTTCTGGAGGTAGAGTGTTTGCTGGTGCTGACAAATTTTATGTGGTGGCCAGGGGAGTAGGTGGCAGCCGTGGAATGGAGGTGAAGCTCATTGACGTTGGGGGAACCTCAAGACTGAGATGCTAAAGGCAGGAAGTCACTCTGGACAGTAGGGCATGGTGTAGAGTAAAACTGTCAGAGAGCTGTCAGTCTTCAAGACTACAGAGGGATCGGTGCTTTACCAGGAAGAGGCAGAGTGCAGTATATGGTATAGCCAGATAGTCCGAGCAGCAGGGGAGAAGAGATGACCATCTGTACGAAATGGGATTGGGTCATGGGAAAAGTGCTAACAAGCTTCGTGGCCATGAATGTCAAGTATTTACTGCGCATGTTTTTAGAGTCAGATGGAGATCACCGAGGTGGCTCTAATGATCTTGGCTGGGCTTACTCGTAGGTCTGGGGGTTAGCTAGCTATCAGCCGACCTATGCTGGGGTAACTTGACTGTGTTCTGTGTATTTCTCATCATCTTCCTGGGACCGATAGAGTACCCTGGGCGTAGCTTGATCATAGTGATGAGAGCAGACAAGAACACGAGCAAGCACAATTGTTCAAGTGTTTTTCAGGTCTCTGCTTGGGTCATATTTGCTAACGTCTTATTGGTCCAAGCAAGTCACAGACTGAAAGCTCAGAGTAAGTCATAAAGTCATATGGCAAAGGGTAAGGATTTGAAGAGAGATTAAAAAAAAAAGAAACAGGGCTGTTTTTGCAATCTGCCACACTTTGGAAAGTGGATAGAGAGAGGAATTGAAGAGACTGACGAGAAGGGTTTACATCCAGGGGTGAGCAGGGATGACTTGTACGTAAAGCTGGTGTGGTGTGTGGCTAGTAGAAGCATTGGTTCCAGTAGATCTCTGGTGGATTGAGGTGGGAGATGTGAGCTCTTTCAGGAAGAGCGTGATCCACTTACCCTCTTAGCCTTGGTTTCCCCCTCTATAAATGGGGATGTTAATATTTTTCAAATTAAGATTAGAATGAGGCAATACATTTGAAAACATTTTGTAAATGACGAACTTAAGATGGGGGGGGTAGGTGTGCATTGATCAGCTGACAGCTAGTTCACCCCCAGCCTGTGCATAAGCCTAGCCAAGATCATCTAAGCCATGGAAAAATGTCCAGACCAGATTACCACGTAACTCTATATAGATGTCTCAAACCCACACCAACACTTCAGTGACTCCAACCATAGGTCTGCTTAAAGAAAAAAGTATTTTTCCTTTATCATTAGTAGACTATCAAACTGAGTAACCTTTGCCCTTGGGATGGATGGCATGGGTGACTGATACCAGGTGGCACAGAAGAATTCAGGTAATTCTGGGTGCCCTCCACCCAGCCCCTGCTACATCCTTTAGGGGTCACAGTAGGAGTCTCTAGCTCTTTCAGAGAATCTGCTCAGAGCCCTCTGGGCTGGAATCTGGGCAAACAAGCCTTCCTAACTCCCGGAGGGGCTTGCTCTAGGCTGGCTCTCCCTTGACTAAAGGTGCAGATCCCTGCTGGTGAGGGAAGTGTTCTCAGATGTAGGGGTCTAGACCCTGACTGCTTCCTCCTGGTCAGTGTCCAAAAACAGGGGTCCATAGGCATTAATCCCAAGTTCTCTTCTTCCCATGCTCCTCCCCAGGGCCTACCGCGGGTCAGGGGGACTGTGTTGGTAAGTGTCCTGTGGGTCCCAAGCCAGGTATGCCGATGACTCTGGCGTGATCCTGGTCACATCTATAAGGACCCATCTAGAGGGACTGCACCAAACATGATCTTTTCATCCTGGGAGCACTTGCAGTGTCAATTCTGTTAAAAAAAAAAAAAATCTGCAGGGGCGCCTGGGTGGCACAGCGGTTAAGCATCTGCCTTCGGCTCAGGGTGTGATCCCAGCGTTGTGGGATCGAGCCCCACATCAGGCTCCTCCCCTATGAGCCTGCTTCTTCCTCTCCCACTCCCCCTGCTTGTGTTCCCTCTCTCGCTGGCTGTCTCTCTCTGTTGATAAATAAATAAAATCTTTTTTAAAAAAATCTGCAGTCTTTTACTGAACAGAGAAATAGCCCTTACCTGTGCATGGTGTGGCCCAGGTACATTGTGCCCATCTGGGGAGGCTTCCAGATGAATGTTCTGCATCTTGACTTCAGTAGCACAATAAAAATCTTGGCATGCAAGATTTTATTATCTGCCATATCGCTCTGTGTTTCAGGTCAGTATTAGAACTGAATGTCAAAGTTTCTCATTTTAAATTCAGCTGTCAGCTAACTGTTCTCACTGTTTTTAACACCTCTGCCCTCTTGACCATTCCTTGGTGGATTTGGAAAGCTGGGTTATTTCCAGCATTTATGTTTGTCAATGTATTGACTTGATTCTCACTTTACATTTATTGAGTATTTGGTTTTCATTTTGCCCCCCCGTTTTTGTATTCGATGGCACCATCATTAAGATAGCTCCTTTCATGAGGGTATATTTCAGTTTGTTTTGTAAAACTGACATATGGGAAATGTCAAAAACCTGGGATCTGTAATAATAAATTACTGCCCATTTATTTTAGAAATCTGTAATGTAGCTTTAGTATTGGCCCAACCTTGACAATGTAGATTCCTACTGTGTGGTTTTAAATTTTGACCAGAGGCCAACTTGTTTACAGATTTGCATGAACGCAGATATATTACAGAAACTTGGCAGTTTCAGAAGCTCAAAGAGTATAACCAGCGGGTTCTTTGCCTATTTGTTTAAGGAAATGCTTCTGCCACTGAGCTTTGGTGCCTGGAGCAGGATTTATCAGAATCAGGTTGGGGACTGTCATTCCAGTGTCCCAGGGGGTTGGGAACAATGATCACAGCTCTAGTGAGACACTGAAGCGTTGTCCCTCGCTCCTGTGGTTGGGGCTCTTTCAGAGCTCGAAATGGGGAGTCGGGCCCTCTCTTTCCCTCAGCCACCATTCTGCGCTGAGAAGACTAGTTCTGACTTAGGCCCAGCGTTTCTTCCCCTTCCTCGATCTGTACCCCACTGCTGCCTTTGCCTTTTTACACCACCCGCCTAGTGGCTTTCTTGGGATGTGAGGCTAGCAGCAGGAGAGGGGAGTTAGATTGAGAGAGATCTCAAGACCACCTCCCGCAGTTTGCGAGTAAAGGCAAGAACCTCTGACCTAAGGAAATTAGTGCAATGCAGGATGCTTTGATTTTTACAGCTATTTTTAATGGCCAATAGGTTTTAGGGCTTAGATAGTCTTTGGGTTTGGGCTAGAGTAGCATAGCTGTAGTGAAGAACTAGGTCACGTGTTTCAAATGCTTTTAACCCTTTGATATTTTTCTTTTCTCTTTAAAGAAAGTCTGCAACAGTTTTGTTCAATAGAAATATAATGTGAGCCTGATAGGTCATTTTAATTTTCTAGTGCCCACATTAAAAAGTAAAAAGAGGTAAAATGAATGAGATATTTTCCACTTCTTTATGTTTCACACCAAGTCCTTGAAACCCAATGTGCGCTTTACACTTACAGCACAGCTCAGTTTGCAGCAGCCAAGTTCAAGTGTTCAATGGCCACTGTGGCTAGTGGTTACCATAATGGAGAGCACAGACCTACAGCATTAAGGAGGTGATGCATTACGGTGTAGAGAATCTTCTACTACAGTTCCTGTATGGTGGTGGTGGTTGTTAACAGCAGCATTTTTTTGAAAAATTTTTTAAAGATTATTTTTTTATTTGAGAGAGAGCACATGCACACGAGTCGACGGGGCAGAGGGAGAGGGAGAAGCAGACTCCCCACTGAGCGCAGAGCCTGATGCGGGGCTTGATCCCAGGACCCCAAGTTCATGACCTGAGCCAAAGTCAAACACTTAACCTACTGAGCCACCCAGGCACCCCATACAGCAGCATTCTGATTAAATTTGGGGCAATATACTTGAAAGGCTTAAATTGCATCCACAATGATCACATCGTTCACTAAATCACCCTTCAGCACCTTGTGTTTTGAATAGCGTCGGAAGAGAACTTGTGGATAACCACTGCTGTTTCCAGAGGAACCTGGGAATAGCACAGCTGAGCAGAAATATTCAGCCCAACTGCGATGTAGGACAGTGTCCATGTGGCTGCATATACATGATTCAAGACTCGCCTCTCCCCTCTCCTCCTCCTAGAAAAGGACAGGAGGTGTGATACTCAGGGCTCAAATCTCTAAGAGCCTTAGAGCTTGGTTGCCGCTTAATGCTGTCTGACCTGAGGGCCTCCAGTGCCCTGAAGTGTGGCTAGTATGGCACATATTTGTAAGGCTTTCAGGAATGTGGCCTTCTCACCATCTTGTTTCCCCTAGACTTATTTCATCTTTAGGTCCTTACTCAATTTAGCATTTGTTGTTCTACAATGATAGAGTGCTTTTACGGCCTTGTCTACAAACTCTAGAAATCAGGCCATTCTCATCTAAATGGCATTGGTTGTTTTGTTGTTTTGGGGTTTTGTTTTGCACAGGAAGGGGGAGGAGTGACTCTGGAATTGGCCCGATTGTATAGTTGCAGCCAGAATGAGTTTGCTTTCCCTCTCACAGTATTGTACTGTGGAAGGTTTGGGATTCTTGTGGTCATGCCGGAGAAGAAAAATGGGGCACTTTCAAAATTCAGAACATTACAAAAAGAAGAAAAGAACACCCAAAGGATCATTTTAATGTACCCATTCTGGTGTAGTTATTTTATGCCTATTTATAATCCAAAATGCCCAAGTCAGTTTAGGAGATGGTTGTGTCCTTCATGTAGTCTCAAAAGTGTTGTTATGCACTATTTTATTTATGATTTTGATATATTGCCAAATGTGTACTCATTTCAAGGAGAAAATATGTGATGAGTATGCCTCTCTGGTCTGTAGCTGTCTTTATATTAATGATTTTTGAAACTAAGCCATGAGTTTCAAGAATGGTCAATGCATGTGCCTCTCCCAATAAATGTTATTTTAAATGGGTTTGGTTTTGGGTTTTTTTGTTTGGTTGGTTTGTTTTTAGTTTCTGTTTCCCATGGTAGGACCAGATTTACCTCCATCTGGACTCAAAGTCGGGCCTAATGGTGAGGACCGAGCCACCCTGGTATGCCCAGGTAAAGACTGTTGATGGATATAGCAATAGCCTCCATATAATATTATTTAAAATCCAAGCAGGTTTACAAATGGGGACCAAACATACGCAGGGCAGTTTTTGTGTATATCTCTCCTCTTCTGATGTAATGATATGCTATGTGTACAGTATACTTTTGTGGGGAGGACCAGCATAGCTTTCTTTTTTTAAAAAAGATTTTATTTATTTATTTGAGAGGGGAAGTGCACATGCAACAGCACAAGTCGCGGAGAGAGGGGCAGGGGAAGAGGGAGAAGCAGGCTCCCCACTTAGCAGGGAGTCCGATGCGGGGCTCCATCCCAGGACCCTGGGATCATGACTTGAGCCAAAGGCAGACGCTTAACCAACTGAGCCAGCCAGGCACCCCCATATCTTTCTTTTCTAATCTGTCTTGTTTCTTCTTTCAGCTTCTACAGCTGTCTTTTTGGTGTGGTCTCAGATAGATTCTAGATGCTGTTTTTACTCTCAAGTGACCTTGAGAAGACTCCTGCAACACAGCACCATAGTTGTGCAGAAATGCCCCATCTATGAAGGCAAGTGAGCATTGCTCACGTTCACATCTGCACAATGCAAGAGCAGAAATCCAGTACCAGGGGCGCCTGGGTGGCACAGCGGTTGAGCGTCTGCCTTAGGCTCGGGGCGTGATCCCAGCGTTGTGGGATCGAGCCCCACGTCAGGCTCCTCTGCTGTGAGCCTGCTTCTTCCTCTCCCACTCCCCCTGCTTGTGTTCCCTCTCTCGCTGGCTGTCTATCTCTGTCAAATAAATAAATAAAATCTTTAAAAAAAAAAAAAAAAAAAAAAAGAAATCCAGTACCAAGAACTGGCTAAATCTTGAATTCTGGTCCTTTAACCTGTGTTGCCCATTTACACATTTCTCTGGGGACAAAGTGGGGCAGCAGGTAGTTTTTTCGCCTTTAAGTTGGATAACAAATGACTGGTTTGCTAGAATGCTTCGCTATTCATAGGTGTACTAAGCTTTGGAACGTGAACTGCTTTTATTTTCTTAATTTTTTTAATCCACCAAGCTTAAAAGTAAATATTTTCCATCCAATTCCTTAAACATCAGTTATGAATTATCTTTTCATCCTGGCAGCCTAATGGTGGTGGTGTGAGTGCATTTTATGGCAGGGAGTTTGGCAGCAACTTAAAGGAGAACGGGTGATGATTGGCATGGATGTGTGTTTTTATATTAAAGTGTAGTTAACATACAATGTTATGGTAGTTTTAGGTACACTACATAGTGATTCAACAATTTTATACATTATGCAGTGTTCCCCACAATAGTCAGCATACAAAGTTATTATAGTATTATTGCTGTATTCCTTATGTCATACCTTAACATCCCCATGACTTCTTTATTTTATAGCTAGAAGTTTGCACCTCTTAATTTCCTTCACCTATTTTGCCCATCCCAGAACCCTGTGGTGTATGTATGTATGCATCTATGTATGTGTACACACACACACACACACACACACACACACACACAGGAATATTACTAAGCCATAAAAAAGGATGCGATCTTGACATTTGGGACAACGTGGATGGACCTAGAGGGTATTATGCTAAGTGAAATGTCAAGAAAGACAAATACCATATGATTTCACTTATATGTGGAATCCGAAAAACAAAACAGATGAACAGACAAAAACAGCTCATAAGTACAGAGGACAAACTGGTGACATGGACGTGGCTTTGAATGGCCATAGTCCTTTTGGGAATTTCTGTTCCCCACCTATTTGCACAGAGACCATTTGAGTAAGCATTGTGTCACTCTGTTTTGATGTGTTTCCAGAATCCCAGGTTTAAAATGGAGTAACTGCTACTGCGCTCCTAATTTTGCTTCTTGGCTCTATAATCCATTATGCAGCATAAAATTGAAGGTACTTACTTAAATTCTCAGCTTTCGTGCTGTGACCTTACTTCTCCCAGACAGTACTTTCAACAGGTATAAAAATTGCAAAGGCTTTTTTGAGTCTGGTAAATCTTTGATATATCTTCTGCAGTTATATTTGTACGTCTTGTGACTGTGTTAAACGCCAGAGAAGACACATCATTTAGAGGACATTCTCTAGTGGATTGGTTCTAAAATTACACTTACCTTAATTGGCATAAACTGCTCACCTTCTAACTGTGCTAATGCCATCAAGGTTTCAACAGTGTGGCATTCTGAAGTTGCCCCAGACCATTGGTCTTCATATTGTATCTGTAGCAATGATGACACTAACTGGTAAAATTCTACTGTACAGGGTTGTAGGATTCCAAGTTGGTATTTATTTGTTTGGTTTGCATAAAACTCTCTTAGGTCCACCTCCAAAATCAGTGGCTATTAACCTTCTTCAGAAAATTTCATTTCTGAACAAAGATACTCTAAAAAGTAGAATCATTAAAATATTAAGTTTAAGCTGGGGGCAAAGAGAATTGTGTTAATAAGTGGAACCACAGTTAATTTCAGCTTCTAATTCTGTCGAGCTACCGTACCATCAAGAGTTCTTTTCTGGCTGCCAGCAGACAGATGGAAATGAAGGTTTGAAATGGTTGGCCTTCTGGCATTTAATTAATCTCGGAAGAAGCTGAAGTCCAGTTTGATTTCATGACTTAATGCTGTAATATTCATTGACTATCATTCATCAGCATTATACTGTCAGGAAGGTATCTCTTCCAAGTGTTACACATGTGACTACAAAATGGCTTTTATCATAGAGGAACACTTTAAGGCTTGAATATTGAGTGCTGATTTCATTGTTGTCAGCACTGTTAATGAGAAAAATTTTTTTCTTCTAGTAGTCAGGAATATAAACCAGAACATTAACTGATAAAGAGGAAGAAAGATGATCTGTAAGAGGGTAAACCTTGGGAGGGGTATGCAGCTATATAGGGAAAGAAGACTAGAGGTCATTTGGTCCGGTTTTTGGTTTTTTGTTGACTGTAGAAGTCTCTGTTGCCATTCCCTGGATCAAAGAGTATTCATCCTCTAGAAATGGGTCATGTAGGAGCCCACCAAGTAGTCTAAGGAAATGTAGTATAGATTGATGTACAGTTTTCTTAAATATGCTTTCTTTTTTTTAAAGAGTTTATTTGTCAGAAAAAGAGAGCACACAAGCGCATAAGCAGGGAGAGCGGCAGGCAGAGGGAGAGGGAAAGCAGACTCCCCGCTGAGCATGGAGCCCAATGTGGGGCTCAATCACAGACCCTAGGCTCATGGCCTGAGCTGGAGGCAGATGTTTAACTGACTGAGCCACCCAGGCACCCCTTAAATATGCCTTCTTAAAACATATCCTTTTGGTCATGGTTTTGCTTTGAAGAAAAAGCAGAATAAGTCTACGTAAACTTGCACATGATAACCCTTAAGATTTTTAAAGGCATTTATCATGTTTTCCTGTTGTTAAAGTCAACTTGATTTAAGCCATTAGTCAAGGAGAAGATTCTAGTTTTTTGTTTGTTTGTTTTGGTTTTTTTTTTTTTTAGTAAGAAGCTGGTCCTCCTTAGTCATTCAACCATCAGATAGTTATTGAGTGTATACTTTGAATAAGGCCTTATAAATTTAGGTAATGCCTGAATTTGGCCTTAAGAGTAGTCCAGGGGTGCCTGAGTGGCTCAGTTGGTTAAGCATCCAACTCTTGATTTTGGCTCAGGTCATGATCTCAGGGTTGTGAGATCGAGCCCCATGTCGGGCTTTGTGCTGGGCATGGAGCCTGCTTGAGATTCTCTCTCTCCCTCTCCCTCTCCTTCCCATAAAAAAAAAGAGAGAAGTAGTCCAGTAATAGAAGCTATGTACAGAACTGATGGTTACAAGGTGGACCACAAAGCCAGTACACTTACAGATGGTAATAAATTTAATTTTTAAAGGTACCTCCCCTCTAGTTAACTTTTTCAGCCAAGTAATCATTATATCAGAAATATTTACAGTGTTGATTGAGGTAGAGCTATAGCTAATTTCCAGGTAACTCTAACTGGTTAACTTAATCATGAGAATTTTCTTCAACATACACATTCACAGAGAAAGCACTTTCTCTGACTTTTTATCCATTTGTTATAAAATTTGAAGTGTTAACATTTTGGTCATATCAATGTAAACTACTTATCGGGTTAATCAAACATTTCCTATTTATGGGTTAATGCCATTTTTTCTTTTTTCTTTTTTTTAGATTTTATTTATTTATTTGACAGAGAGAGAGACAGCCAGTGAGAGAGGGAACACAAGCAGGGGAAGTGGGAGAGGAAGAAGCAGGCTCCCAGCAGAGGAGCCCGATGAGGGGCTCGATCCCAGGAGTCTGGGATCGTGCCCTGAGCCAAAGGCAGACGCTTAGCAACTGAGCCACCCAGGCGTCCCACCATTTTGTCTCTTAATTTTTATTTTTCTTTTACATTTCTTTTAAAGATTTATTTTAGAGAGAGTGGAGAGGCAGGGGCAGAGGGAGAGGGAGGGGGAGAGAGAGAATCTTAAGCAGACTCCATGCTGAGCGTGGAACTCGATGCAGGGCTTGATCTCAGGATCCTGAGATCAGACCTGAGTGAAAACCAAGAGTCAGACGCTTAACAGACTGCGCAAGCCGGGCACCTTTTCTGTTTACATTTCTTTTTTTTTTTTTTTAAGATTTTATTTATTTATTCGACAGAGATAGAGACAGACGCTTAACAGACTGCGCAAGCCGGGCACCTTTTCTGTTTACATTTCTTTTTTTTTTTTTTTAAGATTTTTGTGGGGCTCGATCCCATAATGCCGGGATCACGCCCTGAGCCGAAGGCAGACGCTTAACCGCTGTGCCACCCAGGGGCCCCTCTGTTTACATTTCTAAATGCTTTCTCAGTTTGAATAAAGTAGATCATAGAGGGACTAATATTTTTAATACCTATAGATTGTATTGCTGTTTTGTTTTAAAAATGCTTATCACTTGAATGATCTTTTATATTGGGTTCGTAGATGATATCCACCAATTTGCTAATTTAATTTTCTTGAACATTTTGTTAACTAAGTCCTGCCCTCAAATTTTATTATATTTGAGGTGATTGAGAGATGCCTATGTCAGAACTAGCTCCTTCTTATTAGTGAAAAATTGATGTAAGGTAACACTATTACCCTAGTTCCTGCTCATTAATACTTGAAAGTATACAAATGAAGATCTTTAGGATCAGTCTTCTCACTTTTAATTCGCATTGATTTGCCTATTAAATATGTATACAGATGTTCCTAATGCAAAGAAGTAACTGACAGAAAACTCCTTGAAAACCAGGTAGCTGATAGCAAAGGCTCCTTCTCCTTTGGGAAGAGTTGGGGGTGAGGATAAGGTAAATTGGAAAATGCCCTTAGAATCCAAAAGGTCCAACAGGCTTGTACAAGGCTTTAGAAAATAACCACCATCAAAGCACTCTTCTGTCATTCCACAACTCATGTGCATATGTGAATCATTGTAGGAGTTTGGAAATGATTTGTCCTTATCATTTTGAAGATCTGTTTGGTAGGTGGTTTAAGACAGAACCGATGTTTTTGGGACTTGGACTCATCTCGTTCCCCTGTTAGGGCTATGACTCCCCTGTTTCTGCGTTTCACCCAGCAGATCCCCATCCAGGCCATCTGACATAGCCCCAGGTTCTATTCCATCTCTCTCTGAGAGCGGCCGCGTTCTAGAAGTGGGCAAGAGAGAGCTGCCATGGTAGTGGCGTTACCAATTCCTCCACCTTCTTCAGGACTTTATTCTCAGCATCCAGACTTCTTTCCCTGCCTGCCCCCTTTCCCTCATGAGGCCCTCAACGTTTATTGACACAGCTCTTCAAGGCATCCAGAGGGTCCTCATAAAACTTCTTTCTGGAAGGCCAGGGACATGAGAGAATTGAGAGGCAGAGGTGCCAGAACTAGCACTTGAACCTCAGCTGTCCAGTGTTGCCAAAGCTGTCTGCTGCCTGCGCGCAGAAGCTGATAAGCAGCCATGGTCAGGAGGGATCCAGGAAACGAGCCCTTCCCCCATGAACAGATGTGAGGACACTTATCTAGGACAAAGGCCGCAAGCGAAGCAGCATGTGGCCCACCAGGCAGGGTGGTAGGCCCTGGTTCTGACTCTATGGTCAGCTTCCAGGCCATGACCCCTGCCTCCTCCAGGAACTTCAGTATCTGCTGACTGGACTCTGTGCACACTCTCACTACTGCCATTGCCGATTCTCCTTCCTCTCCTTGTTTGCTGGCAGCCTGACACGGACGTGCATCTGGGGGTGCTTCTGGAACTCGTGACTTCCTTCCATGAACATCCATGACATCTTTGCCTGGAACCCTGAAGGTTGGAAGAGAAAAGCGCTACTCAATCCAGTCAATGAAATCAATTTTAAATTAATTTTAAAGGAAACACACCGTAAGACCTAGTTTGAATTTTCTACTTTAAGTGGGTAGAGGGGTTTTCTAGTAGAGGCTCAGAGGCCTCTGAAGGGAGAAAAATATTATGGGATGACTCTTACGTGACAATTTGCCAAGACTTTTAGGGGCAGAAGATGATATAGGCACTGGGTTAAACTTCTTATGAAAGAGACACCATTTCCCATTCTCTCCTGATGAAGTCTAATGGTATTTCATTTCATTTCTAGAAATGTCCTTGCTAGCAAGAGAAGAAAAAGCAAGCTTTGGAATAATCTAAAATACTGCTGCTGATAGTTAAATGTTTATCGAACGCTTACTGTATGCCCCATACTGTGTGTTACTTCCTTTAGTCCTTAGTACAGTCTTGTGAAAAAGGTAGTAACATTATCTTCATTTAACAGATAAGGAAACTGAGGCAGAGGCAAAGTAAGTTGCCCCAAGTCCTACATCAGGAAATCACAGAGTGGAACTCTAGCCCATTTTCTAAAACTTACCCTAGCTGCGTGGTCCCTTCCAGAGGAGGTGGGCTGTGGGTCAGTCAGTGTGGCCACCCCATTACAAACTCTAGGGGTGCCAGGCAGGGCTTGGGTTATGAATAGTACCCTATGAAGTTCATTGCAGACTTCCTATTTCTGGCAGAGGATTCAGTTACTCCTTTTTAGACCAAACTTTTGAAATTCCTTACTGGCAGCCCCACTCATTCATATGCACTTGCTAATTAGGGGGAAATATTTTTGCAAAACTTAAATGGGCTGTACCCCAGCTTCAAGACAGGCCACATTTGAGCCAAAGAGTGCAAAAACCTCTTGATATTTATGATTAGAATAGCTAAGTATCCTTACCCTCTCCACTCTTTAGTGAGAAAAAACCACTTAGCAGTAGGACCGAAGCTCGCTCTTTTATTATTTTCCTTTTCCTTTGCTCAAATTGCTTCTTAACTATTATCCTGACTTCTGGTAAATGACCCTTATTCGTTCTTTTCTCCTAGAGAAACATTTAAAATTGCACATTACCCTCTGTTCCAAACAGTTGTCCCTGTTTACAATCAAATTTCTTGCACTCTGGAGCAGCGAGGCACGAGGCAAGTCCCCAAGGTAGTTTTTGGAGGAGAATCAGCACAAAGAGTAGATAGGGAAAAAGCGGGATCTCGGCCCCAGTGCCATCCTGTTGAGCAGAAGTGAAAGACGATAGACACCCATGACAGAAGACAGTTCGGAGGCACCTGGGGGGATGGGCCGAGCCAGCGAACCGCAGGCCTTTGGCCCTTGTGATGAGCAGTCAGTATGAGGACTGGGCAGGGATTTTTTCCCCCCTGGTACTTTCTCTAATAAAACTATTATCCTATTGAAGCGACATCACAGGGCAAATTGCCAAGTGTCACAAAGCATGGGGCCATAAGAAATGACCCCTTCATAGTCCAGGTTTATCGTTGCATCCTGACTTTCTGGGAGGTTTTGCCTTCGCTGGCTACCCTGGAAGTTCCCATGTCCTCGTAGAATTTCAGCTTACTACTGCTTTTGGTATCCTGCAAATTGGCCTCTGGGTATTCCCACGAGCAGATTTCCTTCCTGTAAAATTCCAAAAGTGCTGTTTTTAATTCATATGACCCGTGAATTCCTGTGAATACAGTTATTCTGATGTTGCTTTAGCCTTGTGTACCATGGCCCATTATTTCCTTCCTGTAAGAATCCTTCCCCATTTGACTTCATTTTACACATTCAAGGTCATGTACATATCTAAGAGAGAGATAATCTTGTGTCTTTGATCCTAGACTTAGACGTGTCATGGCAGTCACTGCTTCGTTCCACACTAGGTCCCTTGAGCTTGTTTTCCTCCTGTGCTGCTTAGTTATTCTGGGGGGTGCTGAACTCAGTTTTTTCTTCCCGGTACCTCTTGAAATGCAGCCATCTTTCCTCACAGGAGAGCAAGCCCCTGCTGATAGGAAATCTTCCTGTGTGCACACGCACACAGCAATTTGCCAGCATGGACGGCTGCCAATGGTTTTCTCTAGTTGCAAGGAGTTTATTTTCCCTGGGTGACACTGCTGTGCCACCCAGGTGGCCTGCGACATAGTAGGCTCCTCATTGAGAGAAACTTCTTTGTGGAGAGGCGCCTCTGGTGTACTTGGGGTTCCCATAGACATTTGTGGCATTTGAGTGATGCAAAAAAAAAAAAATTTTTCACGTTGGATCGATTGTTCGCTCATTGTGAAGCATAGGGTGTGTCAAGATTAGGGTATACTGTAGGCCCCTCAAGAGGTCACGGATTGCCTCAGCCCCGGAAGGGCTGGCTGCCTGTTACATGAGGCCTCGAGCCTGCAGAGAGTCCCTTAGAGCCACTCACCCTTGACTGCCTTGTTGAGGGGAAGTGTTAAGGATTCCCGAATGTGTGCCCTGACTCTGTTGGGCATGCCCTGGGGCCGTGGCTAACTCTGTGAGATGGGGGGGTGGGGAAGGCAACTCCCTAGAGCTGCACCTCAGAGAGCTATACCTCCCTCCCCAATTCTGGCAAAATGCCTTAAACATCCCATCCATTTTTTCCTTTTGATTTTATTTTTTATTTTTTACTCTTATTTTTAAGGAGGGCACATGGTGTGATGAGCACTGTCCTTTTTTTTTTTTAAAGATTTTATTTATTTATTCGACAGAGATAGAGACAGCCAGCGAGAGAGGGAACACAAGCAGGGGGAGAGGGAGAGGAAGAAGCAGGCTCATAGCAGAGGAGCCTGACGTGGGGCTCGATCCCATAACGCTGGGATCACGCCCTGAGCCGAAGGCAAACGCCCAACCGCTGTGCCACCCAGGCGCCCCCTGACTTCTCTCCTTCTCTGTGTGTGTGGTGCGCTCCGAAAACCCAAAGCAGGCTCTCTCCGTGCAATCTAAGTGCTACCTATAAAAAGGGTTTTCCCTAGAGAAGAAAATACCAGACTGTGTGCTCGTATTGAGGGTGGGCTTTGGGAAGCTGTCATTTCAGTTGTGTCTATGTGGTTTCAATATAAACCTTATTTCTTAGGTAGATGGATCGTGTTCAAGTCTGAAGCCCCTGACTCAGGGGGTCTGGCCTTCTGTCTTAGTCTCACATTGCCTCCAATTCCCCTCAGCTTGCTTTTGCCGTTGGCCCAGCTCCTGCTCTGCAGAACCTCAGTAGTGGGGAACCCTCCTTAATTATATGGTGGACCTGGGCCTCTGCTAGGTCTTTAATCATCAAAGATGGATTAAATTATGACCACACTGCACTTTCTGAAGCAAAAGATATACTTATGGACTTAAGATTTCCTTATGAGTTAAAACAGATGGGTTTTGTATTAATTCTCAGTTAATAAGAAAACTCACTGAACCCCAGCAGGATACTTGGTAAGCATTTTGGTTCATCGATGCTTCTCCCTAGATCCAGGAGTTCAGAGTGGATAGCAAGCAGAGGCCTTCTGCAGGGAAAGGGCAGGCTTTGGCAGCTGGTCTTTTCATGCTGTAACAGGTGGGGGCTCCTGACATGCGTGGAGAATGCACTTAGCTCTCTACGCCACACCCTTTGGCCCTGACCTATGGCATGGGGAAGGAATTGTTCTAGCAAGCTCTTCCGAGCCACAGCTACAAAGTCTCCTTAAAGGCGTATTTATTTAGTCTTTAGAAGAGGAATGAGCAGAGAATGGTCGTAGCTCCCGTTTACTGGGCACTGATTCTAAGGCATGGGCCTAGCAGATTAGAGTTTACTTTATCTCCTCCCAGCTGCTTCCACTCTCAGGTGGCTTTCGTCATCCCCCTTTTACAGAGAAGAAAACTGGGTGTTAAGGAAGTGACGCAACTTAGCCAAGGTCACATACTTGAGCGGCAGTGAAGGGATACTGATGAAGCCAAGCCATGAGCCCGGTGCTCACCTGCCACGGTCTTTCGTTTGGGGACTGTATATTCCCTCCTGCCTGGAGTGTTCTCTCCTGCCCCTTCCGAGCCATCAGAATCTATTCCATCTGGCAGGCCCTAATCTGAATGTTGACTTTCTGGAAGCCCTTTTTGCTTCTCCTGGTGAGAAGTGATTTCCTGTTCTCTGTACCCATGTGACACATGGTTGGCCCTCTGTGGGCATGTCACATTCTGCTGCATAGTGGTTTATTGTTGTCAGATATTGTTGTTCGTGCACTGTGCTTCTCAATGGTTGGTTCTCTTACTACTCTTTTTTTTTTTACATGTGTTTATATGTTTATTTTTGAGAGCGAGAGCACACATGCACATGAGCCTGGAGGAAGGCCAGATGGAGAGAAAGAATATCAAGCAGACTCCACGCTAAGCATGGAGCTCAGTGTGGGGCTCAATTTCATGACCCTGAGATCACGACCTGAGCCAAAACCAAGAGTCAGACCCTCAACTTACTGAGCCACCCCGGCGCCCCTCTCTTGCTTCCTCTTTGGTTTTGCTGAGGGGGTACCTGCTGCCTTCATCGGTGGGGTCTACTTTGGCAATTTCAAGTTCAGGCTCAACCTTTCCTTCCTCTCTGAGGGACGAGAATATTTCCCTTCACCCTTGTAGTAATCGCTGGGAAGTAATCCTAAATGAGGATCAGGATATTTTCTGATTGTGACCATATTTGCCAGGGTGATTCTTTTGGAACTTTCAGCCACGAACAGGATAGGCTTTTTTGAAAATATGTACACAAGGAAAAATGACAGCTTTTATTTTACAAAAAGATCTGTTCCATTTTTTTGCTGTTACACGCCTTCATGAGTTTTGAAAGGGGACAGAGAGGGAGCCAGGAGGAATAGAAGTAGATTTAAAATATGCTGGTTTCAAAATTGGGTTTTCACTGCATTTTACAAGTCTGAAGGTAATCAACACTTGGTTTTACCGGGTTGGATGTCTACGGAGCCTTCCTTGGGGAAGGAAATTACTATTTCTTGAGCCCCTTCTGCGGGGAAAGGGCTTCCTCCCCAACCCCTTTGAAAACTCATAAATAGCATGATGGCAAGAGATGGGAAGAAATGGGCAATTCCCAAGATTGTGGCTCATCGCCATTATTACGGATAGGGAAACAGGCTCAGGGAAGTGGTGCTCAAAGTTACAACACTCCCTGGCTGCTAGAGCTTGAACCGGAACCCAGGCCCACTGTGCCCCAAAGCTCTTGTCCACAGCACTTGTTCAAGGAGAAGCCCTGGAATTTTCTAGGTGGGATAAGAGAACTGCTCTTTCAATTAGTGTCTCCTGAACAAGCTCTCCCCTCGTTTTGCCAAGGCTGACTTGATTAAATCACTTACACTTGGAGATGAATTGCTATTTTATTGCCTGTTAAGGGCATTTTTCTCAAAATGTTAAAATTTAACTATAAAATATGCCTTTAAAGTGAAATTTCAGGGACTCTGACATTTGTATGGGAAGGAAAGATGGCAGCCAGATCACACCTCATGCTTCTTCAATCACTTTCCAAGTTTGAGGCACTAAAACTAAGCACTTTAGTGATGTTTCATCTAACTGACTATACCTCCACGAGGGAAGTATGATGTCCTCATTTGACACATGAGACAAGAGGGGCTTTGCCCAAGGTCACACAGCCAAGGGGAGGTAGGCCAGGGAGCTGGGTTCTGTGTATCGGTCTTTGTGCTAGAGGGTTCGTGTGTGAATTCTTGGTCTCGGAGACCAGGCACAACCTCCCGGAGGACGGACCCAAATATGTTTGCATATCGTGAAAGCACGCGCTTCCTTCTCAACTCGCCGAACCCATGTCCTGGCTAATTTTTATCTTCAGGGTAATGCTGGCAGTTAGCGGCGGGAAAAGGAGGCCAAAACCCCTGTCTGAGGGAGGCAGCAGCCCACTTAGTTCCAGAGTGTTTGCCATTTTGTCCCCATGGCCCAGACACCATCTTCCGTTTTGCAGCTCCGAGGTTGAGGCTCAGACCAAAAGCGGCAGAGGGAGGTTGTAAAAGGAGGGGCTGAAAAGGGAGAGACAAAAAAGAAATGCTTTTTCCCTAGATCATCTCCTGGTCTTTTGGAAAGCCCTCTTCCCATTTTATCCTGGGATTCGTAAGGTCCGGCCCCTCTGGCCACCATCTGTTACTGCTGTGCCACTCAGTTTTCCTCACAAAGTGGAAAATACTGGTTTCCATTAGGTCTGAAGAGAGTAGATAGTTGTCCCCCCCCTTTTTTTCCCCCCTGAAAACCCTGAGCCATTTCTTTTGTTCCGTCTCGGGCATGCTCTGGTGTGTGCATGTGTTTCGCGGGAGTGACTTTGTAACTGGTCTTCAACCCTGCCTGCAGGGATTCCTTGGGCTTAAAGGAAACCCATCTCCAGGTTAAGGGGACCATTAAATTGGACAGCTGTGGCTAGGCCGTCTCAGGACTAAACTGAGGGTTCAGGGCGACCGCGACTAATAGAAGAAGTCAGCAAAGTGATGTGGAATAAGGCAGGGCAAGTGGACAGTAACCATCGTGGCAGAACGAGCCACCCCACCTTCTAGTGGACATGCCTATGACCCTTCGCTGTGCTGGTCGCTGTGCTGAGGACTCTGGCGGACCCAGAAAAGACTGGGAGGTCTCCTCTACCTTCCAGCTCTGGTCTCTTTGGAGAGCTAAGACCTAAAACGTGAAACGAATAAGGAAAGAGTAAGCATGTCCCTGTGAGGGCAGAGTGGCCTTTGTAAGGTAGGGTGCTCAGGGAAATTGGCTTCAGTGGGGCAATATTGAGAGGAAAATGGGTTCAAGAAGATACCACGTGTGATGTGAGGAGGCCTCTTTCTATGGGGAAGGTGTACACCTAAGTGCTGGAAATAGAGTGAAATCACATAATGGAAACAGATACCAGAGTGGGCAGCTGGAGGGCAGCGGTTAAAAGCATAGACTGCAGCATACTGCTTGCGCTCAGATCTTGGCTCTGCCACTTACTGATGCTGTGACCTTGGGCAGCTTATCGCACCACTGTGTACCTCCATTTCCTTATCTGCAAAGTGGGGAGTAGTAACAGTGTCTACCTCATGGGAGGTAAGATTGCTCTAAGGATGAACCGAGTTCACGCCCACATACACATGAGTTCCGATTCACCGGCGATGCCCTGTAAGCCGTGCGGAAGAAACCTCTGCTGGAAGAGGACAGGGCGGAGGTCAGCGCAAGTTGTACGATGGGTCCTCACCAACAGGGTCTTGCAGATGTCCACGACATGTCCAGGCGGATGATGAGTAAAGATACAAAATGGCCTGACAGGCTGTAGGAAGCTACAGCTGCATGGGTGACATAGCAACAGCAGACCTGGGTGTAGGGGATTGCAGTCCTGGGAGAAAAGATGACCGAGTTGGGCAGTAAGGGATGGATAGACCCTGGGTAGGCGCTGAAGGAATGCTTTTCAGGTCGGAGAGAATTGTCTGAGCAGAGGTATAGAGATAAGGCTGTTTGTTCAGACAAATACAAAAGAGTATGCAAAAAAGATCACACGGGGGACATTTTCAGCAATGTGGCTCAGACCTGGAAGACAGGGCCTAATACCGAAACTATGGAATCGAGAGTTAGCCTTTAATAAACTGGAGTTTCCCCAATTTTACTAAGGAAAGCAAAAATGTCGGGATTCGAGCTGGGCGGGAGAGGAAAGAAAACAGTGATAAGAAGGCAAAGCAAGTCAGAGATTGAGGGAAACTGGGGAACAAAGCAGTTTTGCTTTGGTGGTAGTGAATGCAAGTTGATAAGGACAGGCAGAAAGGCTGGGATCTTTGCTCTTAAAAGAACAATAAGCTAACTCGCTGGAGTTCATGGCACTGAATGCTCTGTGCTGCTCTGACTCCGTGGTATGAATTGTGCTCCCACCGTAGGATGGATGGTTCCAGTGAGTGTGATAAAATTAGTGGAGCCCAAACTCCCATCCTTCCCGAACTCTGCTGACCTCAGTGAACGACGCACAGGAGAGAGATTTTGATTCAAGAGGGTGATGTATGGGCTACAATTATTCTGAGTCACCTATCTTGGGGACCATTTTGCTGAGAAGTGCTGATGCAACCTTGTGTGACCAGACGACAGTGATTGGAAATGGGGAGAAGGCACACGAACAGCCACATAAATCTTTTTTTTTTTTTGGGTGATTTTATTCTTTAAGTCATCTCTACACCCAACATGGAGCTCGAACTTACAACCCCAAGATCAAGAGTCGCCTGCTGTACCGACTGAGCCAGCCAGGCGCCCCCCCCCATAAATCTCTATGCAGTATAATACCGTACCATGGTTTTTTAGTCATTTAACAAGTGTCCCTTTTGATGTGTGTCTTTTGCATTTCCTTAATAATTTTCAGATTTCAGAATAAATGACATACTGTGGCTATAAACCATCGTGATAAATCTATCCATGTCCCCCAGAAACTCTTTTACACCCCCCTCCTCTAATAGAAATTGTTTAGAGGCCTTTCAAGGGGACACTTTGAAGGAGTCTGTGTAGATGAATGAGTGAATGACTTGGGTTCTAGTGCTGGTTCTGCCTCTAACCAGCTGTGGGCTCTCGGGCAAATATTCTGTTCTCCTGGGCTTCAGTCTTCTCATGTGTAAAATTGTATAACATTGTTTTTGCCAGGTTGAAATATTCGTTTGAAAAATTGAAAACACGGATGCAATGTATTATACAAAGAAAGGTCTTAATATCATAATAAAGTTATTGTTGGAAGGGAACAAAAGCCAGGGGCTACCTGCCCTGGGAAGGTAGACACTCAGTGGAAAATGAAATTCCTTTATAGGAACTATTCTCATGGGAAATTGGGGGGAAAGGTTAAAAACAGAAGAAAAACCCAACCTATCCCTGCAAACCTAAATGTTAGAGTTTGTTTTATCAGCAAGATTTACCTGAACCCCCTCGGTTTGTCTCTAGGAGCAGTAATCAGCTTCATTTAGGGCCTTCAAACCTGAGGTAGTTGAAAGTCACCTGAAAGACATGTCTGGACGTGACCTGCTCTCAGAATTGGACTCAGTGGCATCTAACTGTTTCCTGTTGCTTTGGCTCCTGGGGGCGAGAGGAGCACAGCCACCACTGTGGGTTGCTGATCCTGCATTTGGTCTGACACTGGGAGACGAAGGCAACGTGAGCAGCAGGCAGCCAGCCCGGTTTGCTGTGGTGAAGCCTGGCAGGCCCGCGGTGGTTGGTTGTCTAGGCTACAGGGAGTGCGGTCTCCGGAGAACCGAGGATGGCAGAGAGAGGCCAGAGCCGGTCTAGTGGAAAGGCCAATGCCAGATCCAAGGCTTTCTATTGGCAGGAGGGGTTTCCAGAGACTTGCGAAGGTGGTAGAAGGTAGCAAGAACTTGACCAGTTGTTAATGACCAGGGTAAGTGGAGGTGGTAGACCCCTCGGGACTAAGGAGCTGGCCGAGAAGTGAGTGTTTCCCAGGTGCAAGCTCAGAACCAGCTCCTCCTCAGTGAAAAGCCGAAGAGAACCAACCTGACTGAGGGAACGACATGCATTGTGCCCCCTGTGGTACCTGGTAAACCTTGGTGTTGACTTGGCAGCTCAAACCCTTGCAAGAAAGGATGTTCTGGAGGTAGGTAATGATGCCAATGAAGATAATAGCTAATATTGACTGATGCTTCTGAGGCACCAGGCAGCCTTCCAAGTACTTCATCCATATTCCCTCCAGTAACCCCACCAGCCCTGTCAGGGAGTTACCGTCTTCACTGACCCCATTTTGCAGATGAGGGAGGGCACGCACACAGGTAACTTGCTATAGGCCTCCCAGCTGGTAAGAGCTGTAGAAACCATTATTCTAACCCAGGCACTCTGCCCCTGAGCCTGTTCTTGTGGCCGCCACTGACCCCTGCCTCTCACTCTCTCACTGCTGACAGTGGCTGACTTCTGATGAGCTATCCTGTGGCAGTTTAGGACATGTCAGGACCCCAGTGTTTCTAGTCAAGTCGCCCCGCTCATCTATACTCATACTCTGACAATAGCAGGTCGAGCCCACTCAGGCCGCTCATCACTGCTGTGATGTGTGCAATCTCCTGAGGTGGCTGGGGGTCAGGAGGGTGCACGCTGGAGCCCTCCTTGGCTCCCAGGAGCTTCTAGTCCTGCTGCTCTGTGAGCTCACGGCTGCCTGCTGGGTCTCACATCCTGAGGCAGACCTGCCGATGAAGGAGCCGAGAAACTCCATGCCTCTTCCAAGAGTTCAATTTATTTATTACTTGTTTTTAATTTTTATTTGTTTTTTTTTTAGATTTTATTTATTTATTCGACAGAGAGAGAGACAGTGACAGAGGGAACACAAGCAGGGGGGAGTGTGAGAGGGAGAAGCAGGCTTCCCGCTGAGCAGGGAGCCCGATGCAGGGCTTGATCCCAGGACCCCGGGATCATGACCTGAGCCGAAGGCAGATGCTTGACGACTGAGCCACCCAGGGGTCCCCAAGAGTTCAATTTAAAACGACTTGTTTTTATGGATTCGGACATGAATGAAAACAAGCTTTTCCTGGAGAAGGCAGAAATGACTGTGCAGAAAGTTGGGAGATGGTTATCCTCTAGCTGCAAGACAGTGTGGTTTATTTTTCTAAAAGCCAGAGCAGACCTCTGGATTCATAACTGTCTAGATGCTTAAGAGAATCAAAGACTCCCAAGAGGCAATTCCGCACATAGAAGGATTCTAGGCAGTGCAGATGTTTGGTAGCATTTATGTGTGTGGAAATATTTGGAAGAGCTTAATAATAACAGTATTAATCATAAAATAGCAATGGGATAACCACAGTTTTTGTTTAACATTTGCTGCTTACCAGGCCTGAATGACTGCTGAGAACGTTGACATATTATCTATTTAAGCCACTCATCAACTCTGTGAAGAGTAGACCAGAGCCACGGTACACATGAAGAACTTGGAAGTGTACAATTGTTTTCTTGCTGTCTGCCCAACCTATGTGAAACTTAGAGTAATTCTTGTCAATCACTTAGCATTGAGTTACTGGCAAGATGAGTTACTGGGAAGCACTGGCAAGTTCCAGATTTTTATTGGTCAAATAGACTTAAAACTCTGGTTTTTAATCTAGTAATAGTTGGTGTACCTTTTTTTTTAAGAGCACAAGAGCGAGGGTTGGGGGGAGGGGCAGAGGGAAGGAGAGAGAGAAAAAGAGAATTCTAAGCAGGTTCCACGCCCAGCAGGTAGCCCAACTCGGGGCTTGAGCTCACGACCCCGAGATGATGAACTGAGCAAAAATCAAGAGTCAGACTCTCAACGGACTGAGCCAGCCAGGCGCCCCTAGTTGGTGCCCTTTCTCATGGAGCCTGTAAAGATATTAGAACTTTGGGGCAAAGTCTTCTTGTGAAGAGTACAGATGGTACCACAGAGCTTTTGCTCTAAGAGCATTTGTAGTATCACGCCTTCGCTAAAGAAAGGGAAAGCTGCAGGATCCGGGACCCAGTGCGTTGTGGCCGCGGCTTCGTGTAGTAAATTGTGTTTGGCAATTTGGCCCCTGCACATGAACACAGCTAGCTGTGGGACTCTGTGGAGATGGTATTTGCTTTCATTCTTCCCCTGAGAGTGGCCGTGGAATTGAGTCGTCGCGTTGGGAGGGCCGGGTACCTGTCAAACGGGGGTTCTCCACGGGGGATGTCAGACACGAGAGAGATGGGTGTAGCTGGAGAGAGCGTGTTCACAGCCACCATTGCTTGGAAGAATTTTTTGAAACTCCATGTGATCTTAAAGGAGGGCATGAGCTTTGCTGTGCTGACTGAAAGGGGTGCAAGTTGAAGAGTCAACAGCTCCAGTGACTTCACTGTTCCAGTGCATAATGGTATATGATCTCTGGGCTGTAATTATATGCACTTATGTGAAGCGAAATGTTGCTACATTTTAAAAAATTGTGTTAAAGCAATGGGGTGTCCATTTCAATTGTTAAAGGTCTGCCTTTGCACATGCGCAGTGCAGCAACTTCATGGCTCTTATCTTTACTTCTGGGATATATTTGTACCTCCAGATTGCCAGTGATTGGTGGCCATAGGAGAGCAGATCGTTTCATGGTCCTTCACTGAGGTCGGTGCTTACACTCCCCTGTGCTCCACTTAGCAAGAACAGCACTGATGTATATCTCGAAGATAACCCAAAAACTCTCTGGCCTTTGGGGAGAATTAAGGGTGCTCCAGGGCGGAAGGTAGACATCAAAGTTTGCAAACGGCTGGCTCTAGATTTTCTTCTAAGTACACCCAGCTAGCAATGCAAACACTTAAGAAAAAAATTATCCTTGCGGCTCTATTCTAACAGAAGTTGCTGCAGGTCGGTTTTGCTAGCTGGTGTCCTTTAGTTAAGTTCTGTAAATTATCGCCTCCACTTGGATTAAGGGGAAGAGAATGCATGCAATTAATACATCAACTCATCACACTAAATTTGTCCTGAATTTTACCAAAATATATGCGATACAGAATTGTGTGTCCCAGGATTCTATTTTTAACACTATTAGTTTCTAGAAGGGACCAAATCGATTGAGCAAATAAGCATTTCTCGAGTTGGTCCTCAAAGTCGGGCACCATAGCCGGTGCTACTGGAAGTATAAAACACAGCGGCTCAGTTCCTAATCTCATTCACGTGGTTGTGTGCTATCAAGATGACAAGATGGACACCTGCAAAGTGTAAGACAGATAGAAACTACAGTCTTCAAAGTGATAAAAATGTAGCAGTATTGGTGGCTTGGTTTTATTTTAACTCTTTGATTTTCACTCTTTGCTCTCAGGGTTTGAATACCAAAGAGCTCTAGACCCTGGCTGTTAGGCGTGCACAGAGTCCTGGGGTTTGTGGCAGATTGGATGGTCCACTCCGATTCCTCTACATTCGGATGATGTTACTAAAGTCATTTTTCAGGGGAACTTCACAGTTTAGAGTACCTGGTCAGGCCCAAGTCAGATATACAAAATAAAATGAATTAAACCAAGGAAAGCTAACTGATACAAGTTTGTGACGTGGTATAGTCAAAAGGACTTGACCTATGAGTCAAGGCTTTCATTTTAGTTCTGTCTTGGTCACTTAGAGACTGTGGGACTTGGGTTAACACTTAATTTTCTCTGGATCTGCTGCTTCATCGTACAAGGGGACATGCTGATCTTGCGGCCCTACTGGGGTTCTTACAAGCATTCAGTGGAGTCTACGAATGAAAATAGTTTATATAAAAAAAAACTGTAAAGCACATTACAGATGTGATGATATTTTAATCTTCCTTGTTACATAAAATTCAGGCACCCTTTTCTTCCTCCTGTTGTCTCCAATGGTTATGTAATTACATTTCTTCATTCTTTTCTGCTTGTGTTTTGGGGTCTTCCCTGAAAACACACCTTAGTGAAAGATGAGAGTCCCCTCCGTTACCCCTCATGCCCCTCCTGTCAGTCTCATCCCCTCCATGGATAGTCACTCATGATTTCTCTCACTGTAGGTTAGTTTTGCAATTTAAGTGAATTAAGAAGCAACACATGCCAATATTATGTTTTTCCCATTGTGTAAGGAGGGACCCTGGTGCAATCCCAGACTCGCTTTTTTATTTACTATACCATTTACTTTAAAAAGTTCTTATGACTACCCTCTGGCATTGTGGAAGGTGTCTGTTTCGTGTGACTTTGAACCTCAGGCTCTTTGTCCTCCCCAAAAGAATATGTTGACAGGTTGACACAGTGTGGCAACTCTTTCTCTGTTGTGTTTTCCCATTTCTCTCCCAACAGCCAAGCCCCCATTCTTGGGTTGGTGGCGTCCCTGCTGCAGGACCGGAAGCCACCATTGGCTGAGCTGGCAAGTCGGAAGAGGGGTGGGATTAAACCAGATTTGGCAGACGCTCAGTGTAGGCGTGAGGTGTTCCAAGGGTCCAGCCAACCCCCATTGGATTTGAAGAGAGAAGTACTTTGAATGGTCCTTAGAGTAGAGTGAGTTCTGCAACGGTAGATTGCTTGAGGAGAGTGTCTTCGTTTACTTGAGGTCACGTGGCATGGAGCCTCACCTGTGGTCAAGGACCTGAGCCATGTTTGGGGGAGGAGCAAAGGGAAGGATCTGGCCTCCCGCGGGTTGCCAAGTGCTGCACCCACTCCCAGGTCACCCCAATTATGTGGCCAGGACTTTCCTCGTGTAAGCTGATTCTGGCTCTTCAAGGGGGTCTCCCCCAGGCCCCTCCTAGGCAAAGGGTTGTGCTGGTGACAGGGCTCTCTCAAGAGGTAGTGACCTGGTCTTCCATCAGAACCTTCTGGTGCCACATAGACTGGAGTGTTTAACCAAGGCTTCACAGTCTCTCCCTTATTGCAGGAGGAGAGGGTTGGCCGAGCCTCTCAGTGGTGGGCACGGTAATCGGCGGCTTGCCCTGTTCCCAGCTTTTTCTGAGCATCTCTTCTGCTAGCTCTTGCTGACAAGATGGGGCACGGGGACGTGGTCTGGGCCCCATCGCTGCGGATTGCATCAGAGAGGTCACCTGACCTGAGGTCGGCCCCTCAGATTCCGTCCTCCACGAATTGGCAGTCAGTCTCCAGGGCTGCTTGCCAGTCTTGGTTGGATGTGTGAATCAGGAGGTCCTCTGATGGGAGGCTCTTGGCACTCTGCACAGAAAGAGAGGGATGTGGTCGGTGTGCAAGTGAAGCACACCCCAGAGCCCTTGCCGTGGGGGTGGGAGAGTCTAGCTCTCCTGGCTCCCGTCCTCGGAGTTACCAGCTGCTTGTGCCGTCCCTTAAGATGCCTGCAGCCCTCAGGAAACCTTCCTTTTTGCTCCAGGTGGCTTGTGTGGCTTTTCCCTGAACCACATGGCCCACCATTATAATACTTTCTCATCGAACCACCCAAGGCAAAATGACTTGGAAGAATAGTTGAGCAAAAATGACAATGCCCATCGATTTCTGGGGCCCAAATATACCCTGGGGCCTGCTGGCCTGCTGGTCCATGCCGCCAGCGAGTCCATGTGGTCCCGTGGCCACCGTCCCTCCCAGCATGTGCCAGGACTTCGGACGACTCTTGGCTTTGAGTGCAAACGTGGGGCAAGATCCGGTGGCTTCCCCCATGCCTGAAAAGAGTGTCGTTGGTCATTAGCTTGTGTGCAGGGCAGGGAGGGCTCAGCAGGTCTGGCCCCTGACACATTCCTTAAGGAGCGGTCAGCAGGCCGGTCACTTGACATGAACACTGTCCCCCAGTGGGGAAGGAGTACTGCTTTTCCCTGAGAAGCCTGGCTTTCTACAGTAAGTTGCTGATGGCGACTTTCAGGGAAGGGGGGGCTTCCATCTGTGGCCTCTGAGTTGGGGGGACCCAATTACCAAGCTGTACTTTTCTGAGCTGCTGGTTTGCTTCAGACCACAGCAGTCTTGTTCATTTCTAAGCACAAGCTCGGCGGGTGGTCTGTCCAGTCCCGTGTGCGTCTCCCGTCCCTGAGGTTGCCGTCTCTGTAACCTCATGGTCCAAAGTGGAGATGCCCGTTGATGTGTCCGAGATGAGTCCTATTTGCTCTGCAAGGACTCCCTTGGCTCACACGTAGTTATCCAGACCAAGCGCTAGGTGCCCCAGGATGTTCCTAGTTAACAACCCAGCCCCACCAGGGACTCATCTGTTGGTGGGGCGTGGGCTATGGGGATGCAGAAGGGTGTCCACAAAGACTTAGAACGCAAGGTAAAATGCTGTTCATAAGAGCTACGTGGAAAATGCAAAGCATGTTCAGAGGATGATGAAATGATTCCTGTCTTGGAGTGTCGGGAAAGGCCTCTTGCTGGAAAGACCCTGTTAGTTTTGCTTGCAAGGGCGGGTGGGACCCAGCTGGGCGGCCATGGGATGGGGGCGGAACACGTAGCACCAGGACGTGCCATGCAGGCACGAGCTCACCGGTGGCAGCTCTGTCACCTCAAGGGCAAAAGGGGGAGCTGTATTTGCCCCCATAACCCTGACCCAGAGCTAATTACATAGCTTTTCTAAGGAGCTATGTAACTGTTTTATAGGGAACAGATTTCTGGTGCAACATACCATTCCTAACAGCACCTTTTTAGATACTTTTTTTTTTTTTTTACTTCCAACGTATGTCAGGTTTTTGACAGAATTTTTGTCTATACATGGAAAAGTATGAAGGTTGCCTCTACAGCTTTTATAAATTTATCTTTCACCAGCTTCACCGATTCTTAAAATCAGCCAGGATTTGTGAGTCTAGGTGAGACAAGGTCAAAATTGTGTTTGCCTCGGGAAAATAAAAGTATCGTAATAATAAAGCCAGTGCTCCTTCAGGTGCCATATCCCCATTTTAGTCACAACCTCATTATGCTGAACAGATATTTCTGTTGCACTTCATGTGGCAAAATTATGTGACCTATCACTTCCTTTTGAAGATCAAAGGAAACGTTAACTCGGAGTCTGGGAAAATGGTTGCCCTGGTTCCTGTGTTGCTAACGCGCCTATTCATTCATGTATGAAAATCCAGGGAGATAATTGGCTGGGAAACGCACAAAGCTTCCAGAACAATAGTCAGGATCAGAATGACTTTTTGGGCAATTCTGCCTTTCCTGCTGGCTTCCCATCCCCAGGACTTCTGTCCCATGCTTGCCTCTGGAGACACTGTGGGAGTGCCCAGAAAGCTGTTTACCTTCTGTTGTCACACTTCCCAAGGCAACCCACTCCATTTTGGGCAATGCCTTATTATTAGAAAGTTCTTCCCTGTATTGAGACCGAAATCTGTTTCTCTATAACTTTCCCCCATACTGGCTTAAATATAGACTTCTGAGGACTGACCTAGAAACACAGGCACCACGTCTGACACTGTTTCCACAAGAAAATGCATTCAGAGTTCCAAACAAGTAATGTATAAATAATCTTCGGGGGCTCAACCCCATTCATAAGGGGGCGCATGCCTGGTAGCGGACATGGGAGACACTCGCCAGGAAAGGGGAAGGGGGCAGACCAGTGCTCACAGGGTCAGTCTGTGGAGTCCATCTGTTCACGCCCCTGCCCTTCCCCACGTTTCCTGCATGTTGACAACTACAAAATGCCTACAAAGTTTGGGGAAATTGGTTCAGAATGCTGGTTTCCTCACAACCCATTCTTAAGAAGCATCTAGGCAACATAAAGAAAACCACGCTTCTCTCTACGTCTCTCCCCTTCCTGGACCTCAGCCTCTGGGAGCTGGCTGGTGTTGCTCACACTGCTGTGGGACACAGACAATCATCGTGGCCGGGGGGAAGCTGCCTTCAAGTTGGACAGAAGTGAATTTAACACTGGGCTGTACCCCTTACTAGCTTTGTGACTTAGAGCAAATTGGGTAAATAAATAAATTTATTTATTTATCAGAGAGAGCAGAGGAAGGGGCAGAGGGAGAGGGAGAGACAACCCTCAAGCAGACCCCCCACTGAGCATAGAGCCCAGCACGGGGCTCGATCTCACAACCCTAAGATCACGACCTGAGCTGAAACCAAGGGTCAGTCACTTAGCTGGCTGAGCCACCCAGGCGCCCTGCAGAGCCTCAGTATTTAAAGGCTGTTTTTCATCCACAGAACAGAGATTAAGGGTAAATGTGATGAAGCGTGTAAGGAGCATGGTACTGCTCAATAAAAGCCATTTATCACAGGCGTGCCCATGGGGAACTGTTTGTGGACTCCGCCTTTAGTTTGTGAAAGCCGGATCACGTCCCCCTGCCAGGCTGTGGGGCAGGTGGGTATGTCACCACTACGCTAGCTGGCCACTCAGCCCATCACTTTGGGTCGGAGCTGCTTTGACAGCCACAGCTTCAGAGTGGGTTCCCCTTGTGTGTATTTCAGCCACGGAGTTCTTGCGTTTTTTTCTCAGGGTGAGACCCAGAGTACTTTAGTTTCCTAGACTTTTCCCAGAACGTGACAGTTGTCCAGGTGCATGCCAAGCTTTCCTGAGTCTTCCGATTGGTCCTCGTATCCACTTGTGTGTGACATTTGTGATACTGGACATTTCTGGCTCATCCCAACATATACGTCAGAGTATTTCGTCCCCATCCCGGCTCATTTAAAGTATCAAGCCGTAGCTTGGAGCAGAGCATGTTTCCATTTCTATAGATTTTCCTGCTTGAAAGGGGAGAGATAATGGACAGCATTTTTAAATAAGTCCGTTAGTGACTATGCCCGCAGGTTTCAATTTTTCTTTTTTAATTGTGGCAGCCAAATTCTCAGGGTTGAGCATCAACCTGGCATCATTGCTAGGATGCATGACGCTGGCTTCTGAGCTTTTCTTACAGAGGCGACAGGGTCAGAGGGTTGGGGGACAAAGAACCTTCTTCTGGGCAGGCTACCTGGGAGGATGTTAAGGGCAGGCGGTGGTTGAGGGTCAGGCCTTTCAGTGCCTGTTCTGCCACTTAGAGCTGATGACCTCGGGCAAGTGTGATGGGATTATTAGGAGACCGAGCTAGGCAGAGCATTAGAGCACTTAGCATAGTGCCCGGTACACAGTAAGCACCCCCTTCAAGCTCCCCTTCCATACTGTTGCACATATTTTGAGAGAGAAAGCTTGCTGGTGTAAGCACTGCTCATTCTCTTGACTCCTAACCATCAATTATTGACCACCGCATGGAGTTCTAGGATGTTAGAGCTTCGAATTACATTTCCATTAGTGGATTAGACCTAGCCATTCCCACGCTCTTTCTCATGTAGTCCCCCTGGTGGTCAAAAGCAGACATTTATGAAGCAATGTGCCGGGTTAGAAGCGAATTGGCCAGAGAACAGGTTTTTAAATCTCAGTGCAACCGCCTGGTCCTATGAGAGTCAAGTCTGCTATCTGGCTTCCCTAGTGCAGGACCATTGACCGTCAATCTCCTGGCCTCCAAAGCTCACACTTGCCTACCAGTCTGTCCTCTTGTATTCAGTCGCGTAACAAATATTTACTGAGCCCCTACTATGGGGCAGGCTTTTGTCTTGGCTTTGGGGATACATCAATAAGCCAGGCAAAATCCCCTGACCTCATGGAGTTTGAGATTCATTTGGGGAGACATATGAAGCAAGTAAATCCACTCGTGTTCGGAGATGGTAAGCACAGAGGAGAAAAACCAAGCAGGAAAGGAGGGAGTGAGGAATGCTGGAGAGGCAGGGTTCTAGTTTGAAACTAGGCATGAGGGACGGGCTCACTGAGGAGCAGAGACTTGAAGAAAGGAGGGATCTCTGAAGTCCAGGCAAAGGAAAGAGCAAGTGCAAAGTCCCCACAGCAGGAACCAGGCACAGCCAAAGGCCCGTGAGGGCTGGAGCTGAGTAATCGAGGAGGGCGCCCCTGGAGGTCAGGGTCAGAACCAGGGAGAAAAAAAAAAAAAAGAAGAACCAGGGAGGTTCCACCAGGTTCAAGGCAGGTTGGGCCTTGCAGGCGAGAGAGTGAGAGGGTTGGCTCCTGCCCTGTGAGGTGGGATGTGTAGAAGGGTTTTGAGCAAACGAGTCATATTGGACACTGTCACCCTGACTGCAGTGTTGAGAACAGAGCCGTGGGAGCAAAGGTAGAGGCAGGGAGAGATGCCACGGACGGCGGCTTGGCCCAAGTGGTAGTGGTAGAGATGGTGAAGTATCCTCTCTGTGGCTTTTCTGAAATAACTGATTTTTTGTGTGTGTGCCAAGAACGTGTGTTACCTAAAGTTAATTTTTTCCCCTATGATACCCTGTCCATATTAGACCTCTGCATTGTCCCTGTGTGTCTTGTTTGGTGGTGGTCTCACATAGGTGTGTGGTCTGTCTATTTGAATATTGAGAGGAAAGTTAATTATGAATAGAAGTGAGGGGTTTTTTTTTTCTTTCTTTAAATCACCTCAGGAGAAAGATAGGACCACTGAAAGAAGACCACCTACTGCTTGTGTAAGAGTCTTGTTATTCAGTGCTGCTTACGGGTTTCCTCCGCAGATTTGACTCATCTAATAATAGGCCCTCTTCTGGCATTATGTCTCATCAGTGCCAAGTTCATCTGAAGAGACTGAGCTCCCCCCAGACACCCCACCCCCTGAGCCCCCATCAACACATAGCCAGATCGAGCATAGGCCTTCAGGAATCACCTCACTGTCTATGTTCTAGCATCTTCCTGTTGACTTTCCACATGTATTTATGACGTGTACCTATCCATGGAGGACTGGGGGTTTGTTTTTGGTATTTGGGAGATGATAATCATATATAGAAATGCTGCAAAGAAAGTTTTCCCTTTTGCAAATAATGGAACTCCTGGAAAGCTCAATCTGTTCAGTGTAATCACGAGAGAGACGTATGCTCTTCAGTCCTGGATTGTCATTTCAGTTCACATGTATGCACTCGCCAATAGGACTGGTTTATCCACGTTCGGTCTTATCAGGTAACCCCCAGCGACACAGCCCCTGGAAGGCAGCTGAATTCAAAGATGAGAGATTGCCAGTAAGATTCACTCTGCATTTATTAAGCTCCCAACCTGTGCTCATCATGGGCACAGTGACTGGCTTTCGAATTGGAAGTTGGGAATCCCGCTCAGACAAGCAGTGATTCTATTAAATGTGCATTAGGACAGAATGTCTGAGCGACCCATTGTCTTAGAAGATCGGACACAGGATGTGAGTGGGTGAGGCTTTGGTGGTTACAGAGGAGGTAAAGGACCTTATTTCCTCCCACAAGATTCTTCAAATCTTGATACACCCACAATTAACAACGCAAGACACAGTAAATGTGCAGTCAGCAGAAACTCTCTGTCAACAGGCATTAATAACGCAGTTGTAGCTCTTGTTTACAAGCTTACACTGACACGATCTTCTTTTAAAATCTCTTTTCTTATTAGTGTGGAATTTGATCCATCTTTTCACAGCACTGGTCCAGTCCTAGGTCACCCGAGGAACAGAAGCAAGAGAAGGGGTTTCTCCCCACAGCACTTCCTTCAGATGCTCAGCGGCCACCTGCTAATGCCGCTGATAAGGCTGGCGGTTGGTGTTCCCGGCACTCACCTGCCAACAGCTTTTAAATACAAGTGAGATCAACTTGGGGGTTCTGCAGAGGAGGTGTGACATAGAGGGAATCCCCCAGACATTAAGCTTCTGTCACTTTAGCCACTACAGCTGGTCCTGATTTTTAAGTACACAAATCTCCCCATAAGTGGCTTTGCTGCCCCAGTTCTTCATAGGCATTCACCTAGATGCCATCTAGTTATATATCTGGGTCATCAGTGAGACCAGAGGTGGGAGCTGCATCCAGACAATCTTAACCTTTTGTTTGTTCACTTCTTTCTTTTACGTGCTCTTAGAGGCTGGAAGTTGGGGTAAGACACTTTGCGGTGTAAATCACAAACCTAACTCCTGTTTTGAACATTTTCAGGAAGAACTCAGCAATACTTACAAATGAAAATTAATGCTGAGAAGCTCAGAATAAGCGGTGCTTAAAATTTCTTCCCAAAATAATAGAATATTTCTCAATGTGCTAATAAGCATGGAGCGAAATTCTCTTTTGCTTCTGGGGCCTTTCTTTTGTGGATTTTTTTTTTCTTAAGAGGGAGGAGACCTAGGGGTGCCTGGGTGGCACAGCGGTTAAGCGTCTGCCTTCGGCTCAGGGCGTGATCCCAGCGTTATGGGATCGAGCCCCACGTCAGGCTCCTCTGCTATGAGCCTGCTTCTTCCTCTCCCGCTCCCCCTGCTTGTGTTCCCTCTCTCGCTGGCTGTCTCTATCTCTATCAAATAAATAAATAAATAAAATCTTAAAAAAAAAAAAGAGGGAGGAGACCTAAAGTCCAGAATCTTTGAGGGTAATATACAGGAAATGCAAAACCAATTCAGGGCTGCCCATTCTGTCTCATTTCCTAGTAGGATATACAGAGTCCCTGTTTGGAAATTTCCTGTGACCCTTTGTTGAATAATGGAATTAAGTACAAGGTGGAACTGGTTGGGCTCATTTGTAGGGATTTAGTAACTCAAGTATTTGTTTGAAAGGCTGTTTGGGTAAAGTGGTCTTGATTATGATTTTAGCAGCTGTGTAGCCCTGACTTTCTGTGAGAGGTCCATTTCAGATGTCTCCACTATGTTCAGACCCGGTTTTTAATTCAGGAAGTGCTGCCAACATATTGATCAATTGCCCAGCCAGCACAGGCCCTTGGGGAACACTATTGACCAGTGTGGTCTGCATCCTAGGGAACAGTTGGGCTTGATCTTGGCCTCTCTGGGGACCCCTGGGCAACTCAAAGAAACGCATAAAACTTAAGCACTGGAAGGACTCCTGTAGATGTTATGGGGGCCAGTCCTGTCATTTGACAGGTCTGCAACATGACTGGCGCAAGCTGGTGGTTGCATATTTAAGACATCTGGGAGAAGGATAGAAGTGTTGTTTGATAGACTCAAAGCGTTCCTGGAGCTGTTGCCTATGACACGATCAGCTGCTTTACTACACACGTGAAGAAAGGCCTGTGGTGAGCCCACAGCAGGAGCTGGAATTCCTGACTTTTCATAGTGCTGTTCAAAGCCCTTTTCATATTTTCAGAAGCATCTATGTATGATCTGTTCGACAGTGTGTACATCAGACCCCGGCTGCTCACTGATAAAATCCAAACAGAAGCTAGAGTTTTTGACAAATCACTCTGGGCTCATGACCTAGCTCCTGGAATTTGAATTCTGTGAATTGGCTACAGGATGAAGTAATCTTTAAATATAAAATACAATTGTAGTGGGCTTTACTGGGTGTATAAATGAAGAGTGCCATGTCTGGTCACTGGCATGCCTAGAGCTCATGAACTGTGCTGCCCTTTTGTTTCCCATAAGTCTTTAGGGGAATAAAAATGTCTTTCTTCCATGTCTCCTACTTCTCCTATCGGCAGACACCTTCATAGACTTGTCCGCTCTGTTCTGCATCTCCTCACTGTTCCCCCAAATTCCGGCATCATACCCCGACTTTCTAGTGACTCTCTTCCTTCAGCCTCAGCCCTGTCCTTCCCACCATCATCCTCTGCTGCTGTCTCCTGAGACACATCTTTCCCTCAGCTGTCACTTCTGGCCTCAGCCGTCACCTGCATCTCTGACTCGCTCCCAAACTTCGGTCTCACCTCCCTGAGTGCCTTCAGAACGTTCCTCGGGTGGCCTTTGGTCACATCAAACCCAATAGAAAACAGGGCCGGGACCAGACAGTCTCTGGGTTCCCTAATGGTTCTCAAACTCAGTTTTAACAAATCAGTGTTTAAGATTATCTCAATTCTCTCCCTCTTCCCAACTTCCCTATCCCCTTTTAGTGATTGTACTAATCTCCCTCTCTTCCACACGTACCACAGTCTTAAAAGCAAGGGAGCAAAAGGGCCGAGTTGGCTAACATACTTGCCTAGAAAGAAGCAGCTCAAAGCGTAAGTCTTATCACTCTTTTTTTTTTTTAAAGATTTTATTTATTTATTCGACAGAGATAGAGACAGCCAGCGAGAGAGGGAACACAAGCAGGGGGAGCGGGAGAGGAAGAAGCAGGCTCATAGCGGAAGAGCCCGATGTGGGGCTCGATCCCATAATGCTGGGATCACGCCCTGAGCTGAAGGCAGACGCTTAACCGCTGTGCCACCCAGGCGCCCCAAGTCTTATCACTCTTAAGACGACATGTCATCTTCATATAAAAAGGAAAGCTTGCTGTTACGCGAGTAACCTTACAAATTTTTGAGCGTCCATGTAGAACTGCAATGCCTGCCCCCCTAGGCGTTTTTCTTTCCTTCTCTTTCCCAGCAACCACTTGTCATGTCAGAAAGCTGGCAGAACAGTGGGTGTTGGGTCCCAGAGACGAGCCGGCTTTCCTACTCCTAGGGCTGACAGTTTGTCAGTCACAGAGAGGACCTAATAAACTTTCTGGTGCTGATTTTCCCAGTGGGCACATCCCTAAATAGATTTGCAAGTGAATAAGCATGTCAAGTTGGAGATTGTGATTTGGTGTCTCAGAATGTTAGAGCTGGAGGGGAGCGCTGGAAATCAGGTTTTTCCACATCCTGATCTTACAGAAGAGGGAACCAAGGCCCAGAAAGGTTAGGTGATCTGCCCCAAGTCACACAGCTAATGTGAGATAAACTGCAACTGAAGCTCTGGGATCCTAACTCCCAGCCCGGAGCTCTTCCCTTCACCTGCCTTGTAAATAAGTATGCTGCCTCTCCTTCTGCCCCTCGGCTGGAGTGGGTTCTCAAGCCCACTGGAAAACCCCAATCAAGTCTGCCTCTTAGCCCAACCCCGTATTTTCACAAATAACTTGTAATAAATCTTGAGTTGTAAATAGGACAGATTCACACTGTTCCTTCTGCAAGTTTAAAGAGAAAACCATGAGATGGTGGAAACTGCTGGTTTGTCTGCCTTTCCTGTTGCTTTATCATCCCACATACAAAATCAGGTAGGAACACCGGGCAAGCGCCCTGCCCCGAGATCTCCCCAGCAACACGCTTCAAGTAAGAGGGGGCAGAAAGCAGAGTTTGCGTGTCTGCTTCTTAAAAATCTAACTTCTGAGGACCCTGTCTTTTAATGTTTTAATTACTGTTTTAATTATTATTTAATTGTATTTATTTTAATTATGATATGGATGGAGTTTCTGTGTCATGTGGTTTTCCTGAGTTAGAGAATCATCTGGACTCGGGGCGGAATATTTCACAATGCCTCTGTGTGGAGTCGCCAGGAGCAAATTAACTTGGAAGCCTCTGGGAAGATCAATCTGTGGCTTTCGCGTAACATGCTGTCTAGCTGAGATTTCGGCCTACGATTTCTTCTGTTTCTTTAGGCTGGTTTTTCGTTCCTGTACTTTCTATCCCAGATGGCTTCTTAGGATGGGGTGTCTTCGAGAGAGCTGGTGCTTCTGTAATTCAGTTTTTCATGGTCTTTTTTCCCCCCTCTTATTGCATAATACATGGGTTCATGAGCCCCACCTACAAGAAGAGATACACATTATGCCAGTGGTAACCCAAGTGCATATTTCGTATCTCATGCAATTAAGGAAATAAAGAGTACATGGACTTAGCTCCGTCAGACCCAAACCCGGCACAGCCTTTCGTGGGCACGAGAGGAGCTGCCGCTGCTCAGTCAGATGGCTGTGGTGTGTGCAGGGGAGGCAGCAGGCTCCAGTGAAATGCCTGTGGGCATGTGAGAAAGATAGAAGCACCGTCTCCCTGGCTCCTCTCTGAGGACCAGGAGGCTGCAGGGACAATAGGGAGACTTCGCAGCCTTAGCTGTGTTGACCTGGCAGGGGGCAAAGGACCACACGGATCTGTGCCATTGCTCCCCAAGTATCCACTTCTGAATGAGAATGCACCTCAGGAGATCTCTTCCAGAGCATTTTGGACACCCCATGCTATATTGGCCAACTTACACGTAGTATCCTTTCAATGCAATTGTAGGGTAAAGTGAGCCATCACATTTTCTAGTTCTGATCTACATTTTCTGGTGCCACCATGATAGCTTTTTTGGCCTCCTCACCAAGCCTAAATTAGAAGTAGCCGGAAGTACTCTACTACCCATATATTCTGAGCTGCCCCGGAAGCACACGGAAGCTGTCGAGCCGCCATGAGGGGCTGGGAATGAGAGGAGACCCCGAGACTCAGCCTGGCTACTGCTGGTGGGTGCCGGGCCTGCCCTCCTGGCTTGTGCTTGACACGAGAACGTGTGAGGTGGTGGCAGCACCTTCCCCAGGCCACTCGCGGGCTCTGACTTGTAGGCTCTGATCTGTCCCCTCTTCAGCCACCATGTTGGCTGCTTGCTAATGGAGTCTTCTGAGAAAGAAGCAAAACTTCCATGAGAAAGTGACACACTGATGGGTTTAGAAATTGCAGGGCTCTGAGGAGCTCAGACACAAAATTGCTTTGGTGAGCCATGAGCCCACTCTTGGTGACAAAAGCAGAAGAGGCGTGTCAAAGGAGCCCATGCCTTGCTTTTCACCCTGTGGGCGCTTATAAAGGTACACGTAGTGGGGAGTGTGCTTGTGTGCATGTGCGTGTGTATTGACAGGAACCAAGAAGAAAATCCCACAGTGTATAGCAATGACTTCTGACTTTGACTCATCTTTGTAGGCTTCTTATCCTTAGTGAGAAGCGTTATTACAGTAGACAAAATGAGAGAAAGCGTGAGTTTGTGTTTTACGGCTCTTCAGCCCTTGGCTGGTCATTTTTTCCCTCATCTTCCTGGCACTTTTGTCCCATACTTGCCCCAAGCCCACCACCACCGCCACCACCCACTGTGGCTCTCTTGCCGCACCACACGCTGCAGCCCAACCTTCTTTCCCTTGTTCAGTTCATCGTCTCGTCTTTGTGCTTAAGCATTGGGATTTCCCCCAGATGATGATGCCTGCACGGAGTGGCCTTCATACCCTTTCTGACGGCTCCTCGGAGATTCAGAAAGTATAGCAGGTCGATGGCTAGCAGGAGACTTCTTGTCCCTTCTCACATCCACCATCGGCTGTTTTATTCATTTGCTCAGCAGACACGTACTGGACATTGACCATGTGCCAGACACACAGCTCCTGCTCTCAAGGGGGTCACAGTCCTGGATGTGCATGGGAGGGGGATAGGGCGCTGCATGACAGCAGCATAGTACAGGCTAGTTCTTTGTAAGGAGACTGGGAGGAGTGGGTACGGTATGCCGTGCGAGTTAAGGATGTAGACAGGCAGTGATAGGAACAGGAAGAATTCTTGCCAAGAGGATCATCACGAGCCAAGGTTGAGAAACAGTAAAGCGCAGGAAATACACAGAGAACAGCTCGGGTTTACTGGAACCACACAGAACGCATAAAGAGGAGGGAGGGAGATGAGGCTGTAGAGGTGGGTTCAGTGTGTGCAGAAGGCCTTGTGTGTATGTGGGGTTCGGCCTTCCAAACACAGAGTTGAGCCATCAGGGATCTCGGAGTGTTGAGAAGAGCAACATTGGAGAAGGCCTTGTCTCTCTGGGCTGTTCTTAGATTCCTAGCAGACAGGTGCTGGATGGGGCCCGTCTATGCCAGTCCCCACGTCATTAGGAAGAAGAGCTCCTTAGAGGATGACTGGCTTGGTCTGGGTCAAGATACTGGATGGCTTTTCTCCCACACAATGTGGTGCCCACAGCGTTGTGTTTCTTTGCTTCCATTGGCAATCTTTAAGAGGCACCCTTGAGGTCTGCAAAAATAGCCCTTTAATTTTAATGTAATTTATATTTTATGAACATTTTAACAAAGTTGATATTATAGGTTTTGTACTTTACCTGAGTGTGCTGTCCTATACGAAGCAATGGTGGCATTCAGAGAAATTACTTTTTAAAAGGAGAAAAGGGATCAATATGTTAATACTGTTACCCTTAAAATCCGGATTTGGGTTAACTTTGATATACTGCATATAATAATTGTTGTGGTAGTAAGTGCACTGTATAAAGTGACTGGGCACAGAAATCTAAGCCATCAGACTCTTCTCTTGGGTCGCTAAAGTCACTGCATCCCAACGATGTACGTCTGCATGTTATGAATCTCTTGGGGGGGGGCAGTCACATGAAAGAACAAGTCTATAGAGGAGACGTGTCTTCAGCCTAAACAGCGCCTGGCTTAACCGAATTCTTGGTTTCGATCAGAACATTGGCACTGTGACATTTACAGCATTAGGCAGATAATGGTAGAAGTGGGAAATAGGGGATGGGGTTTTTCTCTGGTTCCATTTTAAGGCCCTTCACAATATCCACCCGATGGAGAAGTTTTGTGAGTTTGGGACAGTTGAAGGACTCTTTCACAAGGCAGAGGTTCCAAGACCCAGAGAAGTGAAATGGCCTGTTTGGCACTGGATTAAACAGACATACCGGGGGGGCTCCTGGGTGGCTCAGTCGTTAAGCGTCTTCCTTAGGCTCAGGGCGTGATCCCAGCGTTCTGGGATGAGTCTCGCATCAGGCTCCTCCGCTGGGAGCCTGCTTCTTCCTCTCCTGCTCCCCCTGCTTGTGTTCCCTCTCTCGCTGGCTGTCTCTCTTTCTCTGTCAAATAAATAAATAAAATCTTTAAAAAAAAAAGACAGCCTAGGCACTCTCCCGTCTCCCTAATGTTCACTGCGTTCTCACCCCTAATGAGCGGAGAGGTGAATCTTAAATTTTGCTTCTGGTGGATGAAAAGCATTTTACGTTTCCAGTTTATGCTCCCGATGGNGACAGCCTAGGCACTCTCCCGTCTCCCTAATGTTCACTGCGTTCTCACCCCTAATGAGCAGAGAGGTGAATCTTAAATTTTGCTTCTGGTGGATGAAAAGCATTTTACGTTTCCAGTTTATGCTCCCGATGGCGGAAGAGGCTGCGCGAGGGAGCTGCTTTCTCTAGCAGCCACCAGGTGTCAGCAGAGCACTTGAAACTCTCCGCAGCCTCTGTCCTTGGTTTTCTGATCTCACGGAGGCCTTCCCCGCATTGGAACTTTTCAAAGGCGGTAGACCTCCACTGGGCCACCTTCTCCCAAATATCAGTGTCAAATGCTTTCTCCTCAAGATCGCATTACACTCATTCATCTTCCCCTTATAAAACTAGCACTAGTCCCTCCATCCTTTTCGGATTGAAAGCTTTTAATTCTGTCTTTCATGGTGATGGTTCTACAGAGTACAGCAGCAACTGGGGTGGGGGTAGGAGGATATCACCAAGCTCTTGCTTTTCCCGCTCATCCCTTCCGCCAAATGGGTGGAGCGCGCCACACAGAGAAACAGTCTGATGGTGGATCTTGGTGGCTCCAGACTGCGGGGGTTTTCAGAATGTACGGGAGAGAGGCCCAGGCATCTTCACCGGCCTCGCCGTTTGGTTCCTCGTGTAGCACAGATTTGGGACAGTGTGTTGATGGACAGGGGAGACCTTGGCAAGGTGCGTATTGATTCGTATCCTGCTGCTTTGCTCCTGTTTCTCATCATGCCTCCTCACTTGGATGGCCAGGCTGGACAGGAAGCTGTGGCATTTGCTATAGGGCATTGGGCGATAGGGTGGGACACAACTTGGGAAAGGGCTCCCTTGGATACCCAGGCTTCTTTCGAGCCTCACAAGGTGTCAGAAGAGGTGCCAGTTAGAGGGTTGTCTGTTTGAACGAGTGGTTAAGCTACTGGAAAACTGAAAGAGAGACCAACTGGGGAGATAGAGGCCCAAAGTCAACCCTTGGCTTTAGCAGCTGAAGCTTCTAGAGTACATAGCATGTAGCCCCAAGTCTGTCCCCTAAAGGATGGGCCTGACTGATGCAAGGTTCTGCAGTTTAGACATGCTGTGGCGATTTCCTTTGGGCCGATCGGTGGGATTTGCCAAATCGCATTATAGCTAATTCCAGGAATGATTCAGATTCTTCTGTTGTTTTATATTGAATAAAGCACTGTAAATAAGGCAGGGTATCGATGGAGATTCAAAAATATTTTGAATGTTTTGCTTTTGTAGAGATTTTTGTTATAACACGGAAGGAAAATCATCATGCTCCTTAAAGCATCATGCAAAATGTCCTTAAAACGTACCGTATCCACACGTGCCATTGAAGAGGGTGGCCGACATTCTTATTGGCCTTACGCCCAGCTCAGCATTGGGTGGCGGCTCTCCAACCAAGCCTGGGAGGGCTCTCAGACCTGTATTAGCTCGAACGTGCATTTTTCAGAAACAACTTTAAAAAAAGCTTCCTTGTTTGTCGGCTAGACTTCCAATCCATGTGGAAACCGCATATGGCTTTGTGTAAGGGCCAGATCTTATTGTACAAAACCAAAGTGTCTTTAGTCTGGGACGGCTTGAGCGACTGGTCTCCGACACTTCCTGCCGCTTCGGGGGCTCCTGCAGCAAGTGCCGCTTGCCCAGAGGAACGTGAGTCTTCACATCCAGGCCACATCGTGGTGTCGATCTCACCTTCACAGTTTTACAGTCCCTTCTCTGCCCCCCCTCACCTTTTCAGATCACTGGGGTGATCCTGCTGGCTGTTGGAGTCTGGGGCAAACTCACTCTGGGAACCTACATCTCCCTGATTGCCGAGAACTCCACAAATGCTCCCTATGTGCTCATTGGAACTGGCACCACTATCGTGGTTTTTGGCCTGTTTGGATGCTTCGCGACCTGCCGTGGTAGCCCGTGGATGCTGAAACTGGTGAGTCTGTCACAACATCATGCTGCTCTTTCTACAGCTTTGTGAAAAAATACAAATCACATTAAAGCGACATGGCCCTTCTTGAAGCCACACACAAGCCAATATGCATGGACTCGAATTTTAGTCCAGACTCTTACCCAATCCACCCTTTAATCCCTTAGAGGGCAAAACAACCCCAAACCTAGCCTGGCACAAACAAATCCGGTTCTGGTCCCTCAAGGTAGGTGGTGACAAAGCAGTGGCCTGTGGTTCCCAGAAGCCATTTATATCCTCATGGCGAGATGCCTTGGTCCAGTTTTGAATTCCTTCTTAGAAGGCTCTTCAGGGATGTGATGTGCAGCTTTGGTGGGCAAGGCAGCATCCCTAACATCAGCAGCCTTTCGGCTTCAAGTTCCCACTGGAGAAATACGTTCTGCCTCCTTGAACTTGGCCGTGCTTGGCTGTGCGGGCACGCTCTTCTCTCAGCCTGCGCACCCCGGCTCAGCACCGTGGGAGTGGAGCTAAGCCAGAGCTTCCCCACTCAACGGAGGGTTGATGCCGCGCCAAATGGTGGCTGCCAGGCCCAGTGCCGGGCGTCTTTACTGCACTAGGACGCACACAGCGTGATGCTTCCCAAAGGGTAAGGGCCAGGCTGTTGCAAGGCTGTTACCATGATTCTTAATTTTTTGGTAGACTCGTTGCCTAATTGTCCACTCACCGCCCATGCTCTTCATCAATGAGCATTAACGTTAAAGGATTTTATAGATAAAAGGTAGCAAGGGCCTCTCCTCAAAAGAACATTTTGTTTAAAGAGATTTCTTTTAGACGCCTCGTTTTGTGAAAGGGGAGAGTGGAGAGTCCCTCAGTGCTGTGTTTAGCCCTAGGTTAGGGTGACATTGAATACCCTCTAGTGACAGATAGAGGGGTGAGGGTGACTCAGTCCAAAGGAACCACCTTGCAAAGTGGCACCGGTCAGTCTCTCTCTTGACAAGCTCATGGAGGTAGTGTTTGCTCCAGCCACTTCTGTCCTGCACACCGTGTGGGAGGTCGATGCCCTGGCCAGCAAGGATTCTTCCAGGTTGGTGGAAAAGGCATAGTGAGGCCATACGGAGGCATTTCTGCTGCTGTCACCTGCCGCTCTAGGCTGGCGCCCTGAGTCCACCATCTAGGGCTTCTTACAAGCACAAGGATTTCTTTTGGTCTAGTCCTCAACTCTGCATGCCTGCTTAGATCACTTGGGCAGCCTTTTAAAAATGCCTTCGCCAGGGGTCCCACCAGTGGTCAGCTGAACCAGAATGTGTGGCAGCGGGGCGCTGGCATCCTATTGTCCGAAAGCTCTCAAGGGGATTGGATGGTACAGCAAGGGTTGAGAGCATCCCGTTTAGTACAATGAGGAGCAAGGGGAGAATTCACTTCCAAAGCAGAGAAAAGAAAGATGGCTAAGAATCCATTTTTCCAAACAAGAAGGGAGGAGACCTGGCTTAGGTCTTTAGTGGCGGGGATGTCACCTCTTGGGGCCTCTGTCCCCACGTATGAAAGAATACCACTGGAGTCCGCTGAAGGCGGTTTCAAACTGCTCTGCCGTTTTCTCCTACCACTTGTGAGCTCATTAGCAGGTGAGCCTTTGGGGAGAAGTTTTGGGGGTTTTGTTTAGTTTTTGTCTTTGGTCTTTAAAAAAAACATCAGTTCCTTTTCTCTGCCGGATGCTGTACTGGATACATAAGCTGTCCAGCTTTCCCCAGTGAGTGTGGGGAGAGCTGGGATTGGAACCCACAGATGTCTCCTTCCAAAGCCAGGACTCTTTCTGGTACAGGATTTTCATGTGGAGAAAACTCGACCCCTACCACCTATATTTAGTACAGGCTTTCCCTGGTAGGCTTTTGGCCAAGGCCTACTGAAGGAGAAGCAGCTGTTCTCTGGGAGCTCCTGGAAACACGGAACTTTCCAGAGACAGGAAACTGCTGATCGGGCCGACAGGAGCGGAAGTCACTTGATTAACTGTCAGTCTAGAATTTTGTGGTCCTTATTTAACCTCATTAATTACAAAACAACCGAAAATAACTATTTCCACTTTATGGAGGCCCAAAGTGGCGCCCTCTTTCCTAAGAGTTAGCCCACAACAAAGCTAGGGCTCACACCTAGGAGGACTTCTGACCACATAGTCAAATGTCCTTTTTCCCACCTGCCTCCTGATGGTTACTTTCCCAAACAGGACTTTCTGGTGGATTCTAGGCCTGTTGTGAGACTCTCTCTGGAGTCAAATGTGCTTCTCATTGCATTTTGTACTAAGTTGAGAGACAGATGTCACACACGCGGAGCATTCTACTCAGAACTGTGTTTGCTATTTTACAGGCTGTGCTTTAAGTGTGTGTAGAGACATGGTTAAGATTCGAACAAAACTGGCCTTTTAAGCCAGTATTTCCTCCTTTTAACATATGTGCCACTAGCGGAGAAAAATAATTTATGATCCTGTGCACATATGTACACTTTACAAGTAAGTAGCACAACCATGTCAAGTCTATCCAAATTCTACAGCATCACCTAGGACCGTTCCAAACATGCAGGGCTGTTGTATTTCATTTTGAGATGAGAAGAAACAGATTGTAAGACATATGCCTTGTAGGAAAAGAATCCCTTCTCTTTCCTTTTATCTGCCTTTCAAAGCCACAAAAATGGAAACCCTTAATGTCTCATAAGTACCATGTAATTTATCCCTGAGCTAAGCACGCGCACGCGTGCACACAAACACACACACAAAATCAACTTGGAAAGTATGGGATGCATGAAATGAATGAGGAACACTAAGGCTTTTAGATACTTAAAAACAGTATTGTAGCTTATTTGCTTTTTAAAGGCTCTCAACTCTAGAACCAGAGAGGTAAGTAGCCCCCAGGCCCCTGTTCTAAGCGCTGCACTCAAGCCTGATCACCGTATGGACGAAGAACGTTGACCTGTGTTCACTCTGGTCTTTCTGTCAGCATGAGCTTGATACAGTTGCAAAGGAAGGCAGTCTGAAGCCGTTTTAGGAGATGTGCTCAAGGAAACTGCAGGGATTTATCCAAACGAAGAGAAGCAGCGGGTTCACATCCTGGCTGTGGTCACACGTACGAAGGGCCCTTGCATAGGAGCAAGGTTGGGCTTGTTCTCGGATCTTCTGAAAGCCATTCTAGCACCAGGGAGTGGAAGTTACAAGTAGGCAGACTGTGGCCAAGACAAAGGAAGTCTTCCAGCAATGGGAACGGTTTGGAAGCTGAATGGGCCACTAGGGGTACGTGGGTGGAGGGACTAGGCTCAGCTTGCAGAAGCCAGATGAAGGGTGCCTGAAGACGCCAGCTGACCATTATGGGGAAGGTGGTATGAAGGACCACCCGACAGGGCAGAACTGTTACCTCCAGAGTACTTGTTCCCCCCCCCCAGAGTACTTTCTTGCTCAGCAATTCGAACATCAAAACTAGTGGATATCTGAGTTATAAAAAGCCCTTCCCAGTTTCTCCTGGTTGAGCTGAGTCTCCGGATGAGCCGTCCACAGCATGTGTGGCCCAAAACACTTATGCATATTAGACAAGCACACTTCTATATTGAGGCTCATGTGCGGAAATCTGGACAAGAGTATTTTTAAATTTTTCCTCAACTTTGCCTGGGGGATATGAGGATTTGTGTGATTCCCTGTGATGGAGAAGTCCCCTGCCCCAAAGGAGCACTCATCCCAATCCTAACGTGTCTGCCTTTGTCCCCTGCACTTGATTTTCAGTATGCCATGTTTCTGTCACTGGTGTTCCTGGCTGAGCTGGTAGCTGGCATTTCTGGGTTCGTGTTCCGCCATGAGGTGAGTATACACACAGCAGAGAACTCGCTTAGAGGCTCTTCGGGAGGAGGAGTTTTGGAACTTCCTGTGATGTGTGAGGGGCCCATAGAGGCTAGCTGCCATCTCCGCTGGTATCGCTGTTCTCCAAATGTCACTTCATAGGGGCTGAAATGCCAATAAAAATCTAAAGCAGGAATTTCACCAAACTCAAAACCTTTGTAGTTGATCGTCATTCTATTTTGTGATATAGTTCCTGAAGGAAATGATTCTCCACCCTGTTTTAAAGCAGTGACCTTCGGGGCTGATCAAATACCCCTTTTAAAATGGCAGCTTCAACAAGGCACAAGTAGGTGTCTATATAACAAGATTTCTGTGACTGCTTGATTTCCCGCAAACAGCCTGTGCTCCCCTCTTCCCTCCCCAGAGTCCTGGGGGCCACCCCTTACCAACTGGGAGGTAGAAACCAAGCCCAGGAGTGACGAGCGCTGCTACTCTGTGTGGTGGCGAGGGGAAGGAGAGAAGGGCCATCATGATCTGAAACCCCTACACGGCTTTCTTTCTGATTGACATGTGATAGTTTAGACTTCGGAGGCTGGAGAAAAAGAATTCTGAACACTGTTTTGTGATCGTAACTGCGGTTTCAAGGACATTGCTGGCTGTTTTGTATCCTGTGTGGCCCTCCTCCCATGTACTGTCACTGTGGCTGCTCTGTTTAGACAATGAGTAGGCACGAGACGTCCTCATGCTGTCTGTAGCCACCACGGTGTCCCCTGTCAGACGTGTATAGCGGTGACGGGTCAGACAAGGTACGCACTACGGAGAAACGCTGGCTCTAACACCCCCACGGTCTGTTAGTGTACCCTGTAGATAGCAGTAAAGCCAGAAGTAGAGACGCATGTGTTAGAAAGGAAAAAAAAAAAAACCCAACAGGATAAAAGTGGAAAACGCACTGAAGCTGTTGAAGGTCTGGCATGATCTGTGCTAGACCCCACCTCAGTGCTTGGCCAAGTTCAGTTCCCGGTGAGCTTGCTTGTGGTGCTTTCTGCCCATTTTCCCCATTGCTCTGGTTTTCCCCTTACCGGAGGTGCGATCTTGGGTGTCAAGGCCAACTTCTAGAACGCATTTTGTGTATGGATGCTGCATCTGGAATTAGATTCCCCATTCTTATTGTCAGGCAAGGTGAAAGCTGGTGAAGACCCGGCCCCCACAGCCCTAGAGGTGCCCCTGATGGGTCTGTGAACTGCAGACAGAGCTGAGGCCCTTGCCCACTCTCCTCCCACGTGCTGCCATGACTGGGCTCCCCGGGGGGTGGGGAGAGGGATACCCAGGGCCTGGACACCCTCATCCAGCTCACCTCTGTGCATCTGACACACCGAGGGGAGTGGTGGGTGGGGGTTAAGACGCCACCCTTTGACCACCAGCAAGGGGCTTGTTTCTCCAGTGGAAGTCGTCAGAGTGGCCCAGGGTCTATTCCGTGGGCACCTGCCCACCCCACAGAGACAGTGCAGGTGCAGGGAGATGAAAGGACACGGCCAAGTGTGGTCTCCACCTTGGCTTAGACGCTGCATGTGACTAGTGTCCGTTGAGCTCTTGTAACTAAGCGTTCCATGGGCAAACCGCCTGGTATTTAAGCAAGGAGCATGCCTCTGTAAGAGAGTCAACATACTTAGCCCAAAGCTTCCCACCAGGCAATTAGTGTCATTTGCTGTCCTCCCACTCCAGAGTCGTTTCGGCAGTCGGGGGCAGTCTCACCAGACGTGGGGAGTTGCCTGGTAACACACCTGACGCTCCCGCCACAGCATGTTTCCAAGGGAACAGAGCTTGAAAGTGAACCCATGGCCAAATGTGTTCCCGGAGGAGGAGGAAGGGTTTGTGAACTACCTCGTAACAAGAGAAGTTCACGTCCTGCTGCCTCTCTTTTTGGCCTCGATAAAGACAGGTTCAGTGCAGGTTGGTATGGCCCTATGCTAGAACAGGGTGCCGTCAGTCTTCCTGCCCTCCAGTGGCCTGCCCTTTGTTCTTCTGAGCGAGGGCAAGAGAAGGTACAGATGGAAAGATGGCCATCAATCGATTTGAAGAAAATCAGGAGAAAAACCAGGCCTGAGATTGGGGCTCACACGGCTCTTTCAGAAACTGGCCACGTCAGTGGGTCATTACACAAGGCAGGCTTCTTCCTCTGGATTGGGGATGAGGAAAACATTTTTTTTAAAAAAATTCCCAAGCTAATAGATCCCTCAGCATATTTTCTGAGATCTTTTGTCTCAGAAAACAGGGCATTCCCTCCCTGGCCTACATTGATTCAGAAATTTTCAGAAGAGGCATTTTGGGGTAGAAGTCAGTCTGAATCTGAGTCCATTTGGGTGGCGGTGGACCGGAACCACATCCCTTCTGCCTTCCGCAGATCAAGGACACCTTCCTGAGGACTTACACAGACGCCATGCAGAATTACAATGGCAATGACGAGAGGAGCCGGGCAGTGGATCACGTGCAGCGCAGCGTAAGTGACGTCAGGCCTTAGACTTGGGGGCCACTGTGCATATGGGGCCATCAGCACTTGCTATGATTTCCGTCCTCCGGTTCCATTTCCAAGAGTTCGCACCCAGGACTTGTCCAGGGCCCAGTTATCCGGGTAATGAGCGTCAAGAGGGACCAGTGCCTGTGGCTTGCCTTTCATCAGGATGAATCATGAGCGTCCCAAGGAAAGCTAGCTTGGCCCTTAAAATCCGAAGTCCTTGGAAAGGAGGCGGTGAGTGCATGGCAGCCCTGCTTAGCATTGGCTCCCAAAGGCTGGCATTCTGCAAGTGGTGTCTTTAGGCTGAGTGGAGAGCTCTGGTGAGCCGTGTTTCCTGGCTTGAGCAGGAGAGCAGGGGTGGACAGTGGGCCTAGGAGAAGCTGAGGGTCTGGCAGGAGTGGGACTGCCCCAGGCTGCCTGGTGCTTTGCAGAGGACGTGAGGGAAGTAGTGGTCCCCAGCCTGGAGGTGCTCAGGGGGACAGGTGCTGGCGTTCAAGCCTCACGGCCCATCTGGATCACCTGGGGAGCTCTTTGGTTGGTTGGGGGGGGTGCGTGTTTTGTTTTGTCTTTTACTTTGGTAGCAGTATTTTTATGTTTATTTTTTTGGCATTTTGATAACATTCCAATCTCAATAGAAAAGTTGCAAGAAGAGTATAAGGAACTGTATATCCTTTACCCAGATTCAGTGATTCATTTCTACTTTTGCCCCCATTTCCTATAACATTCTCTCCATCAGGGGTTGACACACCTTTTCTGGAAAGGGTCCTGTGGTCACTATTTTAGGCTTTGAGGGCTGTGCTGTCAGTCTGTGTCACAACTACGCAGCTCTGCTCTTGTGGCACAAAAGCAGCCATTGTCTGTAAAGGGATAGGCTTGGCCACATCCCCCAAAAACTTGATTTATAAAAGCAGGTAGTGGGTGGGCTGTAGTTTACCAACACCAGCTCTCTCTTCCTCTTCTCTCCTTTTTCTTCCTTCCCCCACCCCAAACCATTTACTTATTGGCATAGATCCTGTGATCTATAAGCCTTACAAAGAGCTTTTTAAAGCCATTTCTGTCTCAGCTCCCCCATCAACCAGCCCTATTTAGTCTCTCCGTACCTTTAACAGCAGCCAGCCCACACAGGTGAATTCAGTGCGGAGCCAGGCCAGAGAACCCCTGCTTTACTTTGTGGACGTGGTAAGAAAGGCAACACACCATGCAGTCTAGGACTACCTTCCTTCTCACAGTGGAGTTGGGCTCCCCAGTGAGTGTGACGGTTCGCGGCGCCTCAGCTCGCCTTCGCTCACCAAAGCTGTGCCTGTTGACTCAGGGCCTTGGCCCGAGTTTCTCGTTTGAATGGCGCAGGGTGGTGAGGCGGGCGCCCACGGTGTCTGTGACCCGCACACTTGGGCTCTTTCCCTTTCCCCCACGACAGCTGAGCTGCTGTGGCGTGCAGAACTACACCAACTGGAGCACCAGCCCCTACTTCCTGGAGCACGGCATCCCCCCGAGTTGCTGCATGAACGACACCGACTGCAACCCCCAGGACCTACACAATCTGACTGTGGCCGCCGCCAAAGTGAACCAGAAGGTGGGCGTCCTCTCAGCCCTGATGGGATCCGTGGTGAAGGTTTTTGGCGGGGGGAGGCTTTTGGTGTGTGTGTTTCTGTGAAACTGTGACAAATGGGTTAGAAACGGTAGTCTAGGTGAACGTGCAGAATCTTTCCCCGTGGCCCTGCGCTGCCTGGGACAAGGCACCTGAGGCTGTCCGCTTCTGGAGGAGCAGCTGTGACGCAGCAAGAAGCCACCGGGCGCGGGGAGGGAGGTTGAGCAACCGTTCCTGTTCACCTGGTGCTGATGTCAGACAGGGAGTGTGGCCTTGCTTCTTTCTGGCTGTCTTTCTTCTGCTTACGCTACCTTCTAAACATGGAATTGTTCACAGCTGGATGCCAGTTCTTAGCAGGAAGGGGGACGAGAGTTGACAGACAACATCTGCTTCTGCCAGGAGGGTGGCCTTTATTTTAGGAGGTTCTCTGCTCTAGGAAAAGAAATCAGCAACTCCACTTCAACTCACTGTCAGCATCCTGACTCCCAAAGAAATCAGAGAGAGGGAGAGAGTGAGTGAGTGAGAGAAAGAGAGAACTGGCTAAAAGAAATTATACAGGTAGTACATAGTGAAAATGAGGGAAATAAAATTTCAGTTGTCAGAAGGAAGACCGATTCTGTCTTCCACTTCACAGAGAATGTGGCGAAGGCGTGATAAAACATGTATGAAGGCTGTGTCCGTATTCTTAAACATTTAAAGAAATGCCACATAGAAAATGTGTTTTGGTAAAGCAGAAGGGAGGAAAAAAACCAACCCCGCTGTTGACTTTACCTGCTGTTACTCAGCCATCGGGTAAATTTTCTTTTCTTACTCAGATAAAATTCTGTTCTTCCGGGGCGCCTGGGTGGCACAGCGGTTAAGCGTCTGCCTTCGGCTCAGGGCGTGATCCCAGCGTTATGGGATCGAGCCCCACATCAGGCTCTTCTGCTATAAGCCTGCTTCTTCCTCTCCCTCTCCCCCTGCTTGTGTTCCCTCTCTCGCTGGCTGTCTCTATCTCTGTCAAATAAATAAATAAAATCTTTAAAAAAAAAATTCTGTTCTTCCAAGGTCTTCAACACTTGATGTGATCTGGGCCAGCTACTGAATAATTCATAGAAGATAGCCATCCTCTCAAGATGAGAATGTTAAGAGACGGTTTCTGTATTTTACCCATCTAATGTTGGTATTTGTAGCATAAATGCTGCAGGGCACTGTTGCCATTCTAGAAGCTCCTTTTGTCATCCTGGGCTTATTGCTTGTTATTGATAAGCTGAGGTAAGATGTTCTGTGCTGACCACTTCTTGTCTTAGCTAAGAAGACATCTGTTCCTCTTGGAATTTTCTTATGAACCCAGAGGTTGAGGCTTCCTTTGCCTCTCATCGGTAAGGTGACTTCCGGTCTCTTCATGGGCATCCCCACTGAGCCCCTGGAGATGTCCGTATGCTGCCATTTTACGAAGCACCGCACGTACCCAGCTCCAACGGACACTCCAATTATAAAAGGCGACCTGGAAGTCGGGAGCATGGGCAGTTTGAATTCCGGCTCGGCCACCTGCAAGGGCTGACCTTTCTCGGTCTTATTTTCTTATTTTCCTCCGCTGTAAAAGGGAGATGATGGGGGTGATGGTGAGGTTTGTCTCCCGCCGTAGCGCGCTGTCCTCTATGAGCAGGTCCTCAGAGGGAGGTCTTCGCATGAGTCTTCAAAAGCAAGTTTACAGTCCTAGCCTACAGCGCATCTCTATGGTCTTTAGAATTATTTCCAGAAAGAAAGAGTAACTTTTTTCCTCCGTTTCATTCATTGATAACCTGCAAATTAACCTCACTCCCTGCCTCCCCCCCACCCCCATCCTGCTGGATTTACATTTTCCTGGGCCCCTCAGATACCTGGAGAAGGGGCTTACCTTCTCCAACCTGGTTTTCTCTGTGGAGAAAAAATGAATAAAGACTGAAATGTGTCTAGTGGGTCTCATGCGATGTTCCCGTTTCGGGCCCACACAGACCTCTGAGACAAATGAAGGCCCGGGTCTGAGTCTCAGACACCTCACCTGTAAAAGGCAGGAGATCGGGCTGGGGTGAATATGCTAATATTCTAGGTGAATGCTAGCCCCCCTCTCCTGACTCCCTCCCCCAGGAGGCTTAACTGCTGCCACCCTGTGTTCTACGGAATCCTGTTGTCTAGAACACATGCATTCCAAATCCCTGTAGATCTTTTTGTGTCTTGAACCCTACAATTTAATAGCACAGAAACATGACTCTTGGCTCTCACCTGGCAGCCGGGGAAACCTGCCTTGTACAAGTCACTGCGAGAGAGGGGGAGGGAGGTGAGACTAGTTAAACAGGGTGTTTATTGTTTTGTTTAGGGAGATGGGATTTATTTTGCTTTTGCCAGCAAGATGTTGAAATATCTCCAAGTTCATGCGGCTGACAGCACTGACTGAGCCCCTGCTCCATCAGAATTCTTGACATTTTTTAAGAGCAACAGCAAGAGGGAGAGAGAGAGTTATTCTGGCTGGCAGCTACCGAGACACCTCTTCCCAGAACCCGACTGGGACTAGCTGTCTACTCCTCGTATTGCTAGTCCGCCGCATACAGACGTTGCCCATGGGTGACTGTTGGTTTCGACATGCTGAGAGGGCCAGCAAAGGACCTGTTCTGTTTCTGGATGTTTCCTAGGACACTTAGCAGGTCTCTGTAGGTTTCTCTCACACCAGACCACCAGGCTTTCATTTGAGGAAATGAAAAGAGATTGCTGTGGGCAGATAAGATCACGGTGTAGTGGGGAATGTGAGGTGGAACGCAAACATGGTCTTGCCGTCTGCAGATCTGAGCTGAGACCTGGAGAATGGGCTCACGGGTCTGCCTGGTGAGTAACAGAGGAATCCAGAGATGGAAAGCTTTGATTTCAACCTTGGTCTTACACTGTTTAGACAATGACAAAGAAGCGAAATCACTTCTATCTTTTCATTTTTAAGGAACCCTGCTACTGATAGGATTCATTAGTTTGCTTTCTTCTTTGGAGTGAAAAGCCACGGGAGAACTTTTCTTCTAGAAGAGTGCTCCTCAAGCTTTAATGGGCAGCTGAAACATCTAGAGATAGTGATCACAGTCATTAAAATTCATTAAAAATGAGCAACTCAGGGATTTGGCAGATTCTGATGGAGGAAGTGTGGAGTGAGGCCTCCGATTCTGCATTTCTAGGAAACTCTCAGGGGCTACTGCTGCCCCTGGAGGAACCCCACTTTGAGGAGCAAGGTTGAGAGAGAACGATTTTGTCACAGTTGTTTCCGGTTTCTCTTGCTGGTTGGAGTGGGCTTATCAAAAATGTAATTGACTCTGCTCCGAGTCTCCTACAAATGGAACAGAAATCATATGTCAGAAAAATATATTCTGCTTACATGCAGAATTGAAGTTCATAGGAAAAATATCTATGTCAAGATATATCGCAGAGTAAGAAAATCTCCTGCCTTGCTTTTCTCTGGTCTTCATTGTTGGGTTTGGGTTTCCATATCTTGAGGTGACCTACCACTGGCAGCACTGGGCTGAACTTCATCCCTCTGCCCAACCATCACCGGGGCGGAGGGGGGGGAGAAGATACGGTCATGATGGCCACCTGGGCAAAACGCAGTCTTAGCTACTACCATCTGGGAAAGTATTCCAATATCCATCTCTCTTCTCACCTTGAATTCTTCCTAACCCAACCTGCTCTCCCTGCTCTCCCTTCCACTACCTTTTGAGAAGTAGTGTGATAAATACTTTCACTAGTAAAAATGAAATCAGCAAGCAGTCTTCTACTACAAAGGGAGAATCAAATTTCAAAATTCCTCATGAGCAGAAACATATTTCCTTTCCCACCCGCCCCCAGCCTTCAAATTTGCATCAGCTAACCAAGGAGTATAGTTGGCCCATTGCATTGAAAACACGTGTCAAAGCACTGCCGCTAAGTTAACACACTTCTTCTCTGCAGACGGACTGCAGACGCATCAAATATCACTTATTAGAAGGTACAGTGCTGGTAGAATTTTCATAAGCTATGAGACATTAAATTGCTAAATTTTGAATTTCAATGTGGGAGACATGGTTTTTTGTGGTCTTCAGATATTATTGCAATTTAGTGTGCCTTTCTTGATAAACAAAAATCCTTTTTACCCTGTTTATGAAATTAATGTCTTGATTTCAGCAGACTTTATACATTCAAGTAGAAGCCATTTTTCAGAAAACTGGAAAAAGACCACGTCTTCTGAGACTGTATAAGTCAGTTCAGAAATCTAGGCTGACTTGACCCAGTTTCAAATAAATATACATATAAACACACACACACACACACACACACACACAGACACACCCAGAGTTCAACCTTTCAGGCATTTAACAGGAAGAGTCGGCTTTTGTCTTTGCATCATGGGTGATACACAAAATGTGGTGTTTTCTACCTGGACTAGGTTGATAAAATATAATCCTGAATAACAACAGCAAAAAAAACTTGTTTAGCAACATTGTTGAATTCCAACCAGATCATGAATTCTAAAGAAAGGTGATTCACTTTATCAGTATTACGCTAACATTGAAATTGGTTAAAATGGGTGTTGGTTTTAGTAACAACATTTGGAGACTTCATAGTATGTTAAAGGGAAATTCACTTCATTTTATGGATGAAGTTATTGACATCTAGAAAGGAGAAATGAGGGGTGCGTGGGTGGCTCAGTCGGTTAGGCGTCCCACTCTTGGTTTCGGCTCAGGTCATGATCTCAGGGTCGCGCAGGCAGTCTGCTTGAGATTCTCTCTCTCCCTCTCCCTCTGCTACTCCCGCTCTCTCTCTCTCAAAATAAACAAATCTTTAAAAAAAAATGTGACTTATTCAAGGTCACATAGTAAATTTATGGAAAAGATGACTTTAAAACAGGTTTTTCCCTGTTAAAAAATAAAGTTAATGGTCTCCTTAGGAAGAACCCCCAAATACCATAAAGGTGGCAGGCATTCAAACACCCCCCTCTAACCTGACGGTTTCACTTTATTTCTCTAAGATTATATCACTTGTTGTCAAAATGCTAGTAACTCTGTTTATTATGCTGAGTCATTCTGTGCAAGGAGTGGAATGCCTCCTATGATTGCAGTCTGTGGGGTTTGCCTCACAGGTCTGACAGATCTGCTACTCTTAATCTTACCACCGAAACATTTCTGGATGAAGCTACGTATCTGGGACTTCTTTAAAATAATCCAGCCAGGGGAGGAGAGCTGGGGAGATGTAAATGAAACCAGATTGGCCACATGTTCATTCTGAGGTTAGAGAGTCACTTGGGGGGACGGGTCACAGTATTACTCTCTGTACCTTTTCGTATGTTTGAAATTTTCCTTTTTTTTAAGTTTGCAGAGAATGCTAGTGAGTTCCTAGGGTGAGTTGCAGCTGTATTTGCCGGCTGTGGGTCGGAATGTATGTGGGGAGTGTTGCAAGTTAACACAGCCGAGCCTGGCCTGGGTGTGAAATGCGTCTCTGAGGCCCCTGTTCTGTCTGTCTGTCTCTCTATTTGCAGGGTTGTTATGATCTGGTGACTAGTTTCATGGAGACCAACATGGGAATCATCGCTGGAGTGGCGTTTGGAATCGCATTCTCCCAGGTAGGCCGTGTCATTACGCAGGCAGGCCTGGCCTCCCCCAGCCTCCTGCCTGGGCTTCCGTCCCGGTCTCTGGATTCCCCGCCTGCCCCCCTGGGCCTTAGGAGAGGCTGATAGATGGGGTCAGAGCTCCTTGCTCATTAGTCCTCAGGTCATCTGTTTATTGATTTTCCTTTTCCAACTTAAATGAAGTTTTGCCATCAAGGGAATATCAGTTACAGTTCAACTAATGACTAGCTCCAGAAAACAACTTGCTTCTTCTGTAGGTCAAATGGAGGTTAACTGAACAAAGTACTGGCTTAATTGGAGCATAAACAACTCCCAACATCAAATGGCTGATCTGGATTCGGGGGAGGCTTTTTTCCCTGGTTGACCTGTCCCTGTTTTGTTCTTCGTTCCTGGCGATTATGCACGAGCTGTCTCCCTTCCCAGAAAGCCTACAGTTAGCGAACTTCATCTTGCAAGCATTACTTTCATCCTAAGTTTGACTGTCGTTCCTTAAGAGGAAACGGAATTTTTGTCAGTTAAATTGTGTAGCCCTTTATCTGCACCCAGCTTTGTAAAAAAAAAAACAAACAAAAAAAAAAACGGGAGAAGTCATTCTGCCAACGGCGTGCGCCACACATACTCAAGGCTAGAACGAGAGTGAGCTGACTCTTCAGTTTGGCGCCCCTGCCCCCCGCAGGGCAGTACCCGCAGGCCTCCGATCTCCCAGCCCAACGATCACATCGTTGTGACGTCAGTGCTGCGCGTGGGAGGACTGGCATGTATACTTAACCAGACGAAAACTTGATATATGTTTAACTCAGGTTGTTTTCAGACCAACAGATCATTTTTCCAACAAAGCCCAATTAACATTCTCTCAGTAATGTTTCCACCACTCTAATTTCCCCTGCCTGAATGCTGTATTTGCTCTCTCAGCCTATACTTACCTTCTCCCTGCCCCCCCCACCGCCTTCCTTCCTGCCCAGCAATGCAGATGCACATTCCTTCTAGCCCAGTTCGTTCTTCTAACTTTTTAATCGAAATACGGCATATATGGAAAAGTATGTAAATGATAAATGCACAGCTTACTAAATCAGCACAACGTGAACATACCTGTGTCACCCTCACTTAGATCAAGGACCAGGACATGGCCTAGTAGTTTTTGCAAAGATAGGGTTTCGCCCCGGGTCAGTTGACAGACTTCTTCCTCAGCAGTGACAGAAACCTGGGTGACTTTTCCTCCCACAAGAGCAGGTGGACTCATCCAACGGGAGTGCGTGCGCTGCTGTGGCGCCTTCAACGTTCTCTGACCATGGTTCTTCGTTGTTTGCAGCTCATGAAGGGAATTAAGCCCACAACACACCAACACGCCAACCAAGATGGCACCACAAACAGTGCCAGTTCGTCTCCAGAGACGTTTCCCAAACAGTTGCTGCCCCACACTTTCTTCCGACTGCTATCCTACTTGAGTAGTAACACTTCAGGGACGCGTCGGTAATGGCCCCGGGACGTTTCGGAGGCTCCGGGACCCGCGTCCGATACAGACGTGCAAGGTGTCCTGGAGAGCTGGCACATCCGTCTGTGCATGTATCTGCAGGGTCAGGCTAATGCCCCCGACAGGCCAGACGCGTGCTTGGTGCCTGGGGACGACTGTCCCCTTGGAGGAAGGAATATAGGTGAAGTCTCTCCTGATGGCTCTCCTAGAACCATAAACGGACGTGATGCCAGTACTCTCCGTGGGGAGAAAAGAGCCTCACAGAGCCTGGAATCTCATGGATAAAATGTCATGTCATCTAAGAATATTCCTGCACGGCCATGAGGGGCACGGGGGATTCTCCCATTTTCATTAGTGAGGTGAACCAAGTCATGAAGGATCTGATTAAGACCTCTCTCCTACTTCTCTCTCATGCTTCCCTATGAAGTGGGGGGGGGGATTTCTGCTTTAGACAGATTGCCTCATGAGCATTAATCTGTCTGTGCTAACCTTGAAGAAATCCCCAACATGGGGATTGTGGAGTTTGCTCTGTGGCCCTCTGGGGGGGGCAGTGAGAGAGGGAGGGGCCAGCATCCCTGAGGGAACCCACAAACAGAAACTCTCTGCAGAGACTTTAGGGCCCATCAAGGTACCCCGTAGTTGTTGGGATAAGACAACAAAACACAAAGCCCAGTGGCATCGCCTAGCCAATACCATTCACCCACAGGACCAGACAGGTGCAACGAGGCCGAGACGTGAGACCTGCCTGCCACGCTCAGTGGGAGGCAGGGGAAGAAGAGCCACGGTTGCCTTTTACTAGCGTGACGTCCTAGGAGCTGCAGTTTTTAATGGCGCCAGCAGCCGCGGGGTTTCTGGAAGCTGAAGTTGGCTTCCAGATACCAGTAGATCCAGGGCCTCTCCGGGACAGCGGTGGCCACCTACCAGACGCCTATTCAGGAAGAACCAGCCATACCGGTCCTGGTCAATGACCCAGAACCCAAGCTTTAGGCACATGTATTCAAAATTTTTAGGACCGGTGTCAGAGTCAAACCTAGCGGATGTTGGCTGATGTAGGCGAATCAGTCACGTTGGCCAATGTCTTGGCCATCCTATACTAAGCAGGCTCTACTGACTACAGGCCAAAGTAGGTAGAAAGGAACAGAGCTCTGTCACGCATTCTCTCTCTTCCCCCCCTTCTCCCTCCCCCCCTTTCCTCACCCGCCCTCCACCTGCTCCTTGCCCTTTCCCTCACCTGCTTTGCTGACACCCACATCCATGCTATCATCTGTGGGAACAAACTGGCCTTGCACATCCGGCTTGTCAGAAATTAAAGGCAGTATAAAGAAGAAGGCAAACTAAGCCGAGTCTTGCCTTTCCATAGACTGTGCAAAAACTTTGTCCCTGGTTATTTCGTTTAGCCAACTTGAAGCCCTCGAGTTCTGTTTTGGGGCAGCAGGATTGGGCAGGCATTCAGTGCTTCTCTTCACAAACTCCCATGGCCTGAGCCCTCTCAAGGGAAAACCCATCTGTCTGGACTCGATGGGCAGGTCCTGCTCCCCTATAAATTCCTAGCAGGAAGTTGAGTGTTTAGACAGGGGACCTCCTCCCTGCGCCTTTGGCAGCTACTCTTTTACTCAAGAGAGCTTGGAGAGGGAGACACACACAAGCAGTGTGTGAGTGTGTGCACGTGTGCCCTCATGCGTGCACGAGAGGGACAGGGAGAGAGGGCATGAGAATGGGGCTATCACCCGCGCCCCTCCCCTTGGTTGGCCTTCTGCTGTGTCTTGCAGGCAGGGAGTGGGAACACTTCCAATGTAAATGGACACAGGGCTTCGCTAGACGTGGAACATGTTAGGCTGGATTAATCCTCCACATCACAGAATAGTCCTGAGTGGGGACAGTAGAGCTATTTTCCAGAAGGGGAGGGTTGCATGGCTTGCTTGATGTTGGGCTGCTATTCTAGATCCAGGCTTACAGTTCTGACCTCTCCACCTGGCCTGCCGTATTAAACATTTGGGCCAAGGATCACCCTTGTTCTAGCCTCAGAGAGCACCTAAAGGGAACTCGTTTTGTGCTTTTATAACGAAAGGAGTTGAGTCTGTGAAATTGAAAGGAAAAAGGTAGTCATCAAAAAATACAGATCCTCCTGCTACCCACCCATCCCCTGACCCTCACCCCTGCGGGGCCTCCCCGGGGCCCACAGGCTGCTGGGATGGTTCATTATGAACCAGGAACCTTTTCTGGGACTTGTTGACCTTTCCCATGTAGAGGGCTGGACAAAGCTGTCGATAGCCTTGATGAGACACGGCCAAAGAAGGCTAACGGAGCAGTTTACTTACTCCCCTGGTATCTTCAGGGCCCGAGATGGTCCCTAATAGCATTTATACAGTTTTATGTCAAACCAGATTCCTTGGCACTTGCTCAAGACATGGAAGTTTTATTTAGTCTCCCACCTCGGTCATTACCATACAATCTCCACAGGCATTATAAGGATCTAAGTTTTTCACCTATTGCTTGTGCTTGCTTGTTCAGAAAGTTGCCTTTACAACTTTGCTGTCCTCTCTGTGGACAGCAATCAGGAATTAGGCCACCGTTGCCTCCCATGGTGATGGCAGGGACGACGCCCTCAGCCTCTCACCCCTTACCTCTCTGGTCTTTGCTGGCCTGGGCCCCACCTCTCTTGCGCCCCTCTCTCCCACCTCTTGGCATCTGCTGGGTCCCCGGTGATTTGCAGAGCCCCAGGGAGACAACCCATGTCTCTCGAGCTTCGTGGTGCTCAGACCTCTCAGGCTGTCTATGTGGGAGGGCCTTGAGAAAGCCTGGAGTCAGCCTTCTGTTAAGTAAAGGCCCTTTCTTCTCTCTCCCCCTCTCTGGTTTCTTAGTTCTCGAAGCGGCAAAATGTCCCAGAGGCTTCCATGACCCAAAAGAAAGCAGAATATAGTACTGACAAGGCAGACAGTGGTAAAAATAAAATGTTACCTCAGAAAAACTAGATAGAGATGAATTACAGAGTCTTAGTCAACCAAATATAAGTAATCTGGTCTAAAACTCCGGAGGCTGTCTGGCACCAGGCCTTTCACCAGCCGCGGGAAAGGCAAGGGGTGGCTCTGGGGTCTCCGTCCTGAAGGGTTTCCAGCATGAGAGACCAACCCCCCTTTCCTCTCTCCATCCAGGGCTTAAAGCAGAAGTCTGGCCCAGTGCCTACTGACTGCAGCCTTGATACACCCCAGCAGCGTGCTTCTCGGGGGCACAGAGCGTACCGCTGCTCCTTGAGGTTTTCCATATGGTTAGCCTGGAACAAGGTTTCGTCTATATAAGGATGGACTTTTCTGTCTACAGATGAGCTGGGTCTAGTGACAAGCAAGCTTTGTCCTGACTCATGCTGAGGCAGAGCCCTGACGGCCTGAACAGGCTTCCCGTTACATACCTAGAAATCACCTGGTAACGGCTGCTATGAAATATAGGATGCTTCTCCCAGCTACTGACTCTCCCTTAACTTGGTACTTAGAGAGGTGAGAGGTCAAAGTTTTCTCTCAAATATGGTAAAAACACTATAGCAAATTTGAAATCCGTAACCCTGCGAATAATCCAAAATGCCTACCACACCCCAAATCCTAGTTTTTCTTGCACTAGAATTTAATAAAATAAATGCCAGTGTGTACAAAATACTGTTTTCATATAGCTTGTAGGAACCTCAGTTCAGGATGCTTTTTTTTTTTTTTTAGGAAAACAAATTCCTTAGTAGATGTTGGAAAATAATTTTAAAAATCTGTCTTCTTCTGTGGGCAAACAGGAGGTATGTTCCTGCCCCAGAAATATAAAACACAGTAAGGTGTTTTTTTGGTTTGGTTTGGTTTCGGTTTTTTTTTTTTTTTAGAAACATCTTTCTTTTTTCAAATTTTTTATTTAAATTCAATTTAGTTAACATGTACTGTATTATTAGTTTCAGGGTAAAATACAGTAATTTTAAAAGCAAGTAGCTTTCGTTTGTACCGATATTTTTAGAAGTTGTTGTTTCTGTGACAAAGTATGTCCAGTGCTTAAGAATGATGCTGTTCCTATTTTGGGAAAAAAAGAAGTGGAAGCACATGCTATATTTCCCTGAAAGCCGAAACTTTAGATACAAGAAATACCTAAGCATTCTAAGGAGTCTTCTGGCTGTGTGGCTCATGAATTGCCACAGAGGCCAGGAGCATCAGCACTGAATTATGGGAGGGTTGCAAACCACGGAGTGGAATGGTCACTGTCCTAAGTGCTTCAAGCACACGTGAGCTCAACAGGGAAACACGAAACATGAAACTGATCAGCTTTACAAAGAAAAAAGAGTTGAGGGACTCGAGATTAAACGAAGAGATACTCATGGAAACCCCTCTGTCCGGAGTTTGCAATGCAAGGCAGGAAGGAACCCCTGATAGCGTGAAACAGAGGAGTGGTTTTGGAAAGGACAGGGTCTGGGCTGAGCTGTAGGGGTGGGGGGCCAGGAAAGGGGCTGTCCTCCGACAGGGGAAGGACAGTGGAACCTTAAGCCCTCTGTGAGCTACCAGTGTGGTTTGGGGGGAAAATGTTTAACCTCCCCTGAGCCCATTTTCTTATCTGGAAGGTTGGGATGGTCATATTGTGCAAGGATGTGGTGAGGGTTATATAACGTGCTACACTTGAGTATGCTATACGTCTAACGCTTACTTGTTTTTTGACCGAAATCTGATCTTTAAGAGTATCGAGTGTGTTTGGGGCACCTGGGTGACTGAGTAGGTTAAGTGTCGGACTCAATTTTGGCTCAGGTCATGATATCAGGGTCATGAGATCGAGCCCCAATTCGGGCTCTCTGCTCGGCGTGGAGCCTGCCTGAGATTCTCTCTCCTTCTCCCTTTTCCTCTCCCCACCTGTGCTTTCTCTCTCTCCCTCCCTCTCTCTCTCTCACTCAAAAAGTATCAAGTGTGTTCTGGTGTACATTGGTCCCAGAAAATGGCGCGGGGGGGGGGGTAATTTGTGTCATTTGGCACAGAATTCTGGAGGTTACAGCCATGGTTCCTTTGGTGATTTGGTGGTTTGGGCAGGATACTATGTATTTTGTGGCACAAAATGATGTTGGCCAGAGCCTTGGTAGGAGAAAGGGGGAGTCCAATAAGGTGGTGATTTTTCCTCACCTGATGGAACTTAGGGTTTTTATATTTCACAGCATAGTTTTGCTTTTAAAAAGGAAGATAAGCATCAGGGATTTCAGCAAGAAAGGTAGCAGGGAGGACTGGCACCTGACCAGGTGGGTGGAAAGCCAGGGGAAGAGAGCTCAGGGGTTGCCCCCAGCCATAGTGGGACCCTGTGTGGCTGTGTGTGTCCCACCTGTAGGATAAGGGCCGCCGCATGGCCTGCATGAACTGCTTCTCTCTCCCGGAAGGCCTGTTGGCACATCAGCGCTGGGCGCCAGCCCTCAGAGCATCGCAGTCCGCACATCTGAGGTGGAAACCAACATGTAGGCCTAAAATATCTATAGGGTGAGAGACAAAGAGATTGTCCTATCAGCTAAGGATGGCTGAGCGATTGCACCATGTTGAGATATCTCCCAATGCGCCTGTTTGGCCTTTTTGTGCACACCTTGCTAATTCTGTGGTCCTTCCATTTTTTCCCTACTCTCATAACCTGTCAAAAGTTGTTTTTAAGCAGCCAGAGCATGCTAGAGTGGAACCTTATGACCAGTTCTAGAACCTCCAGTTGCCCTGCCCTAGCAGTCAGACCCCACCAGTCTTAGACCCCACCAGTGAAGTCACGTTTGATCTTTTTCATTAGTGCGCTTTTCCTCATTCGCATACAAAAGCCCTCGGTTGTTAAAAATTACATCTGGGGGGTCAAAGAAGTAAGCAGGGCGGTGACTTGAGATTGTGGTCTTCGTTTCTCTTCTGGCAACAGCTGATCGGCATGCTGCTGGCCTGCTGTCTGTCCCGGTTCATCACGGCCAACCAGTATGAGATGGTGTAAGGAGAAGGTGAGTGCACGTGGGGAGCGTTTAATTTCGGGGTTCTCCCTCTGGGGCCCACGCCGCCCTGCAAATGGGCAAGGGTGCCGCCCGGCCACTTAACTACTCAACCTCGGTGGCACCTGTGCACGTGCTGAAACCCCGTTTCCGTGGAGCTGGGGAGGATGGTGCGGAACGTCTGAACGCTGCTTTTAGCTTGCTACCCTAAGTCCTCCGTGACGGTGAGTCACTCACGTGGTTTAATTTCTCTCGCAGTCTTTCAAGCACGGTGGAGTAAGACACCTGTTCTAAAAAGGACCCGCAGCACTCTCTGAAAGACTTCCAGAGGATGTTAGAGCACAGCACCTAACACACCCGCCCCGCGCTCCCCTAACCCCCAGCCAGCGTGCAACCGACCCGCCCGCGCGGTCTCCGCTCCGCCTTCCAGCCCGCATCCCGCGTAGCATTCCATTTTGTGAAACCCCGTCGTGCCGGAGTGTAGCCGGGTTCCCTGCATCCAGTCCTAGTGGACCCCACCTGAGGCCCCCTGCGTGCCAGCTCCTCCATCCGTACTTGGTCCAACTCTAGCTCATTGTAGGTGACTGGTTATCACGCCATCCCTGGCCCCGCCGGGCCCTGCATGTAGTGCGCGGAAGGTTCCCGCTCGTCCTTGGTCAGGACTGATAAATGCCATACCCCTTGATGTAGATAAGCTGATAGCTAGCTGTTCTTTTGGCTTAATCGCCTTTGGTTTAGTTTTCCCTTTACTAAGGCCCTTTCCTACCTTGTTCAGGCTGCCTAGGCTATGTAAAGAGAGAGAGACATCAGTAATCGTCCGTGAGGAGAAAAAAGCCTGCGTCGTGCACGAAGGAAGCAGCTGAGCGTTAGGTGGCCTTCTTGCTCGTTACTGTTACGTGCCTGGGCATGTGTAGACAGTTTAGCGGCCCCATGCCTCTCGGATGAAACCTGTATAATCCTGTTACCAAGCTGTATTGTTGCCTCCTGTGAAGGAAATAATATTACTTCTGTTCTTCCCCAATTAATTGCTCTTGTGTTATTTTACTTCTTTCTGTATTTTTTCTTTGCATTGACATTATGGGACAGCGAGGACCTCAGCAAATCAGTTTAAAAATGAGTGTGAAGGGGGAACAAAAGTCAAAATATTTTTAGAAGATCTTAAGAAACAATGCCTCTGTCTAGCATGCCAACAAGAATGCATTGATATTGTGAACATTTGTGATACATGTATTAATAAATAGAATCATTACAGATTGCTGTGTTTTGTTCTTTGCTTATTGTGTAAGCTTCTAAACACATATTTCTACTTCATCTTGCTCTATGGGGGATTGGGAGCGGACCACCTTACACGCTACCGCACCCCTCTACGCATGCTCCCACCCTTCCACGCACCCTCCCACCCCTCCACGCACTCTCCCGCCCCTCCACGCACTCTCCCGCCCCTCCACGCACGCTCCCGCCCTTCCACGCACGCTCCCAGCCTTCCACACATGCTCCCACCCCACAAAACTAGCTTCTGCAGTGCAAAAACTGAAGGGTCAGACTCTTTTATGGACATTTCAGAAACCTGAATCATTTATCATGAACAAGATGTATTGTTGGCTGCAGAAATAGAAGCTTCATATTATTTCAGGCTAGAGGCAGAAAGAATTCGGCAAAGTTTTCAAAATCCGAATGTCATTTACAAAAAAAAAAAAATGGAAACGAGCATCTATTCTTTCCTTCCTTGTTTCTAACAAGCATGTATTCTTCCCTTCCTTCTTTCTTGTCTGGATTGAAGAAACTCAGTCTGGAGAACAGATGACATCAGACCATGAAGTCGTCCCCGTGCCCTGGTTTGTACTAAAGTACGGAATCCTTACACTTGATTTAAGCGTTTTAGCAATAGGTGCAGTATAGATTATCTGCAATCTGTATTTTCCTTCTTAATGAGTCACCTTTAAAAAAAAAACTCATGAAAGCATATATTGATCTGTTCCCAAATAAGTGGATCTAAAAAGCTCCCTCTTGTCTGTAGAACAGACAGTTCCTCTTTAAAGGGTCAACATTTTTAGGGAATTAAGATCTTTCTTGGAGTTTTCTTCAGTTTTTCTCTAACTTTCTGTGTTGCGTTCTTAGCTCATTAATTTGTGCTTAAAAAAAATGTGCGGCTTTAGCTGCGTTTCAGTTTTGGTTTGCAATTTTTGTTGTCTTTTATTCCAGACATTTTGCAGTTTTCTTTAGGATTTCTGCACTGAACCATATAGGAATTGATTTTTTTTTTAATTTCCAAATGTGTAGAGTTTGAGGCTGCCTTTTTGTTCAAACAAACTTGGTTTGTAAGATTAAGATCCTTTATTATTTGTTGAGGCTTGCTTTGTGCCCTAGTATATGGTCCCTGTTTGTTCTGTGTGTGTTAAAATGTATGTGTCTTTTCTAATTATAGGTGCAGGGTTAGAACAAGGTTGTAAATAATTCAAATAGTAAATTTTAGGACTATTGTTCAAATTGTGTGTTCTTAGGAATATTTTATCCGTTTGACCTATCAGGTTCTGAGAATGGTGCTTAAAATCCCCTACTGGGACTGTGGATTTTGTCAGGTTTTGCTTCGTGTATTTTTTAAAAAGATTTTTATTTATTTGTCAGAGAGAGGGAGAGCACAAGCAGGGGGAGCGACAGGCAGAGGAAGAAGCACGTTCCCCACTGAGCAGGGAGCAGGTTGCAGGACTCGATCCCAGGACTTTGGGATCATGACCCAAGCCAAAGGCAGACATTTTACCGACTGAGCCCCCCAGGTGCCCCTTGCTTCATGTATTTTTAAGCTATGTTGTTAGGGACATGCAAATTCAAGATTATGTCTCATTGATGAATTATTTCCTTTGTCATGATGGGCTGACCCTCTTTATCCCTAATTACGATTTCTCTTTTAAAGTTCATTGTGTCTGATATTATAGTTGTTATGATTACTTTTCTTTTGGTGAATATTTGCCAAGGGTATTGTTTCAGATCCCTCTGCTTTCAGCCTGTGTAATATTTTAGACGTGTCTCTTAAACAGCATATAGCTATATATTTTTTTCTTTTGTAGCTCAGTCTGAGAAAGTCTTAACTGAAAGGCTTAATCCATTTATATATTGTTATTACTGATACAGTTGGTTTTATTTCTAACACATTTTTTTCTGTCTACTCTTCATTTCTTGTTTTTCTTTGCTGCCTCTGTTTTATTTTGAATTTATGCATTATATGTTTATTCTTTTAGTGGTTAATCTTAATTTCTTACTGTGCATACTTGAAATGGAAAGTTAATCAGAATCTCCGTCTTCTTCCAAAATAACACAAAGACCTTGGAGTGTTTTAATTCCAGGCACCTCTCGCTTAACCACTGTGCTTCCGTTCCCTGATGCTGTATTCCTGCCGTCTCCCGAAATGGATCCTGTCACTGTTTTTAGGGTTTATTTAGATTTATCTACATGCATATGAGTTTTTTGTTTCATTTTGGGTTTTTAAACATTGCTTCTTGGGGCGCCTGGGTGGCACAGCGGTTAAACGTCTGCCTTCGGCTCAGGGCGTGATCCTGGTGTTATGGGATCGAGCCCCACATCAGGCTCTTCCGCTGGGAGCCTGCTTCTTCCTCTCCCACTCCCCCTGCTTGTGTTCCCTCTCTCGCTGGCTGTCTCTATCTCTGTTGAATAAATAAATAAAATCTTTAAAAAAAATAAACATTGCTTCTTGAATCTTACCCTTTGGGGTTCAGTTTTGGGTTTTTGAAGTGCATGTTTTGTTTTTTATTTCATTAAGGGGCTTATATGTGCTAAATCATCTCAAACTTTGAAAAATGTCCATGTCATTCGCATTCTTGAATGATTGGTTTAACTGGGGATAAAATTCTAGCCTGGTAGTTGAAGGTAGTTCTGGTCTTCTGCTATTATTTTTTTTTAAAGATTTTATTTATTTATGTGACAGAGAGACAGCCAGCGAGAGAGGGAACACAGCAGAGGGAGTGGGAGAGGAAGAAGCAGGGCTCCCAGAGGAGGAGCCCGATGTGGGGCTCGATCCCATAACGCCGGGATCACGCCCTGAGCCGAAGGCAGATGCCCAACGTCTGCACTACCCAGGCACCCCTGGCCTTCTGCTATTATTAAGTCTGATTGTTCATTTTTGGGTCATTTATTTCTCCCTAGTAATGTCATTCCCCCTAGTTGCCTTTAAAACCGTCTTTTCCCCCCAGCTTTATTGAGATATAACTGACCTATAACATTGTGTAAATTCAAGATGTACAGTGGGACGATGTGATACATGTATACATTGTGAAATGTTTACTACAATAAGGTTGGCTAACACATCCTTCACTTCATATAATTCCCAGTTTTGTTATTGTCATGATGAGAACATTAAAGGACTCCCTTCATATCAACTTCCAAGTATATAATACAGTATTTTTAACTGTAGTCACCATGCTGTATGTTATATCCCCGGAACTTATAAATCAAAGTTTGTGCTCTTTGACCAACATCTCCCCATTTCCTCCACCTCCCGGGACTAGGTCCTGTTCTTTTAATAGATGCTAAAAAAGACAATTGCATGCTGACCTCCTTTGGATAGCTGAATCATGGTTAGTACCCAATAGCCTTGGTCATCACTGCACGTAAAGCGCCCGCAAGAAAACAACGCGTCTCATACTGATGCTACTCCGGCGCTGGGGATTGGGTGTTTTAACGCTTTGAATCTAATTGCCAAATAGTCTTCTTTCTAAATATGCAAAAACAACTCACTGAAACACTGGAAGACTTTCCCTTTGCCTTTGATGATACTCTTCCACATAGGATGGACTTTTCTGTCGTCTGTGTCGCGTGGAGCCTTTCATTTTGTTTCCATGTCTTTATTTCTTGAAGAGCATCGTGGATCACTACCTAGGTTATGTCTTCCAGGTCTTTCCTCAATTTTGTCTAATTATTTTTAATATTCTGTAACTTATTTTTTTTTTGGTCAAATCTTCTGTTCTTTTTCTTTAGTGGCCTTTTCTTTCACTGACTTCCCATCTTGTCTCTGCTAATCCTCAACTGTGTTTATCCTTTCTTTCAGATATTCTGATATCTAAAGTTCGTGAGTGCTAATCCTCTTGGACGTTGGATTTGCTGACCGTCACTCATGCTAGATTGTTCTCTTATGTTTTTAGTTTCTGTAAGTAAGCTTCAGGGAGGATTTTTAAAAATGCTTCTTATTTTGGATGAATTTTAGATTTATGCAGAAGTTGCAATGACAATACAGTGATTTCCTGCCAGTCCCCCTGATGTTAACACCTCCTATTACCCCTGGTACATTTGTCAAAACTAAGAAACCAACACTGGTACATTACTATTAACTAAACTCCAGATTTTATTTAGATTTCACCAGTTTTTCCTCCAATGCCTTTTTGTTGCTGTTGTTCTAGGATCCAATCCAGGATATTACGTTACATGTAGAGAGTGGATTGATTTTTCTCTGGTAGTACCGTGCTATCTGGGTTATAGAATTGTCCCTGTGGAGAGATTTGCATTTGTTTAGCCAGGCACCCAGAAGTTTCCTTGATCCGGAAGCAGATTTTATACTAGCTTCTCAGCTTGAGGAATCATATGCAACATAGGCAGTATACATTTAGACTCCACACCTGCACGTGTTTGTTATTTCTATAGGTTTTTTTCTACCTTCCCTTCACTGGATTTATGCAGGCTCATGAGATACAGATCATTGCTCAGTGTGGGCCCAAGAATATGTCTCTTGACCCTTTGTAAGGGTTCAGTTCTCAAGGCATTGAAGAGTATACTAGGTCCAATATCCCACCACACCCTCTGCCCCGGTCCCTGATAGAACACAACCCATGAGCCTGTTGCTCTAGCTTTAAGTTTCTTTGTTTCTCTTGGTGGTTCATCTTTTTGTCTTTAGATGTATAGTTAATTCTTTTTTTTTAAAGATTATTTATTTGACAGAGGGAGAGAGAGATAGCCAGTGAGAGAGGGAACACAAGCAGGGAGAGAGGAAAAGGAAGAAGCAGGCTCCCAGTGGAGCAGGGAGCCCCATGTGGGACTCGATCCCAGGACCCTGGGATCACACCCTGAGCCGAAGGCAGACACTTAACAACTGAGCCACCCAGGCGCCCCAGATGTATAATTAATTCTTAAACACACTTTTATCCACTCTGAGGTTCAGCCTAGTGTGTATGGCTTCATTTGTTTTTCAGTTTTTCATGTTGCCAGGACCTATATTCTATTATTTGCAATGTATTGCATGTTGCCTCCTTGTTCTCTAATTGTTTTGTGTGTAAATAATTTCACTCACAGTTGGTTAGGATCTTTTAACAGTGTTCTTGAGGTGAGGACAATGTCAGTACTGCCCTTATATCCCCACAGCGACTGGCAAAAAAGAACCTTTTAGGTTCTCAAATTACTTCATAAATAACAAATGAATGAACTCTAAGTCCTCAAACTATGTGCCAGGAGCTTAACTGGGCTTATGTACATATATTTTCTTAGTTTATTTTAGTTGTTCCTTGAGTCCTATTTGTTATTTTATCGCTAGAATTCTATGGCATTCTATTTTTGCCTCATGTCTTGTTTTCCATTTAATGTATTACTATTTTTATCTCATGGATTTGTCATAGTTTCTCTCACTGTCCTCAATATAAATAACTCTTCATGTCTTGAGTAGTACCGGTATGATCCAATGCAGATTCTTACTTAGACTTATAGTTAGAATCCTGACATTTTTGTTTCTTAGAGGAGGAGAAGTGGTGGCTTCTGTCTCCTAATAGAACCTTCAAGATAGCTGTATAAATAGGTTAACACTCTGTGTATGCACAGCAAGTTTGACCTATTATTACCCAGTACTGTTTGCCACAGAGAGCTGCCAGGGCTAGGAGGAATTCCTTTATCTGTTCTTGCATCCTTTTGATCCATTGTGTGATGTTTCCATGGAGTAATAGAATTTAATTCAAAGAAGAGTGATAGAAGACTTACTGGATTTAGGCCATGGGACATGTGAGGAAGAAAATGTCGTCAAGCAGTGTTGATTAATTTCCGTGTATATAGATCATGCACGCTACTCATCTTTTTACTGGAATAATTTAGGTCTGTACAGTTGATTGTGAAAAGGTCAATATAACATCTTCTATGAATACAGATGTATTAGTCACCTATTTCTTTATGAAAATTACCCCATCACTTAGCAATTTAAAATAACAAACACTTATTATCACAGTTTCTATGGCTCAGGAATCCAGGTGTGGCTTAGCTGGGTGCCTCTGGTTCTCAAGGTCTCTCAGGAAGTTGCAGTTAAGCTGTTGGTTGGGGCTGCGATCTCCTTTAAAGGCTCAGCTGGGGGGAGGGAAATCCGCTTCTGGCCTCATTCAGGTGCTCATTGACAGGTCTTGGTCCCTCTCCACAGGGGCCTTTCCATAGGATTGCCCTGTCCCTCCATAGGGGGACTTGGCAGCTGACTTGCCCCAGGGTGAGAGATCCAAGAGAGAGGGACTAAGAATGTTTAAGGCAGAAGCCACTTTCTTACAACCTAACCTCAGAAGTGACATGCCATCACTTCTCTAAAACTCTATTTGTTGGAAGTCAGTGAATAAGTCTAGTCCATGCAGAAAGGGAAGGGATGACTCGAAGGTGTGAATGCCAGCAGGCTAGGGTCACTGGAGGCCACCTTAGAGGCTACCTGCCGCAACTAGATTTGCTTCCCTTTGGGACATACTGAATGACACACCCAGTTAACAGAGAATAGTAACTAAACTGAGGAAGAGGACTTTTGTACAATAAGTTTACACTCCACTGTCATTGAGCTTGGTGTTTTCCGTTCATTTTCTCATGACTAGCCAAGGCTTGCTTTTTTTTCTCTCTCTCTTTCCCCTGTTTTGGCACCACTTCCTCAAATATTTTTCTTTAGGAGTTAGAATTTGTGATAGTCAGCAAAATCAAATGCTGCAAGTTTCCAAATATTAGAACTATTTTTCATTATCTTGGAAGATTTTCTAATTTGTTCATGTCTATCTTTTGAAAAAAAAATCTAGTAATTATCTCATTTCTGTACTGCCACACACCTCTTGGCGAATTAACCCTGAAGAGAAACCATCAAAAGTAAACGACTTGGTATTTGATTTTTAACCCTTTCTTCCATTACCTTTACTTCACGAGGATCCTTTTAAAGGATGCTTGCTACAGTTGAAGGGATGGAGCAGTGGGGTTGATACTGGTTCTATTTGTAATTTCTTTGGTAGCAAGAAGATTACATTTTTAAGAGGACATTGATAAACTGATAGATGAATATGTCCAAAGTGCTCTCCAGAATAGTAAGCATCTAGAAATCACGTTAGGGCTGAAGGAACTTGTGACGGCCTGGTTATGCAGGTTTGCGTGCAGGGGAGTGGGGCGTGTTGGGGAGGTATGGAAAAGCATGGGAAATAATTTTTTTATTTATTTGAGAGAGAGAGAGAGCAAGTGAGCACAGAGGCAGAGGGAGAAGCAGACTCCCTGCTAAGCAGGGAGCCCGACTCGGGGCTCCATCCCAGGACCCTGAGATCATGACCTGAGCCGAAGGCAAACATTTAACTGGCTAAGCCACCCAGGCGCCCCAATAATTTTCTTTTTTAAAGATTGAGTTCGTGAGAGCTCACACCTGGGCCATCTGCACGCTCTCCTCCTGGGCAGTCTTACCCATCGCCGTTGCTCAAGTGACTTCCGTCTTCGTTTAGCCGGCTCGCACATCTCTTTGGAGCTACATGTATGATTCAGCTGTCAGCAACCACAGGGCTGAAAGAATAGAAGCCCAGCGTGGTGGTAGTGGTGAGGCTGACTTGGACAGCAAATCAAGGGAATGTCCAGGTCAGTCTGGTGTGGATTAAGAGGAATGAGCATTTTTGGTGGCCTTTATTTATGCAAGCATTTCATGGATATTTATTGAACACCTACGATGTGCCAGGCACACTTGTGAATATGGGGCTACCACGGTGGCAAGACAGAGCAGGCCTTTGTCTTCGTGCAGCTTACGTTTTTATGGAAGCAGGCAGATGATCAATGTATGAAAGAAGAAGATTAGTGATCTATTTTAGAAAGAAATTGGAAGTGGGTGACGTTGATGGTCTTAAACAGTCCAGCTTTGGCTCTGTGTTTGAATTTGTCTCTGAGAATGGGCAGTCAAGCTCTGACAACATCTCCTCTGAGTTCATTTCGATGTGGGCTGAGATGCACTTGAAGCTTTGGGTCGGGCAGGGTGCTGCCAGTGGCTGTGTGTATGCGTGGGAACCAGCCATTTATGGTTATGCACACAAGGCTGAAAAGGTCCCCCAAATACGAACCCTGAAGACGCTTCCAGAAATTCGGTTACTGTCTAATCAAAGTTCTCGCCTTGCAAAGAAGAGTTAAGAGTTAGCTTCCTACGGAAGACATAACAGTGTGCGCGCACACGCATATGTAAGGCGTGCACGTGCTATGCGCATGGTTGATTAGCTCTGTGGACGAGCTCGGGCCCTCCCCCCGCAGGGCCACACCAACTCTGCATGTTGTGACCTTGGACTTGAAGAAAGGGCTTCGAAGCTTTAAGAAGAAAGTTAGAAAACCTCATGAGGCTCCTGAGAAGAATCACCTACACAAAATATGGCCCTGGACCAGCAGCGGGGGGCTTCGCCGGGAGCGTGTAACACGTGCAGCACCTTTGGCCTTGCCCCAAATCGGAGTTGGAATCTGCATTTTTACAGGATCTCCAGGGGATTCATATTCACAAAAATGTGAGAAATCCTAATTTAGGCCACTGGTTCCCTAACTTGGCCGTGCTTTGGCGTCACCTGGGAGTGAAAGATCTCCAGATGACGGTGATGTGCAGCCCAGGCTGAGAACACTGACATGCGCCCCAGACTGAACCTGAGAATGATCAGTGTCCTGAAAATGTGGGCTGTTTGTCCACCTGGAAAACCAGGGCTAGAGTGTGAAGTCAATCGGCTAGAACCCCCACCACCGGGGTAGGGTGACGCAGCTTCCCACCGCAGCCCAGCCCCACATCCTCCTGGAATATGGAAGCCAGTATGTAATGAATGGAGAATGGCTATTCTTGTAAGTGGGTGGGGGGAGTGGCGAGGGCATTGAGAATTCCTTTCCAGCAGATGGTATCATTTATCAGCTGGTTTAGACAGCAGCAAGATCTCATTTATATGCAGCGATTTTCCCTCTTCACCAGGGATTAACTCAGTAGCAACACGCAGAAAGACTACCCTGCCTGCTACTCACCCTATCCAGTTTAAATTTATTTTATGTAATTGTATGCAATAATTTATCTGTGCGATTCCTCCAGGGGAGGAAGCCACACGGATTGCTCAAACCGCTGAAGGCAGTAAACAGAATATGGCCTTATGCATTTGTGAAGCCATAAAGCAAATAGCAGGGGATTGTTGAGGGAGGGGAGAAGGTGGCTGAACATTCAGAAGAGGATAACTTGGGGGGGGGCACTTCTTCCTTTCACCACCTCTATCTCCCAGAAATATGGTTCAGCAAATTCAGTCTGCATCAGGAATTTCTGATGTTTTAAAAAAGAAAACTGAATCATGGAAATGGGCAAGCACACGCTGTATTCTTTAAATCCCAGTGGTTTAAATTCTTTGTGGTCCCAGAGTTGCTTTAGCAGAACAAGTGGAGGTGAGCTAAGAGAAGGTGGGTGTGAAGTTCTATTTTCTTGCTCAAGAGGCAGGCTACCCTGAGCTTTTGGTTACAGGACACTCATGCTGGCCCATTAGAACATGCAAGAAATCTAAGCCGGTACCTTCAGGAGGTAGGTATTCTTTTCATTTAGTAGATGAAGGTATTAAGGCTTCCAAGACTTGTGATCTTCCAGACCCAGTGTGCATGACAGCTGAAGATACCAGAAAGTGCTTACATTGCAAAGCCAGAATTCCTAACTCCGTATATGAGTACCATTTCTCACGAATTAATCATGGAAATACCCATTGCCTGTTTACTGGTGCACAGATGATCAATGGGTAAATACAGAGTAGCCAATCCACTTGGAGATAAATTATTACATGTGATTCTGTATCCACCCAGTTCCTTTGACATAATAGCATTTCATTTCAAAAGAGACTCTGACCCTTGTCAGAGATCTGTGCTGGGGGGCGCCTGGGTGGCACAGCGGTTAAGCATCTGCCTTCGGCTCAGGGCGTGATCCGCGTTACGGGATCGAGCCCCACATCAGGCTCCTCTGCTATGAGCCTGCTTCTTCCTCTCCCACTCCCCCTGCTTGTGTTCCCTCTCTCGCTGGCTGTCTCTATCTCTGTCNCTGTCTCTGTCTCTGTTGAATAAATAAATAAAATCTTTAAAAAAAAAAAAAAGAGATCTGTGCTGGGCCTTCTTATGAGGAAGAGACAGGAAGTCCAAAACCTAGCTGTTTGTCCCAGAACAACCCCTAGTCCATGAAATTCTTCTGAATTAAGAATTGTAATCTTCTCAGCAATCTTCATTCTGTTTTTATTGTGGTAAAAACATATGAGATCGGCCCTCCTAACAAATTAAAAGCAAACAGTACAGTATTGTTGTCTATAAGCATGATGTAGCACAGATATCTCTACAACTTGTTTGTCTTGCTTAACTGAAACTTTATACCCATTGAACAGCAACTCTCCGTTTCCCGCTCTCCCTAGCCCTTGGAAACCACCATCCTACTCTCAGCTTCCATGAGCTTAAATGACTCTGTATGCCATAAGATGCTTGTTATACAGGAAATCGTGATTTGGTTTGAAGATTCTCTAATTTCCTTTTATCTTCCCGATTCTAGTGTCTCTACGCCTTCACTATTATAAGGAAGACATGCTCCCAAAGGAAGAAAAGTGGTGGTGAGAGGGGAGAGACAGTAACAGCATTATTGTTGTATCAACTAAAACAAGGATTCACGTGATCAATGAACTTTATCACAATACCCCCCCCAAATAATTTTATGTTAATAGATCTTTGGGGGTAAAAATTGCTTATTAATTCTGGATTCTGAGTGCAAGAATCGGGAAGATATTTGGGGGCCACAAGTGCTTTGGGGCTATGGGACCTGATTACAAAGGTAGATATGAGGCTAGGCAATCTCTGGCCTTATTCAAATTTTAAATTTAAAAATAAATTGCAAGACTTACTGGTGACTACACTTATTGTGGCAAGCACTGAGTATTGTATAGAATTGTCGAAACATTAGTTTGTACACCTGAAGGTAATATAACACTGTTTTAATTACACGTCAATTAAAAATGCTGAGACAAACAAATGAATTGTAACAAATCTTGGAACTTTTAAAACAGGGATTCCTTAATGTAACAATTTTCCTGTGATGGATGGTTGTACGAGACAAACAAATGAATTGTAACAAATCTTGGAACTTTCAAAACAGGGATTCCTTAATGTAACAATTTTCCTGTGATGGATGGTTGTACGAGTAGAAGGAGACACACAGCCAAAGTCCTGGGCATCACTGCCAATGGAGAATTTCCAAAAATGAAGTCACGATGGCTTGGAAATCGTAATATAAACCAATGAGAAAACCAGATTTTTAAAAATTCCCTTTACATAGGACTCTCTCAGATCTCATGTTCTAAGCCACCAGTAGCTTTGTCTCACGACTCTGAGGTAAGTCAAGTCCCACTGGCAACCTCGAGGATGTTGTTTATGCCTTTGGGCCACATTGGGAGGAAAGATCTCGGAGCCAGGGCATTTCTGTGGACTATTTGCTATTTACCCACGGCCTGGCTTCTAGATCACAGTCGAAACACAGTGATAAAGTCTGAGCTGTCAGCCTGAAGGCTGGTAGTGAGTCGATTTCCACGCAGATGGCAACACAACCCTATCATGCTTACCTCTGGAGTCTCCTAAAAAAAAGCACACTTCCCCCAGGAAAGCCCAAGGGTGCCCACCGCATCCCTTCCAAACCTCCTCGCAGCCCACCCCCTACCTTTCCAGCCAGCACCCTCGCGAAGACTAACTCCCAGAGAGTTTCATGGGAGACAGAGAAGGGGCCATTAGTAACTTCACAGGCAGGGGCCAGCAATGAGGATAAATGTGCCCTTTCCCGCAGAGTCCTGTAAGATTTGTGGCAGATATTATTTAAAGTTCAAAACAACTATATATTAAAATGAATCTGCACAGGCAAGAAGGGGAGAATCAGTCAATCAGTCACATCTGTTGCCCTTCAGGCAAACAGTCTGCAGCTTTTTTTCATAAAAAGGTAAGATTATTATGAGAGATATTGGCTCTAGCAGGGACATCTACCCTTATTCCGAGGTATCTTCTGCCGAGTGCCCGGATGTATAAAGGTGTGGCACAGAGCGCAGTGAGCCCAGCCCAGGGGTTTTGTATCTTCACACAGAACAACAATCATAGCCACGAGGCCAGAGCTCCTCAAATCCCTCTACCTACCTTGATAAGGTGCTCTCACTAGAGAGAAAAAACAGGCAATCACTTTGATGGTTTCTTGCCTTTTGCCCAATTTGGGGGTTTCCTCCATCACCAGTTCAGCTGAAGAAAACCAAACCTTCCCTCTTTCCTGCTTTCCCCCAGGAAGGCGAGTCTGCTTTGCTCCCACGGCGTACTCCGAGGATCCCCTGATATACCACCAACTCCACTCAGGGGAAATCAACCAGGGCCCCCTTCAAAACCCTCCAAGGGAGCTCTGGATCGGGTGCCAGGGCCCTCCTGCTGCCACTGAGCCTCATTTCAGCTGGCCTTCGGAGGAGAAGGGACGCTCCCTGGGGAGAAGAAAAGGAGGCCATGAATGGCATCCCCTGCTGAATGGCAGCAAGGCTAACACCCTGGGAATTAGAAGGGCAAAGATTAAGCGCCAACGATGTTAAAATGGAAATATAAAGGGCACTCAGCTGTGGCTCATACTATGCTCTTCCTAAGTACATACCTCAAAATAGGGCAAATGTTCACGAAAAGGTCCAGCAAGCATACCCACAGCAGCTTTGTTCACCGTAGCCCGAAAGCAGAAGCAACTCAAGTAACCAGCAGCAGCACGATGGATAAACTGCGGCGCGTTCCTAGAACGAACGGATGCACAAATCCGAAACTAAACTGTGGCGGATGGAGCCCAACAACATACAAAAACAGTGATACGTTTTAACACATGGGGTTTATCTCAGGAATTAGCAAACCTTCTCTTCTACCTTGTACCGAAAGTTCTAGCCAGGACCATCAGACAAGACAAAGAAATAAAATGCATCTAGACTGGACAGAAAGAAATAAAAATTTTCTATGTAGAAAAAACCTGATGGAATTTCAAAAATGACAAGTGAATCCATGAGCCAGCAACGAATCATCCGAGATTGAGATTTTTAAAAATACCATTTACAACATCAAAAAACATGAACTACTTGGTGATAAATTTTATCAAAGATGGCTCAGGCCCATATATTGAAAACTATAAAAAACATTTCTAAGAGAAATTAAGGAAGAGCCAAATAAGAGAGATCTCAGAAACTCAACAGTGATGTCAGTTCCCCTCAAACTGATCAGTTCAATGCAATCCTAATCATAATCCCGACAGGCTTTCTTTCTTTCTTTCTTTTTTTTTTTTTGTAGAAATGGATATGTTGATTCTAAAATTCACAAGAAAATGCAAAAACCACTGAAAAAGAACAAAGTTGAAGGGCTAATGCTATTTGATTTCAAGAAATATTATGAAGCATCAGTAATCAAAACACTGTGGTATTGGAGTCAGGTAGTTAAAGAGATTAATAGAGTAGAATAGAAAGTCCAGAAATAGATCCATGCATATACAGATGACTGATTTTTCACAAAGGCTCAAAAACAACAGAGTAAAGGAAAGATAGCCTTTGCATCAAATGGTGCTGGAACACTTGGATATCCACATGCAAATAACTGAACTTCTATTCACATCTTGCAAACAGACTTTAATGCAAAACACATCACAGACCTAAAGTAAAATGTAAATCTATAAAAGTTCTAGAAAAAACATAAGAGAGGTTATCTGCTACAGGTTGGGTTATTTCTTAGGTAAGCCATTGAAAAGAAAATGCAATGACAAGCTATAGACTGGAAGAGAATCTTTACAAACCATGAATCAGTTAAAGGACTTGTATACCAAATATATATTAAAAAATTTGCAAAACTCAGTAAGAAAACAACCCAGAGAAAGTGGGCAAAATGTTTGAACAGACGTTGCACCAAAGAAGATATACAGATGGCAAAATACATGATAATGTGCCCTATCTCATTAGTCATTAGGAAAATGGAAAGTCAAACCACAATGAGTTATCCCTATTTACCAACTGGAAAGTCTAAAATTAGAATGATCTACTGTGCTAGGTGTCGATTTACCATACTAACTGGAACATCACACACTGCAGGCAGGGATGCAAAATGGTACAACCACTTTGGAAACTATCTTGTCAACTTCTTAAAACGTTCAAGAAACATTTATCGTATGATCTATCCATTAAATTCCTAGGTATTTATTTACCCAGGAGAAATGAAAGCATGGGCCCATACAAATATTTGGACATAAGCGGTCACAGCAGCTTTATCTGTCATAGCCCCAAATTATAAATGACACAAATGTCTATTACAGGTGAATGGACAAATTGGAATGAACTATTGACACACACGACAATGTAGATGAATCTCAAAATGCTGAATGAAAAAAATCCAAAGAAGAGCATGTACTGTGTGGTTCCCTTTATAGAAAATTATGGAAACTACAAGCTCCACCATGTGACCGTAATGAGATCAGTGTCGGCCTGGGGCCACGGGTGGGGATAGGGTAGGAGTGAAGGGGGGGAGAAAAAGGGACACAAAATTTGGGGCAGGGGGTGATCTGTTCATGATCACAACGGTGCTGATGGGTTCACCGGTGTAGCTTATGTCAAAGGTTATCACGTTGTGCACTTTGAATATGTGCAATTTATTGTGTATCAGATATGTATGTGTAGGCCCAGCAATTCTGGTTGGGTAGAAATGAAAATATCTTGTTCACACAAAAACTTGTACTCAAAGGTTCACAGCAACATTACTCATAATGGCCCCAAAGTGGAAGCAACCCAAAGGTCCATGTAGTGATGAATGGATAAAGAAAATGCGGTATGTCCATACAATAGAATATTATTGGATAAGAAGAAGAAAGAGACTGCTGGCACAGGCTGCAACATGGATGACCCTGGAAAACATGCTGAGTGAAAGAAACCGGTCAGGAAAGATCATATATGGGTATGATTCTACCTTCACAGTAGAAGTAAGAGTCGTATCTGTAAAGACAGAAAGTAGATTAGTGGTTAACTAGGCATTGGGAGGAATAATTGTTACTTATTCTTTAAAAGGTCTATTTTGTGTTACTGAGTTCTTCCGAGTCTTCCCCTAAGCTTGGTTGATTTAAAAAGTGGACCAGATCCTTGCGCAGGTCAGCAAGAACTACGTCACATTTTCCTATGTGAAGTTTATTCCGGTTGTGACATTGTATGAAGGGTGTTTGAATTCCTTGAATTCTTAACACAACTGTTTGCTTAAGAGTCATTTCTCTTGGATGGGAAGAGTCATTTCTGTACATGCTAATGTGTAAAAATGTTGTTTCTATAAGCAAGTGTGTGCGTTTCTGGCAACGGGATTGTAAGCTCAAGTCACTGAAGGGCGTATCTCTGTTTTTAAACTTTTCGTTCAAGTGTAAGAGATATACAAGAAAGGGCTTGTATCATAAACATGTTTTTGATGAATTTTCTGAAAGTAAGCATATTTATATCACTAGCACCCAGATCAAGATACAGAATGTTCCTAGTGCCCCAGAAACTCCCTCATGTTCAGAAAAGAATGTCTTTTTTTTCTAACTAGGGTAAGGAAAATCACATAAAAATTATTATCTCAATTGTTGGCAAGTACACGGTCCAGTAGTGCTAAGTATATTCACGTTATTTGTATTGTGCATTCAGTCTCCAGAACGTTCCCTCTTGCGGATCTGAAACTCTGTACCCATTAAACCAACTCTTTATTTCTCCCATCTGCAGTCCCTGATAACCGTTCTGCTTTGTTTCTTTCTGTTTCATTTTTCTTTCTGAGTGTGATCACTTTAGATACTTCATATAAGTGGAATCATGCAGGTTTGTCTTTTTGGGACTGGCTTATGTCACTCCTCATAATGTCTCAAGCTTCATCCAGGTTGTGGCACATGTCAGAATTGCCTTCCTTTCGAAGGCTGAAGAATGTTCCATTGTATGGGTGCATCACATTCTGTGGATCTGCTCATCTGAAGGTGGACATTTGGGTTGCCTCCACCTCTCGGCTACTGTGAATAAGGCTGCTATGAAGACAGGGGTGCAAATATGAGAATTTCTTTTAATATTAAAAATTGCCAACTTTGATGACACTAATGTCAGGCATTGTTCTAAAGGCTTTATGGATGTGATCTCATTTAATCTTCACAGGAACAGTATGAGTCAGGAAACTCTCTCATTATCTCATTTTACAGATGAAGAAACTGAGCAACAGGAAGGTTTGCCAAGGTCACACCAGTGGAGCTGGGATTCTCAACAGATCAGACTGGGCCCAGTGCCACACCCTTCACCACCACCATGCTGTATTGCCTCCTTTTTCGGGGAGGGGAGAAGAAGGGGCCCAAAAAAAGAAGAAAAAAATATATATATATTTCTGTGTTATCTCAATAACTTTATAGTGATCATTACATTCTATATATATTTTTTTAATGAGGCTTACCTTACACTGGTTTGACCAATATAATGTGGTCCAAATGACATTGTCCCTGCTTTCCACCTAAACTTGACCACAAAAGAGCAGCTCTGCAGGTTGAGAGGCTGTCTTGGACTGGCTAGCCCCAGCAAAGTTCCCGGATGAACGCAGCTACCCGGACCCACCCCAGCCAACCCTATGGGAACAGAACTCGCACCGCTGATCCCTACTTCAATGCTTAATCCCCAGAATTAGAAAAAATAATAAATTGTGGTCATATTTTTTTAAAAAATCACCTCTTGAATACTGCCTCTTTTTAAAGTTTTATATAATCATGTTACAAAGTATCTCCTCTAAAATATTACACGTGTGTGGGCTCATAAAACGTTCAGGTCTCCCAATTGCAGTCCCCTTTAATTAAAAACACGAGCATTCCCTCTTGGAGCCCCCGATTTCTTTCAATTTTGACTCATTTACAAACTGCAATATCATAAGACATATTTATTAAGCACCTGACCTTCTAAAGCTCCTTTTCTTGTTCCAGCCAAGTATTTGAGATATGCTATACATTGGAAAGAAGAAATCAAAATTAGCTTCATGTACTCGATTCTATAAAAAATTATTAGCAATTAATACGGACTTAAGGGGGAGGGGAGTAATTAGCCCTCTTGCCCTGAAAATTAATAGGTCCTTTTCCTTATACTCCTAAGGGGTATTTTGGCCAATAACATTCTATTTCAGATTAATGTAAAACGAAAACTACATTATTTGAGAATGCCGGCTACAAAACGATTACAAACCACAAATCTCACAAAGATTAACAGGGAAGGACGATCAAGCGGAACAACGAACTATTAATAATTCCAAACAGGATGAAGGTAATAAAATCAATGTGTCAATCATTCTACCAGGATAAAGAAGCCACCGTATTTTCCGGGGGTCATGGCCAGACTTAAGCAAAGTAAGAGTTTAGTTCTTTCTAGGTTAACCTCTAGCTAGTTACCGGTAGTTACAAAGGAAACGAAGTACACTCCGGAAGCTCCAAATTTATAACGCACGGGTCGGTACACAAAGATACTCTCTTTTGTTCGTTTCTCGGGAAAATTCTCTCCCCTTTGCTGTACGGAAGGCCAAACCCTGCGCAAGGTTAAGCGCGTAACAGTTCCAAGCGAACCACTAGGGGGCGGAAGGTTGACCACCGGCTGACCACCGGGTTACTCTGAGAACCCACGCACCCTCGCGGCGACTTGAGATAGGCTGCTGATATTGCCTCCTATAGCTCCACTGGAATTTGAATTTATCATCTTTGCTTACTAAGAACCGGAAACCAAGATAAAATTGCCTCGTTTTCTCTTGTGCGTCTGTTGTGATGCTCCAGTCGCCACAGGGGGAGGAATATTGCCCCGGGCGGCGGGGGGCGGGGGGTGTGGCACGGTAGCAGCCGCGCAGGGGTCTCTGTCTGCTGGTATAAGGCCACCCATGGCCACACTGCTCAATCTCCTCATGTCACACCGGGCATAGGGTTCGCCTCGCCGGCTCTGTCCCCCCATGTTGACACGTAGCCAGGAGAAGTTGCAAAGGAACCAATAAACAAGTATGAAATATGTGTTATAAATCCTGGCATTCCTGCCAATTTCTGAACCTTTACCCCAGGTAAAGGCACAAAGATGTATCTTCCATAAGGCACTAGAAGCCGCATTATGAGGTACCCCAACAATCTCATTCCTGCATCCCTGCGATCGTCTGTACACCGAGGAGAAGTAAACACTCGTGTTGTTTCATTCAACAGACTGGGCACTTACTATGTGTCAGATTAAAGATGCATAAAATATGAACCCTGTCCTCATAGAGCTCTCAATCAACTGGGAAGCCCAATACAAGAAAGGAAAAATACCATAAATAAATAAAATACCACATTCTGTGTGAAACCAGTGATTTGGATGCGGTATTGCTTAGCTGCATGTGGGGAACCAAAACGGGGGAATCAGGTCTCAGAAAATGCTTTGCTTCCTGGGGGAGGGCCTCCTGAGTCTAGTTTTAAAGGATGAATAGAGGCGCAGAGAAAAGGCCTAAGAGCGTTAGAGCCAAGGCAAACATTTGGAGCAAAAGGCAAGAATAGGATGGTGTCGGGGTGGGTGGTGGGCAGGTAGCATAAGCCGTTCTGTGTCACTGCTGTGTGTAGTGAGAGTTGTGAGACACACAGCAGGAGGAGCTGAGACAGGGACTGAGCTCCATGGGCCTTATACGCCAGGCTGAGAATCCGGGATCTCACCCTGTAGCCAGCAGAGAGCTGGAGAATGTTTCAGGAGGGGAATGTGATCATTCTGGAAGGATTTGAGGGGCATGAGACTAAGGTCAGAGAGACAAGTAAAAAGTGGCTACAATTATCCAGGGATGATGCAAACCTTAGCTGAGGCACCGAGAGTTGGCGAGGAAAAGGGTCACGTTTGGTAGAGCCTGGTAATTGATTGGATGTAGGAAGTGGGGGCAAACGAGGTCTCAAGGAAGAGTCTCGGATTTCCAGCTTGGATGACTGGGAGGGTGGTGGGGCCACCGTGGAGATGGAGGACACATGAACAGGAGCAGGCTAGGGGACAACAATGAGTCAGGTTTTCGTGAGGTTAAGCCTGGGTGCCTCAGAGACACACAGGTGCGGTTGTCTGGAGGGCATATGAATATCAGCGGGGTGAGCCTGGGTTTGGCATCAGAGGTTGTTCTGGCTACACTCTTAAGTCACTGGTGCCAGACAATAAGGGATGGAGGAGATGTTTCCAGAGCCGAAGGGCAAGGACTGAGTGGTTGGAGTATCCCAGCATTGAATGGATAGATGGAGGTTGTGGGTCACCAGGCTGGGACAGAGAAGGAATGGCCAGAGGCAGGCATCTTGCGGTAGAAAGTTTTGAGAAGGACCTCACATCACATACTAGAAGCATCCCAACGTCCGACGCATGTCATTCAGTTAAGTAAATATTGGAGAGCATAGCACTGTGATGTTCCCCATGGGGGAGAGGGGGCCACAAGAAATCTACCACAGGGTGCTTGACCTCAAGAGCCTTCTAATCGAATTGGGGAAACAAAACTCACTCATAAAAGAGGTCAAATAAGAGCCTAAGGAAGAGGCAAACAGCTGGGGAGGGGTGAGGTCTAGAAGAGTCTGTGGGAGTGAAGGAACCAAGATTTCAAAGAGAAACGGGACCTGGCTGACTTTGGGGGCCAGATGGGCCGTGGGATGGAATTTTCCAAGGAATGGGGAGATGACAACAAAGCCCGAGGAGAGGACAAGGTAATGTCTACTGTGGGTGGGGCGGTTACTTCACGTTTCAGAACACGGACACAGCTTCCTGGAAAGTTGGCTCAAAGCCAGGTCTGAAAGGGCATGAATGCCCACCTGGGGAGTTCAGCGTGTGTATAGGGGAAAATGGAAAGTTCACGGCGGGAAGAGGATTGCCTTCATTAACCGAGTGTGTATTCTCCAAAGAGGAGTAAGAAGAAATGTTTCCGACCTTCAGAGAGAAATGAAAGCAGTGTCGTAGAGAAATTCACACAATGCGGGTGTATCTCTCATTTCCTAATTTTGAAATAGTCTGACAAATCCAATGTTTCTTTTATTTTCAGAAGGTATAATTTGTCTTCTCTCTTTTTGTTGTCAAACTTCCTGGCAACTGTCATTTTCTGCCTAACCCACAAACTTCAGAAAAGAACAAAATTCTACCTCCGTGAGACTTAGCCTATGAGATTCTATAAACTTCATACTTTCCTAGTAGCTCTGCTCCTTCAGAGTGTCAGAGACACCTACGTCCAGATTCTTCAGAAATCACGAAAATATAGGTACATTAGTCAAGTGAATAAACAGTAATATCAATGTGGCGCTATATAGCAGAAGAACTTTCTGAAATGTTATTTCAGTTCATCCTTATTTAAAACCCTTAAATCTTACAATTCAATAAAAGAAAGGGTAACAAGTTAATGGAAAAGCGGGCAAAGAGCATGAAGAGGCAGTTCAAAGAAAAAGAATTGCAAATAGCCATAAGTGCATGAGAAATGCTCTTCACTCTTACACTCCACTGACATTTAAAGAAATACATATAAAAACAGACAAATGACTGCTTTCCACATTCGATAATGTTCACTGTGGTCCTCTGTTGATGGCATTGTAGGGACTCTTGTCCAATGTTAATGGCAGTGTAAATTGGTAGGTCTCCTGGGAAGGACAATTTGGCATTCGCTTTCATGTTGTAAATGCATACACTCCTTGACCCAGCAATTTTGCTTCTAGAAATTTCTCCTATGGATATGCTTGCACAAGTGTTTCAAGATGTGTATAAAAGGATCCCCACTGCAGCATTTTTGTTGTTGATTTTTCTTTTCCCCTTTTTTTAAAACAAACAAACTCTAGACCATCCAGTAAGAGATGGCTGATTAGAGGGACTGTGGTATCTGCAGACATTAGACACTGGGAAGTCATAAACTGAATGGCAGAGATTGGGCTGTGCTCTGGTGGCCTTGGCCATGATCTATACCCTGAGAGACCCTCTATGTCCTCCCTTCAGACTCTGATTTGTTCCTGAAAGCCTGGCCTCTAAGCGAAGAGCTGTTTCATGAGAAACTACGCACATCAGTCTCACTGGGAAATCTGTGTTGTGCTCTAATCCAACCTCAAATACTCCAAAATGTTTTGCATATAGAAAAAGAGACCAGCTGCATGATGAAAACAAGTTGACGTAAGGAATAAACATCAGTTTTCCAAGTGTGCACATAACGATGGTCCGTAGTTCTTGCCCAAAGGGGAAGAGACTGAACAGTGGCCGGTGGCTGGGGGAGTGGGGTGTAAGAGAGCCGCTCCTCGGGAGGTGAATTTGGCTTTCTGTGCCATTTTCTTTACTTTTATGTGGGCTCCTTCCTTTCTTGCCCTGAAACTGCTCTTGAAAGTAAAGCTCTAGCATAGAAGAACATTGTGGGGGTGACGTAAAGGCTAAACGCTGAGTAGAAATAGCGCATGTCAACTACGGGCTGAACTTATGTGGAAGGTGCGAGGCTTCATTGCTCTCGCTTGGTCTGTGTATATGAAACAAAACACTTGGGCTCCAATCAAACATGGGGCACAGTTCAGATGAGTTCTAGATGATAATCTCTGACTAGAAGCTGCTAATCAAGGAAATAGGTGAGTGTGTCTTTGCCTAAAAACATAGTGTCAAAACCCTCTTTTTAATGCATCTAGTTAGTATGTTTTGTGGAGGAAAATCATTATGCCAATCCAAAAAAAATGTGATGTCCCCCCGGCCCCCAGCGGTGTGACTTTTCAAGAGCAGTTATAAAAAAGATTGGTACTTTGGTGGGAAAAAAAAAACCCAAGTCAGTACAACATAGTACAATCTCCTTTTAAAAAGGCTCCATACCCATAATGACATGTTTCTGGAGAGAAAATTCTGAAAATAAATGTAAGGAACTGGAGCAGTGGTCTTTCTGGAGGAGAGAAGTGCAGGCAAAAAAAGACTTATGTGTGCTATTTAAATGTTTATTATGTGATGGTAAAATTTTTTGTAATAAAAAAACAGGCTACATAAAGAATCCTTCAGAGACTTCCCACAGACTAAAGAAAGCAGTTCGAGTTTGAGTTCAGGTATTGACATAGAGAACGCGCAGGATCTGTCCACACAGCCACCACCCATGCATGCCCCGTGTGCCTTTGTTACAGCCCCAGCAAACCACCTGCCCTTCCCAGAATGCACTATGCATCCCTGAACTTCTGGGCTTTTGTGCTGTCTGTTCCCTCTCTCGGAAATGCCCTTTCCAAATTCATCTATCAGAAAACTCCCTTCTTTCCTCCAAGATCGAGTTCAAGTGCACCTTCCCATTGGATTTCTTTCCTGACCTACCCACACCCCAGTCCCTCCCAGGCAGCTATGTCCAGGAGTGCTTTTCCCTGGGATGAATGCCTGTGGTCCCACTGATGTGCTGTGAATGGCTCCTCCTGGCCACGCCCAGCTGCTTGGGCCACAATTTTCCAATCTAAGGAAGGAGTAGCTTAAGGGAGGGTATGGGACGCATGTACCACCTGCCCCCGTCTGGGTGCAGGGTTCACTCACAAATGTCATGGCATCTCTCCCAACTTTTAGTCATCAGAGCCAAATAGCTGCTTCGTGGACCCTTTCCCTTAAGGCTATTAGACCCGAAGCCAGAGGCTTACGTCTTACTGGCTTGGTTCATCCTAGAACCTGGGAGGATGGGGCTCTGACGGCTGTGGGCTCGCCTACTTAATTTTACTTGGTGAGATAAGGTAATTCTTCAAAGCAAGATTCTGCTGGGTTATGCTGATCAATGCAATGTTCATCTCGGATTCGCAAGCAACCCCTCCATCTAAATTTGGTGATTGCATTCAGTTTCAGTTTTCATAAGAAGAGAAAAAACCACCAATAGGAAGAAGTTCCTATAACATATCCTTCATGTCCACATGCTCAACGTCAAATAATTACAAACAAAACTCTAAGAAATATGCGCTACAAAATAAGCAAGAGTCGCCAGTGAAATTCCGAAAAAGGAAAACAATACAGAGACATGACCCTACCAGAAGAGAAAACTTACAGGGATGGCTCAGCAATTGAAAAGGTGTTTGAATAATGATTGAGACCGCCGGAAGAGAACAGAAAGTCCAGAAATTAAGCCGGGTACATGATGTCAATATATGATCAAGTTAGCCTCTCTGGTCAGGAGGCTCACGAACACTCCGGACAACTGGGTGGTGATGTGAGAAACCGCAAAGTGGGGTCTAACCCTCCCGTTGTGTGGGTGAGCCAGAACAAGCTCCAGAGGAATCAGAGGCTTAAATGTAAGAAGGAAACCGTAAAAGCATTTTAAGAAACATGGGTGAACAGGCGGAGAATATACACACTTCTCACGCACACACAGGCAACAATATAAATGGCCCCTAAAACGAGGAAAAATACACCCCATCTCCGTCATAATTAGAACAATGCAAATTAAAAATACACTGAGGTATTATTTCTCACCTCAGATTGGCCAAAATCTAAACACATCACAGCACATTCTCTTGGTAAAGTGTGGGGCAGAAGATATCCACTCGTACAATACGTGTGGAAATGCAAATGTTCTAACCTGTATGGAGGGCAAACTGACGCTATCTGTCAGAGTTACAAATGTGTTTACCTTCTGAACCTAGTGCACAGATGCACCTGCACATGTAAGAAATGACATATGTTCATGATTATTCATTGAGGCTCTGTTTGTAATTGCAAACGATTGGGCACAGCTCAATTGTCCGTTAAGAGGAGACTAAAGAAACTTTGCCATAGCCACGCAACAGGATACTACGCAGTTGCTAAAATAGAATGGAGGTACTCTTCTCTAGGTACCAATATGGGGGAAAAAAAGCTCTAGGGTATATTCAGTGGAAAAGGGGGGCAGAACGTCGTCTGTGGTATGCCCCCTTTTGCATAAGACATGGGAAATATGAGAATATTCATATTTTCTTGTATTTGCATAAGGAAGCACTGGAACCCAATAAACTATGATGACTGATTATCAAAGCAGGACAGGAGAGATGGAAGTGGATGGAGACAGAGGTAAGAGGAATATGCCTTAATATATGTCTTTCCATCTTACTTTAACTTTGGGCTGAGTACACTTCCTTCTAAAACAAAAAATAGAAATAAAATTCAAAAATATACTCAAGGCGGAGAGAAATAACACAAGAGTGAAGTAGAGCTTATGCCTTAGAAGAAATCAAAGTCAAATGTGTTCTACTGTATTGTTCACTTTCCTTCTTAGCATGTACTGCGATCATTCGCTTGGCGCAATGGCCCTGTTCCATGTCAGACTAGGATGTCAACACTGAGAGAACTCTGGAGAATACTAACAATACATTACTAGGTCTACAGATTAGAAAAAGATACCCATAAAAGGTACAATCTATATTTCCATCAATTATTCATTGAGGATCCATATGGTAGAGGATGGTTGAGTACTTTGTAGGTAAATAAAAATGTGGTTCTTGGCTTCGAGAAAATGACATCTGATGATCAAACCATGATTAGACTCATCATTTCCAAGTGTGAACTTACAACCAAGATTTCCTCACTAAGATGAAGCTATTAAACATCATGATTTCTAGGGAAATATACCTTGGAATCTTCTTCCAGTTCAATGACCCTGAGGCTGATTTTATCCTCTCCTGTACGAACCCCAGGTTTTTCAGTGGTGTTCTGGATCAGAGGACTGTCATAATTCAAGCTTTCCTTTTCACATCTCTATCAATATCGTTTTCTTCATCTTCATCATTGAAGCTTGCTCTGTCCTCTCTCCGTCTTTTTGCTGGCACGTCTCTCTCTCCCCATCTCTTTGATGCTGTTCAGTCACCTAGAAAGATGTGCAGTGGCATTCACAGGCAATGATTGGCATCAGCTTTCCCTCATTATTCTGCCATAGAGTCAGCATTGAAATCGATGGGAAACCAAGTGCAATCACATGAAATTGATTGCCATTTGGGTCCTATTGATTATCCTGCCAAATCTACGACAAGAAGAATAGCTGCGTGGGAGGGCAAAAAAGCAGTGACTACACATGCTTCAGCTGCCATGGGAGGTTGGCTAAAATGGCAGCTGCCCACAGATCTAGATCAGAAAATATGAAAAGGATGCCCTTACAGGAAGGCATGCCATTGAAGGGGAAACATTTATTCTTGCCCACTAATAATGGCCTCTGAAACATACCTTCAAAGGTAGTCATTCAATAATTCTCCTTTTTTGACCCTCAAAAGTTGTTTGAGACCTGAAGACTTCTGGGACCATCTTGGACTGAGTTACTATAGATGATCCTTCCACTACAAACACATAGAGATGCTGGATAGACTATGTCAACAATAACTTTTAAATATATTGCTTCACTCAAAATGAAGGAAAGCAAATCCCTACAAGTGCAAAATTAAGAGGAAATCAAAAGCAAGTTCCCATGGGCTTCGGGTGGAGATAGGGCAGCATCAGACCCAGATATGGGGCCTACAGCCAAGTATTGGGATTTAATGACCGTAAAAGATGTGGCCTTTTGTCCATGCAAGACAAGTTAGAATTTATTTCATTCATGAAGCCAGAGTTCCAGAAAGAGCTGTCCCCTCAGTGAAGCTAGACTAGAAAAACTCTCCTGATTGGCCCAAGGATTTAACGGGAACGATGTGTCTGCCCCCAACTCTAGATGGATCAAAAAAAAAAAGTTTCTTGTCAGAAAATAAAGCCACTGGTTTGTGCCACAAGTGGATGTGGAGTATGAATTTTCACTACCCATGTGGTATGAGAATCCCTAAGCTGAGAAATCAATATAAAAACCGGTTTTAGACCAACAAAACCTCTGAGCCACCTGGCTGAGGGAAATGGAAACACATCCTGTAGAGATCCTTCTATAATCCAGGACACGTGGGACTTCAGAAACGTGATGGTTTAAAAAATATCCTTGGTATTCCACTGAGCGGTGGGATCTCTGCTTCTTCACTTCATCCAGGAAGGCTTGTGACTGCTTTGATCCACAGAATACAGCTGAGGAGATGGTGCATGCATTCTGAGGCTAGGCTTGAAGAGGTCTTGAGGCGACACCCTGTTTGCTGAAACATTCATGCTGGAGCCCTAAACCTCCACATAAAGAAGAATCACCATGCTGAGGCCGCCATGCTGGAGAGTCCCACCCATGTAGGTGGGAACACCTACATGTCAGCTGTTGGCTGACAGTCCGAACCAACTGCCAGCCCTGTGCATCAGCCATCTTGGATGCCTAGCCCAGTAAAGCCTTCAGATGACTCAAGGCCCAGGTGGCATCTGATTGCAACAACATGAAAGAAGTCAAGCAAGAACTGCCCGGTCAAACCCTTCCAGAATTTCTGACCCGCAGAATTGTGAGCAACATAAAATAGTCATTTTAAGCCACTACACTTTGGAGTAATTTGTTTGTAGCAATAGCTAATCAGAAGAAGGGGGAAGAAAATCTCTGGTGAAGAGATGCTCACTAACACAAATTGTGACTGTGAGAAGAAATGACCCTCGATGAGGGAGAAGGCCGCCGACAATATGCCGGGCGATACCGAGAACTGAAAAGAGTGACATACTATGAAAGAGACCATATGTGAGAGTGTTAAAAGTAATAAAGAAGTTTGACATACAGTTTGCTAGTGAGATTCTAGAGAATCAGGCAGTTTCCAACGTTGTTGGTAGGGGCACAAAATGTTCTAACCTCTATGCAGAACAATTGGGTTACAGCTATCAAAATTACAAATGTAGTTACCCTTTGACCCAGGGATCCCACTGTGTGACTCGATCCCAGAGATATGCCTGAGTGCATGCAAAATGACAAGTTACTCACTGCAGTATTATGTGTTAAGAGTAAAAGGCTGGACAACCCAGGTGCAGGGGACTGGTTAAGCTAACCGTGGTGTACCCACACAAGGGAATGCTATGCCATCGCAAACAAGAACAAGGCCATGTTTTTCAGTGCTAAAAGTAAAACAGGGTGCCGTCTATATAGTGTATGATGCTACCTTATGGTAAGAAAGGAAGAAAATCAGAATATATATTTGAAAATCCTTACATTTGTATGAAGAAACACGGTGCAGATACACAGCAAACCAATAAATGAAGTTACTTACTGAGGGAGGAATATGTTGTTTTGATTTGTAAGCTTTATGAATAAAATGAGACTTCACACGAGACACTTTAAAATGATAAAAGGAGGAGTCAAAGCCATAATGAAAGAAAAAGACACCATGAAAAAGAAGTATTTTTTTAAAAGAAAATGAAAAACAGAATCATTAAAATTAAAAATTCAGTGGCTATGTTAGCCCCGGCTGGAAATCAACCTGTGCAAATGATTCATAACGTAGCAAAGAGAGATGAAGAGGTGGAAAACAGGACTGAGAGACTAAGGAACATGGAGGCAAGAATGAGAAGGTCCAACATATATCGAGTAAGAGTTCCAAGGGCGCCTGGGTGGCTCAGTTGGTTGAGCATCCAACTTTTGGTTTCAGCTCAGGTCATGATCTCAGGGTCGTGGGATTGCCCCCTCCCCCACTCCCCGCGTTGGGCCTCGTCCTCCAGGGGAGTCTATTTGAGATTCTCTTCCTCTGCTCCTCCCCCCACTCACTCTCTCTCTCTAAAATGGGTAAATAAATCTTAAAAAAAAAATTTAAGAGTTCCAGAAGGCAAGATTAGAGAGAATGGGGTAGAGATCATCACAGTGAAACTGCAAAATACCAAAAACAAGGAGGAAGTTGTAATCAGGGAAAAAAGACCAAGGAACAAAAATTAGACTGGAAACAGACTGTTCATCAATAACAATAACGTCAGAAGACAATTGAACACTATTTTCAACTGTGAACCTCACTTCTTTTCTCAGCTAGATTTGTATTCCAGATCAAGTCAAAACAAAGACATTTTTAGAGGAACAAGAAGGAGAAAGTTGACCACTTACGGACCTTTGTTGAAAAATCTCTAGAGAATATACTTTAATAAGGAGAGAACCCAGGAGAAAGAAGTAGAATATAAGAGGCAATGTGAGTGGTCGTTGTTCAACATGGCATTCAAATCTAAATAAATGTTAGCTATAAAACTGGTAACGATGATAAGTGATAGAAAATTAAAAACAAGGGGCCACTAAATACTAGACAACAAAAACATGGAAGGTGAGGGGGGTGATGCTTGGAGTTTGTGTTCAGAGATCTTATCTTGTTCAGGAAAAGGGTGGAGATACTAACTTTTAAGGTCAAATGAGCATGTTAAGCATTTAAGGGTGCCCAATAAAGGAATAGAAATGGAATAGTTTCCAAACCAGAAGATGAAAAAAGAGGAAGCAATTTTTACTTCTTTTTTAATTTTTTTGAGGAAGCAATTTTTAAAAGATCAATTAAAAAAACAAAAACAAAAAAACCCAGGAAACCAAGAGAAGTCATGGTGAAAGGGAAATGCAAAATCAGCTGTTGGAAATAAATAAAAATACACTAGTAACCACAAGAATATGTATGAATTCAACTCAGAAGTCCTAAAATAGTTTCTTGCCTTGGATTTTTTTTAATCCAGAAAAACTCCTTAAATATGACAGAAAGGGGCTGAAAATAGAGGGATGAAGAAGAAAGACAGGCCAACCAAAGAATAACAAAAAGAAATCAGACATAGCAATATTTATGTCAAATGAAATAATCTTCAAGTCAAAAAGGCATTATTTGAGATTAAGTAGGTCATTACATAGTAAAATAATCGACCAGGAATATATAATAGTCATAAACTACTATGCATCCAAAAATAGATCTTTAAAATATATAAGGCAAAAAGTTAGTAATACTGCATAGACAAATTTAAAACTCCACAATTAGTGGGAGTTTTAACACATCTCTTTCAGAAAGACATAGATCAAGAAGAAGACTTCATAAGTGCATAAAGGAGTCGAACAACACGATTCACAAGATGAATCTAATGGAATGTGTAGAACGGAGTCCAAAAACCTGTGAATAGTCCTAACCTGTGAATGGATACTTTTCTTAGCAACACCTAAGAATACACACAAAAACTGACTACATACTTAATTATAAAAATGTCTCAAACATGTCAAATAATACCTCACCACCAGGCCAAAATGACAATATAGAAACCATTATACTGCCTTACATCATCTCTCATTTGACTTATTTAGTGTTTGCTCGAGTGTGTATGAACTTACCAAATGTGCGTATCTTTGGAGAACAAATGAAGAGTGCAAGTTTCCTAAAAAGAAATAAAGGTCATTTTTCCTGTTTGCTGGAGATTCCATCTCCTCTGATTTCATCATCCACGTGTTGATATTTTTCATTGTGTTCTTGAGCTGTCCATCAGAAGGGCGGTGTGTAATTGGCAATGTTTGTTCTCCTCATCTCTGAATGAAATTTGTGAGCTCTCAGTTTGACCTCAACTTCAAGTTTTGGTGGCAAGGATGAAATGTAGGGTAGCAGACAGAATAAGAGTTCTTAAGAAGACCTTTTTTTCTTTCTTGTCCACATATTTAAACATTCTCACGAGCTTTGTAGACTCACTAGCAAACAGCTGAATTATAGAGACTCGTTGCTTTATTAATCATTCCCCTGACCTCAGTCCTGTGAACCTGGCAGCAGAAGACAACCTGGGCTGGCAGAATGGTGGCAGACAAATAATGAATTGAGGCTGACCTCTTCCTCTAATCATAGCCCGTGATGCTCCACTGGCGTGGTAGAAAGATGTCTTTGTTTTTCTTCCTTTCTTCATCAAGCTCAGTACAAAAATCGGTAGTTCTCAAGCCTGTTATTACAGCCCTGCATGGGCCTGTTTTTTCTTAAGTTTCAGATGTTATAATTTCCAAACAATATCCTAATTGTACATGACGGGGGCTTGGGATGGAAAAGATCTTTTCGTGTGACAGGAAGATAAGACGTATTCTCTAAGTCTGTCCCATAACTATAGCAACTTTGGGGGCACTGATCCAATTTTAGAACATCAATGCAAAGCTTATAGTATCAATTGATATACCATGTTGAGACTCACGGCCCTATACTATTGGGCCAAGTTGAGTGCCTATCAAGAAGAATATAGACCTGTAATTGTACGCAAAATACATGTGGAGACACGCAGATTGGGTGATGATCATTCATCCGTCCAGGGCCACCCACCTGGTGAATGATATCTCAGCGTTTGACTCTAGCTGTCGCTTATGCCACCACGTTGATTCCACTGAATGTTCTACAAGCCGTGTGCTTTGGACTAAGGGCTTAAGTCACTGCAAGATACAGTGTGTTTTAGCAACAGAATCCGTATCTACCTTGCAAAAGAAAGCCTATGTAGTTGTACCGTTGGCGTCTCCAAAGCAGCTCCATCCACCCACAGTTTGAAGAACATGTAACCAGTTTTATCAAGTTTCACGTAGCGAACCAAACAAAACCAAACATAAACACGTCTTAGGTTTTTGTTTGCAGCAATTGGGATCTATAACTTCATTTACTCACTTATTTGTTCCCTTCTGTAACGAGCATTTGTGAAATGCCCACTGTGTGCCCAGCATCTAGATCTTACGGAAGATAAAAAAGGCAATTGAAGATATGGCTGCTATCATGGAAAAGCTCAAAATTCAGCTGGAGAAAAGCAGCATAGAAATATACTTAAAGACAAAACAACTGTGGGATGACCCTGCAGTAATAAATAGACAAATATGAGACCATGTGGGATGGACTTCAGGATTCAAAAAAAGAAAAATGTCATTCTAAAATGGTATTCAGGAAGTGAGGCCTACTTGATAAATAGCGTCATAAAGACTTGCAAGTGTGAGTTAGTTCAGTTAGGCGGGCAGCTTGTCTTTGGAAACCAGCAGGAGCCAGAGTCAGAGTGTGGGACTGAGCCCTCTCTGACCTCCTAAACAGACACAGCTTTCCCTCTTCTGGTCCTTGTTTGAGCACCCATCCCATTTCCTGAGACCTGATGAGGCTGTCTGCCTCGTTTCCCACAAATAGGGGCTCTGTCACCTCATCTGAACAGCTCTGGCACGTGGTTGATGTCACATATCCCTGGTGAATGAATGAATGGCAGGTGAGCTTGGGTTGTAGAAGGACTTTGTGGGGACATTGTGTATTATGATTCTAAATGCTCTTGTTACATGCTCTGCTACTGTGCCCTATTCTGCCAAAATAATGCCTCATACACTGAGTGAAAATTATATATTACTGCCTCACTTTATTTACAAGATAAATGCTTTAAAAAAAATGGCATGTCTTTTTCCAGGTGTTGATCGGGTGGCTCTCATCTGCTCTAGTTATCACAGGGTTTACAAATTTGTGAGATTCGAAGAATGTAATGGATGTAATTATGGTCCCAGCTAACAAGACTCACGAGTAGAACTTCACTCATTTTGTGAAGGTTTTTACTTGTTAAGCCAAATTTTAAAATTATTTTAATATTCCGTGCTTAAGCGAGACCCCATGTGCCCTGCTGATGACAATGACACCACTTCTCTTCCTATTTTTTACTTCAGCCTCTGAGATAATATGTGCCTGGATGAGAACAGTTATAGAAAGTGGGCTTTGACAATCTCGTGTAGTACTTTGCTCACGGTTATCCTTATCCTGTCACTAGAGGCAGGATAGGGGGGCATTCCGATCACCCTAAGAGACTTAGGACACAGACATTGCCAACAAGAGCTTCCAAAAGAAATGTTCTACTCTGAGTAAGAATGTTCAGCGAGCCGATCTGAGAAGACCCCTGAGCAACGTCTTCATAGCTTCCGTTTGCAGGCACGTCCCAGAAGGGGCCACAGGTCCCCTCCAGGAGGCTGCAGGAACGTCACAGGTAAAGAAAGCCTATAAGAACGTCAGGGATACCCAATAATATGCCCCATCCTGAGGAACAGAGAAGGAGAGGGATGAATCAAATAACATATCAACAGATAATGGAGGCACGGCAGAAGAACAAGGAAACCTAGTGTGTAATAACACAAATAAGGTGAAAAGAGAATAAGGAAACTATCGGGGTATCAAAGACCAGCATAAATCAGAAATGGCAAAGCTCTGAAATGCTACGGCTAACCAACAGGAGGGTGTTCAAAACGCTTTCGAGACTTAGGTGCGAATTAGCAAAGAAAGAAAAAACCACGTCGGAAACAAAGACTGAGTAACATGCGAGCGCAGAGGCTCCACGTGAAGGGTAGTGAGGGAAACAGAGGACGGAAGAAGAAAATGGAACAAGCAGGAATAAAATCCTTCTGTGAAAAGCACATTTCATAATCTCTAACCACTTGAATCTTGCCCCCAAAACACTTCACTTTATTTTTCTACTTTATTTGTTGAAGTTTGATTAATCTTACCCGAAGAGGTTACAGATAATTAATTTTTTAAAAATCCAGTTTCAAATAGATATTCCTAAAACCAATTTTGCGTTCAGATTCTTCGCATTTCATTTGATAATTCAAAAGCATTAACAAAAACATTTTTAATCTGCTTTTCAAAGGGAACATCTGTGCATTATTGTGTGTGACAGTAGCTTTGTTATGGCAAGTGAAACATCTGGAGAGACTTGATTACTTGTTGACAGAAACTCCAATGCAAAACACAGGTGAACGGCAATGTATTCTCAGTGGGCTCAAATGAATAAAGCTCAGCCAATGGGGTTGACCTAAGCTAATAAACTGGAACATGGCAGTATTGGAGTCCTTGATTGCTGAGCCATTCCTTAGAGTGAGTCTGTATCTATGGCCAATGTGGGTTCTTACATAACTTGAAAGAACAAGAATTAAGACCTTTAGGCATGTGGCTTTTACTGTGGAAGTTCGGGGTGGCCCGTTCAACGTCCTTGTTAACACTCCGCCAGAAACTAAGAAAATCCAAGTCTCAACAATCCAGATTGTTTGAACCCATGGTGATATGATTTTTCAGTCTTTCTTTTTAATACCCCTTTTCAGTCCATTTGGTCACTAGGGTCAGTTCAGAGTCTTCTTTGCCAACGAACAGCCCTAGGACTGCGGAGGTAAGTAGATGAACGAGTGGCTTCTAAGACCCCGGAAGGTGATTTATTGAGCATTCTAACCTCATGACAGCTTCCTTGGGTAAATAATGTAATGCACGCACAGGTGCCTAACAGGGAGCTAAGCTTGTGCTAAGAACTCCGTAAAAGTTGAATCTAGGGTCGAAGATACTGCTGATCATAAGTACAAAGGCCTTTCTGCCTCATTTCTTGATGGCAGAGAACCTCCCATTCCAGAGATTGAAAATGGCAGCTGCTCGCTTTCCAGCCTTTCTTGCAGCTAAGGCACGGACATGTGACCTGATTCTGGCCACTGAGAACTGAGGAAGGGGCTCCTGGGGAAGCCTTCCTTATAAGACATCCCTCATGGGTAGAAACAGCTCTCTTCTTCAGCTGGACATTGTTGTGTTTCCATTCAATGCCTGAGACCGTGACAGCCACTTTGCAACCATGGGGAGTGGGGACAGGCTTAAGTACCTAGATAATACCCTGAGGAGGGCAGAGTGGAAAGATGGAGGGGATCCAGGCCCTTAGTGACACCGTGGAACCATCGAACCGACCCTGACACCACCCACCTCTAGATTTCTTTTTTTGTATATTAAATGAGAAGTATCCTGATAGTGAAGCAATTTTAGTTGGGTATTCGTTATATGCAGCCAAAAGCATTAGAGCCAATATATTGAGAGAACTCTCTCCTGTCCAATCTTTCAACAGAAGCTAACTGCAGTTTTCCTTTAATGTGCCTGACAAAATGTCCAACAATGAGTTGCCACTGGGGGGAGCGGGTCCCCCCGCCCCCCCAACTCCATTTCAACATTCACCCACGACTTGTCCTCAAATCTTCATCCACAAAATGGAGGTGGTTCCCGTTCCTATTTCTCAACCCGTTGAGTGTTTATGGTGACTGGTAACCTAATTGATTTGCAGTCTCCAAATTAAAGGCACTAGAAAAGATTTTTTTAAATGGTAGTTTTCCATAGGAGTTCTGCCCAGGCTGTGCTATAATTTATGGATGTGCTAACAGGCTAAAGGACAAAGTGATCTGTAATTCACCAGCAGAGCCCTGAGAGGCTGCATAATGTACGTTCCTCCCCATCATCACACAAGTAATAACCATCAAACACACTGTGGGCAATGAGTGACCCCCTTGCTTCGGAGCTTGTACCCTGCCCTGGATCCCAGCCCGGTGCCCAACAGTCTTTGGTGATGACATCCCAGAGAGACCAGGAGCCCAAACATGAGGAGAGCAGATCAGCACAGTGCCTCACAGAATCCAGCCCAGATTGAAAAGTAATGAACAATTACAGGGCATCAAATTAATATTTAATGAAGATGTAAATGATGAGCGTCAATACTGAACTGCTCGGTGAAACCTGTTCCAGCAAGAGAAAGCAGCAGTGGTCTGGAGAGGGGAGCGGTCTTTCTTATGAGCCATTGTTCTTTAACTTCTCTCCAGCTCTAGCTGAGGCCTTGGCCCAGATTCCCCCAACAGCTGACAGTTGCAGCTCGAGTGAAATCAATCTTACAATCCTCCTAGCCGTTTTACTCCTAATTTCCCTCCTTTGTCCACCCCTTCTCTCTGTTCAGACTATGCGCTCAGAAACAGACTCCACGTAGCATCTCCGACATCAGATTTGCCTTGTGCCAACCTCCTGTGCGTCCCTCTGTCAGCTGGGTGTCTGCGCTGAGGGGGGCATGGTCACTCCGAGGCAACTCATCACCCCTCAGAGCGCGGACTGCTGCTGAACCCACTTGTGTCAGAGGAACCTGCCAATTCCTCCGTCAGACCTGGGGTGGGGGGGTTTGAAGGTGCTGGTCCATGAAATAACGCAGGAGAAAGGGAGAAGGTGCCGGAAGCAGGGAGAGAGAATCATGGGCTACAGCGGGGAATGAAGAATGATAGCTTGTTGCACAGGACAGTAAGCCCCCAAGGGGGCCAAAAGATGCCAGGAGCTAATCTTTGTGGCTTGGTTTACTCTTTGGCCCCATGCACGAGAGGCAATAACAGCACTGGGGGCCGGAAGCAAAAAGAGCACCCGAGGAAAACAGTTCCCCAGCCAACAGCCCCTGCCCCCAACCAAGCAAGGGATTGAAAGACGAGGAACCAAACCTAGAGGCTCCTTTTCTCTTTTCCCAGGCCAGGCTGGGAAAGAGCAGTGACTTCGTCCAGCAGGGAAAGAACACATCGTGTCTGCTGGTTCACCAGCCCTGCAGCAGTCTGTAGAAACTTCTTCCCCGTGCTAGGGGCTGAAGTCCATTCCCAGAGCAGCCAGGCTCTGACGTAGGCGGTACGGAGCCCTCGGTGAGATTGTGCGAGCCTCAGAGGAGGTGAGCTTGTCCCTCTGCTCATGATCACGTCTGCCCCTGGAGCAACCGTAGATGCCCCCTCCCCCTGCGGTGGCCTCAGGGAGACTCCGCCAAGAGGGATCCCCAAGACGGCAGCCGCTGCTCTTGGAGAATACCCACGCTTGCTCACCCACCCTTTCTCCCTGCTCCCGAACGCTCGCCGCGGACCGGAATGGAGAGGAGGGCTGCTCAGTCACCCTGTCATCACCTTTTAGAACTGTTGTGCGCGATCTGGTAGCTCAGCGGGTGGCTTTCTGTCTTAACCTATTTTATTTGTGAAGACTGATTCTAGGACCTACAAGACTCTTGGTCCCACGCTAATTTTTTTCTTTCTCTAAACAGACTTGTGAAGGCTCAAGTGAGGCTACGTGTCACAGAAGATGAACTGCTCTCCCCTGCAATGCTGGGAACAGAAACCACTCGAGGTTTGAAACACGGGGGGGTTAACCCCAGCAGCAGGTTACATGGGGCAGAGGAGGGTAAGAAGTCAAGGAAGGGCCCACAGGCGACACAGATGGTAGCCGCAGCGGGAAGGTGCCACTACCCTTAGGACTAGGAGGCCGCGGGAGGAGGTGGTGTTACCGGACACCCAAGTTATGCTCGTGTGGCAGGAGCTAGAGACAAGCTGAAGGCTGCTGGCGAGGGCTTGTATTTGTCCATAGGTGACTAACGGGTCAGCCCCCAAACTTAGCAGAGGCAAACAACAAAACTGATTACCTCGCTGTTTCTGCAGCTCAAGAATTCGGGAGCAGCTTAGTTGGGTGGTTCTGGTTCACGGTCTCCCACGAGGCTGCGATCAAGGTGTCCGTTGGGGCTGCTCAAGGCTCTACTGGAAAGGATCTCTGCTTCCAAGCTCATTCGTGTGGATGTTGACGGGCCTCAAGTCTTCACCGGCTGTCGGTTGAAGACATCAGTTCCTTGCCACGTGGGCCTCCCCACAGGGCCGTTCTCAATATGGCACGCTGTCCCTGTAGAGCAAGGGCTCTGAGAGAGACAGAGAGAGCGCGAGCACATGAGAAGGGGAGAGCAGGATGGAAGACACAGTCTTTTTGTGACCTCATCTTGGAAGTAACATCCTAACACTTTAGCCATATTCTGTTTGTTAGAAGGGAGCCACTTGGGCCAACCCACACTCAAGAAGAAGGGACTACAAAGGACAATGAAGACCGGGAAGCTGAATCATGGGGAGGCCTCTTAGAGGCCGCCTGCCACAGGACTGCAACCACAGAGGCAGACGCAGCTCTAGGCTTTGGGGGCCCAAAGCTCAGACAATCTGGGGAACCCTTTTGAAGCTAAAGAATGCAAAATTACAAATACAAAATTACACTCAGGTCCAGCAACTGGTGAACGAATAAAGGAAATGAGGACTACCCGTACAATGGAATACTATTTCACAATAAGAAAGGAAAAACACAATTGACACATGCTACAGCACGGATTAGCCTCAGAAACATGATGCGCCGTGAAGGAAACCAATCACGAAGGACCACTTCCTATACGGTTCCAATGATATGAAATGTCCAGGATGGGCAAATTCATGGAGACAGAAAGTGGATTCGTGCTTACCGGGCCCTGGTCTTGGGAGCCAAGATGGACTGAAAAGACCTGAGGGAACTTTTGGGGGCCGATGGAAACGTTCTAAAATTGGATTGTGGTAATGGTTGCACAACTCGATAGCATTTACTAAAAACCATTGAACCACACACTTACAATGGGTGATTTTTACGGTTTGTAAATTATCTTTCAAAAAAGCTGTTAATGAATTATACACACAGGGTATTGGAAGGGGCCTGTGGAAGTGAGAGGCCCTGGGGCTTAAGCTTCATGAACTTTCAGGAAACTTGTCTCAGTGGAAGAGACAGAGCTATTGCAGGCAAGCCAGAGGCAATGAGGCCAGGCTTCTGCCCACCAGTTTCTGTCCGGGCCTCCTATTGGCCTGCCCTGCCCAGAAGGCAGGGACATGGAGCACTTTGTCACACCGAGACGAGGAGAAGTAGGGCTGGGAATAGATCTGAGAGCAGACAGGCAAATGACAGGCCTGTGGGCCTACCCCCCGCAGTGGTACCTCCACACCCGACTGCCAAGACAACTCAGACCAACTCTAGTCTTTTGGTGTTGACGGATGTCTTGAGGGGAAATACAGAGAAAACCCACGTTTCCAAATGAAGGCCTAAGCTGTTGATTATTTATCATCAAGCAACATAGAACACAGGATTTGTTGGTTAGCTTGTCATTCACTAGTCACCTGAAGGCTCCAAATCATTTATTTGGGCACACTGGAGAATGGAGGGCCACGCTTTGGGTTGGTGGGAGGAGAAGGAGGAGATAACTCAAGGAAGAATATTGCAGATGTCAAATATTTACTATTGAATGAACTTCCCTGGCAGCCTCTCTCATTGAACTCTTGCAGGCAATGGGTACCAAGGGCAGGGTGATGGGCGCAGTGGGCCCCAGGTGCAGGCAATAGGAGGATGCATCATGGGGCACCTGGGGGGCTCAGCTGTTAAGCGTCTGCCTTTGGCTCGGGTCATGATCCCAGGGTCCTGGGATCGAGCCCTGCATCGGGCTCCCTGCTCAGTGGGAAGCCTGCTTCTCCCTTTCACACTCGCCTTTCTTGTGTTCCCTTCTCTCGCTGTCTCTGTCAAATAAATAAATAAATAAAATCTTTAAAAAAAAAAAAGGAGGATGCATTGTTGGTGGGCAAATTTTAAACAATAAAGCCTACTACAAATCCGTACCTTTTATTATCAACGTGTGCAAGTAGTTCAGAATGTCAGTGATAATACTCTTCCCCTTGTCGCCCCCCTGCAAATATCGTATTGAGTTCAGTTCTAAAATTCCCAAGGTCACTGTTGAGTTTTAAATGCTATATATGTGAGTTTCAAATAGGCACATTTGCATTACTTACCCTTTAATAAAGATTGTTTTCTGCATGGAAGATGATGCACAGGACCCCCCACCCCGTTACACAGGAGATCGCTGACACAGGTGGGCTCAGCCACGCACATTCGCTTTTACGGTAAGTTCGTGTTGGTGCGAAACCATCTGTGCTCACTTTGGGTGCAGTTTGTGTCCCTAGTCCTGGTGGTACTACATATTTCCGCTTTCAAATGGTAGATAACAGCTGAGCTATCTGTGCAAACGCACAGATAGCACAGTGATGGTGAAAACAAAGAAACAGAACTTGCGATGCCTTGATCTGCATTCTAGGTACAAATCATTCTTTGAAACACATGGCGTTCACTCTAGTGGGCGTGTTTCTTCATGTGGTTTCCCCATCTTTATTTTTTTTTAAGATTTTATTTATTTATTTGAGAGAGAAAGAGCAAGAGAGCACAAGCAGGGGAAGCGGTAGGCAGAGGGAGAAGCAGGCTCCCCACTGAGCAAGGAGCTCCTTGCGGGACTCAATCCAAAGACCCCAGGATCATGACCTGAGCAGAAGGCAGACGTTTCACCGACTGAGCCACCCAGGCTACCTGGTATCCCCGTCTTTAAAAAGCATATGAATACAGATAAAATATTGATCCAGGGGTGCCTGGGTAGCGCAGTCGTTAAGCGTCTGCCTTCTGCTCAGGGCGTGATCCCGGCATTCTGGGATCGAGTCCCACATCGGGCTCCTCCGCTGGGAGCCTGCTTCTTCCTCTCTCACTCCCCTGCTGTGTTCCCTCTCTTGCTGGCTGTCTCTCTGTCACATAAATAAATAAAAAAATCTTTAAAAAAATATATTGATCCAATGTCTTTTTCCTTTTTGGTATGATGATATTTATTTTTATTTTATTTTATATTTTTACTGGAATGGAAGTTCAAGAAAAGACAATTTTTCACTGTGTTTCTTTGCTGGCTGTTAGAATCATTTGTTTCCTTTTGGGATTCTTATGGGAAAAGGTTTCATCATATAGGGGAGGACAGGGTTAAGAATTAACTGCTCTGGGTGGCAAATACACTAGGTATGCTACCACTTCTAACCAAAAAGTATTACATCCCCCCAAATAATGAACCTGAGGCTCAAAGAAGTTAAGAAATCTGCTTAAATTTGTAGAAGTGCTAAATCACAGACCGAGGATTCTAGCAAATATTGTACAGTCAATAGCATGTGTGCTCTACATTTCCGAACTCATACTAACCACAACCATTCGACTGGGGAGTATCATCACCCTGATTTTACAGATGTGGGAATTGAGGTACAGAGGGGCCAAATGACTTCCCCAAGGTGCCACCGCTGTAAATGGCAGAACAAGGATTTGAACCCTGGTCGTAGCTGCTCCGGACGCTGGCTGTGTCCCCTGAATCTACGTACCCTCCTGAACTGAGGTTTACTTCTGAAGCCCTGCTCAATGCTATGGCTGCTGCAGCTGAGAGACTTGCACCCACTTCTGTGGCTGCTGTCCTCTCTGCCATCCACTCCCGCCCAGAAGGAAATCTCCCAGCAGACGCCTGTGTGTGATTCCTAAGGACACACTTGCAGTATGTTCTGAATTTAGCTCAGTTCGGTTGTTTACCAGAGGCTTTGAAGAGGGAAGGATGAAAAGGAAGCCTGACTTTTAAGAAACTGGGATCCTTGGGATTCTAAGATCTATTTAACTCCCCGCAGACGTCCTTGCAAGCTTTACTAAAGGCTCAAGAAAACTGCTCGGTGCTTATCACAGGTAATACCGCCGCCCAACACTAGATGGCAAAATGGTGCTATGTTACTGTGCTGTGAGCCGGAAGAGCCTGGTATAAAAGTCTTCCAAAAAATCCAAATCCACTGAACTGTCCTTTAAAAAAAAAATGTTTATTTTTGGAAAACAAAGTTCTATACGAGGTTAATATCTTAATTTTTTAAATCATGTTTAGAAATGCCCTATTTTGAATTGTCCGAGTCTCCTAGGCTCTATCAAATAGGTAAATAGATGTCTCTTTGCCTAATGGCCAGCTGGCCAAAAGCTACCTCCTAATTGATCAGATAAAAATGGGAGGATAACAGAAGATAATGGAGATAGTACGAAATGTACTTTCAAAAGCTGCATGTTAACATAAATGTGACATCAATGTGACAAATGTGTATGGCACAGATGTCATCTGTCATGGCCTCTTCTGTTTAAATAAACTTAGAAGCAAATAACAAATTGGACACTCGGCTGTTTCTCATTTCACTCATTCAGGAAGAAGCACCTCTTATGTACAAGGCAGTTGCAGGCAACACAGAATACAAAGAGAGTTCTACTCCGGCATTTACACAACCTGTGTTCTAGAAGGGGACAAAAGACATATGCACTGGTAAGGGACTGCCAACGTCAGCCTCTGAATCAGTCTTTCTCCAGAGCGTCACAGAGCTGCTGGCCCCCCTCCCCTCCCCCACTCTGCAAGCCTTGGGACCACCCAGGGTCCTCACGGGGGTGGGGGGGGTGGGGGGGACCAGGCAGCAAGCCCATCAACATAGCAAGACTGGCCCCATCCAACAGGGGCTCAGGGCTGAGTCTGTAGGATTGCTTTCTGATTGCCTTGGCAAATCAAATCCAGGAAAGTCCCTGCCTTATCAGAGGAGCAGAATGCCTATTAGCAGAAGGTAGAAAAGAATCATGGTGTACAGCCACCGAGGAGAATTGGTCCAGGAAGTTTTCTAGAACACTGCCATGGGCAATGAAAAGAAGGTGGAATTACAGGCATGGAATATCATCTGCAAAGACACAGAGGCAGAACCCTCCCTGTCCTGGTGGGGGAAGCCTGCAGGGCTTAAAGCCATGGTCCTTGAATGGGGTCCTGCTAGCAGCAGTCCCATCACTAGGAAACTGTTAGGAACGCAAACTCTCAGGTGCAACCCCAGAACTACTGAGTGAGAAAGTTTGGGGGTGGGGCCTGGCCATCTGTGTGTTAACAGGCCCCCTGACGTGGTTCTGCTGTGTGCTCAAGGTCCAGAACCCCTGGGTCACAGCACGGCTCCTGCCAGGGAGGGGTGATAGACAAGGTAAGCTACACAAGGGTTAGACCTTGAAGGGCCTTGTGCTACAGAGATTGTTTCTTCTATTTGTTTCATGTTGTGCCATATGGGAGCCACTGAGGGTTTCTGAGCAAGAAAAGACAGATCTGTGCTTCAAGCCCATCAGGATGACCTGGAGGATGGGGTGGAGGGAGGCGAGAAGCCCTCCTTCAGGGAATCTCTCGCTTCACTTCTGCCTTCACCGCAAAGCTCCGCCCCTGGTTCTCTCCTTTTTCTCCAGCCTTGTCTCCCGGTGAGCCCACCCCCTCCTGGTGTCAGCCACACCAGTCAGCAGGTGACTTCCAAACCTCTTTGGTCTGTATCTTAACTCCGAGTGGGCTGGCTCGACTTCCTGGGTAACCTCGCTGCCTTCTCAAACTCAGCACGGATAGATTGGGACACATCGTCCACAAATTAGTTTCCTCTCCTGCCTTCCAGACTTCTGCTAATGGCCAGACTGTCTCCCCTGACACTTATTTAGGCTACGACCGCCTTTAGGATCCTCCCCAAAGCTCCTTCCACCCCTAGACCCATTGAATCACTGCCTATTCATGTTCCAGGAGCCCTAGGCACATGCTGTCATCCCAACACATAGACAAGAATGTTGGTCTTCAAGGGTTAACACCTTTACGGAAAAATATGTATATGAGGCAGAGAAAAGGGATCGGGTAGAACACGGCTGTTTAGTGAATGGAGGAGTGAGCTCTGCCCCTCAAAGCTGAGGGAGAAAGCAGAGAGATGCAGGCAGTGCCGATTGGGGTGGGGGCTGCGAGACTCACACGGAGCATGGGCAGCAGGGTGGTGGGAGGGAAAGATCGGTTATGAAGAGGTGGAATTGGGTTCGAAGAAATTACAGAGGCAGTGGGTATTGAAGCACAGGCAGCAGGTATAGATAAAACCTTCTAGAAGACTGGGGAAGAAAGGAAGGGAGAGGGGCTAGCATTTCATAGAAGGGAGGTAAAGGGAAGGGTATGGAGGGGGATTGTCAAAGGTGGGGGAAACTTGAGGATGCAATTCAAGAAAAAGCAAAAAAAAAAGTCAGTGGAGTAGGAAAACTTAAGATGACAGAGAAGGGTCGGAGGAAGTGCTCAAAACTCACAAAGCCCAGGGGCGGATGAGGTCACGGACAGAGGAAGGGGCTGGTCTGGGAGCAGAGGCTCCGGCTCAGATGTGTCAGCGGGTGGGCTGGATTTATGGTTTCTGAACATTTCATCTCCGAGGGAAAGGTGGAAAAAGCTCCAGGGATGTTGAGGTGCCGAGAAAGAGAGGCCCGCAAGCTCACAGAGACGTCTGTGATGTCGAGGAGAGGTAAATGGAAGCAGGCCCTCGGCGGTGGGGGCGGGGAGCAGCCTTGGGGAGAAAGGAAAATGTTTGGCCCACACAGAATCTGCCGGCGAGTCAGCAAACGGCCCCCAACACAAACTTCCAGGCTTTGTGCACCTTGGGCCCAGGGCCCAACTGTCTTTGCTCCTCACCTTGCCTGTTGAAAGCCTTCTGGTCTTCAAGGCCCAGGACAAAAGTCACTTTCTCTCTGAACTCTTCCTTGAGCGCCTCCCTCCCCCTTCCTCAGGTATAGCTGTTCTCAATAGCATTTCTCTAGTGCTTTCCAGCTTAAAAGCAATCACACGTACCTTTTCTTACATATGTTATCCTAACGAACCACTCTCTCCTCTGAAGCTATATCACACTCTATTCATTACAAGAATGTAGCACTCTATCAGTTCGTGTTTGCTCCAAACTCCACAACAGTGAGTTTATTAGAAGCCGGGGTTGCATCTGACTCTCCTTTGGAACCCCTGTGCCTGGCATTCCGCCTGGCCCATGATAGAAATGCAAAGACATGGGTTGAATTAAAGAAATGAATCTCTATTTAAAATATATTCTTAAATTAAAAATGCAAAAGAAAAGAAAATATATACTTACAACAAGCCTACCGATTCTTCAAGACCCAGTCTGGTGACAATTTATTCTTACCCCCATCAGTAGTATCTTCTCCAGGTTAAGTACACACAGTTCCTTCCACCTGGTTCCCCAGAAATGTATTTTCATTCTTTAGGTTTCAAAGGAATTTTGTTTCAACTTCTCGAAATTATTCTTAAACCTTTCAAGTGGAGAAGCCAGAAATGGCCTCGGTGAGTTCTGAACCACGAATGCTTCATTCCTTCCGGTCTGGCACACGTGTGGGGTGGGCTCTGACTAGCTTTTCCTCCTAGCTACTGAAAGGCGTTAGTAGGCACAACAAGGATCTGGCCCCCCAATTCAGATTGCATTACTCTTGATTGTTAAGCACTGAGCGCTCTTGTCTTGAAAGACATAGTAAAAGACCATCCTTTTGCTTGGGATGAACCAGAGGAAATTCTAAATATGCAGTCTGGTTTTAAGTACATCCCGGCGATTTTGGTCTGTAGGCAACTCAGAACCTTCTGCTTAACCTGTGGCATCTAAATGCGGAGTGAAACAAACCGAATGACCTCCTGAAAGTCTAAAAGGATGAGGGCAGGTTGCCGTCATCCGAGCTCCACGTACAATTTCCTGGAGTTTGTAGGAATCCCAGCAGGAAGGCGATGGAAGCCATGCTTGAACACTGTGAGTACCACTTCACTGATGGCCGCCGTGTTCTAGAAGCCATTCCTGCCTCCCCTTGTTACTGTTGAAGTCTGTGGGGAGAGAGGGATTGTGGTGGGGTTCTCAGTGTTTCCCAGCCAGCCACACATGAGGGTTACTTGCATGTGTTAAAAATCTGTGATCCTGGGCCTCGCTCCCCTGAGATACTGATTCAATTCATCTGAGGTTGAGCCAGAGAACATACAGTTTTTAAAAAATCATTTAAGTTTGGATTCTCTCAGAATCGGACCTCGAGACAAAAACGTGAGAGCGAGTTTATTGGAGAGAAAATTCCAGAAAGTTACGATAGGGGAGTAAGGAAGGGGAGAAGTCCACTAAGGTATGTGTTATTGAGCAGGTTACCACAGTGGGAAACCATGGCTCAATTCCACTAGAAACGTGTGGGGACAGTAAAGATCACATCTAAGAAATACTTCATCCAAGTTGCAGATAAGCCTGGGGCAGATGGTAACTTTTGTTGTTGGCTCCCCGGCACTGCCAGCCTGACTTAATGGGTAAACCAAGGGGGCTCTGGCAACCAGAGAAAGCCCAACGGCAAAGAGCTGCAGATGTGGTCAGCTGGAGGCCATCCGGTTGGCTTGCATGGAGATGGGCTGTGTCCAGGGGCTACAGGTGGGCACTAACAATCATCCCTGCTGATTTGGGACACAGCCAAGGCTCAGAAGAGACCAGATTTGGGGAAACTCACTAGGATTTTATGCAAAATTCAGCAGGCTTTTTTTTTTACCCTTTTTTCCATGACCTCACTGACCACACTCCTTCCTTTGATGACAACCATCAACAGAGATGACAATTCCAAGCTTTTACATTGAAATGGATTCCAATCCACTCTAAAATTTCAGCTGCAGCACTTATTATCAAGCAACTCATGTGAACAATGCACGACTGACAAGAGATGGTTGGATTAGGAGGAAAGATAAAAAGCACAGTGTCTCGTCTATTGCTAGAGAAGGGTCATCATAGACCACATCGAGGTGTCGCAATTGTCTCCGCGACTTACGAAGCCAAGGACACTGACGGTTTCTATGCATCAGGACTGCCTGGGATGCCTTCCAGCTGCAGCATTGGGACCTTAATAAACGAGCCATATTATGTTTATACTTTACTGTTTAAGTAATGCTATTTCACTCTGTGTAAAGCCACTTAAAACACCAGTGGAAACACATGCATGGACCATGAAACAACTTTAAATGGATAATCAATTTTTATCACATATTGAGGGTTAGACTGGTATATCTGAGTGAATTATGAAAGTCTGTATGTGCTCTAGCTAGGAGTGTTTGCATACCAAATCTTTTTCTTTGTCACAGAACCAATCTGTTGAAGGGAGTTGGGAGTTTCCAAAATCTAACATGGAAAAGCTTTTGTTCTGGAGAATTTTCAGAATTGCAAAAACATGTGTGTATTTTATTTGGGCTTACATGTGAAGGTATTGAAATATTTTAATTCCTGCGTACAATGATCCCCCCCTAAGATAGAGGGTATAGGATCAACAAAAAGACACCAAGAAGGTATGGCCAGCACACACATGAGCTTATTGGTAATAGGTCTAGAGTGTACAGTGTACCCTAAAACTTATGGGGCTTGGTTTTAGAACAAACATGAAGCATCTGTTTATGCAGTGTCGAATACACACATGGAATTCATTACACCCGCAAAGCTGGGCAGGATGGGAAGGTGAATGTGCTGAAGGAGAATTTGGATCAATTCGTGGGTCACAGAACCTTAGCAGTTCACTACAGGCAAATCAGACAGGTTCAAGTTACATCCCTAACTTCTGAAGATGATGGCATGAATGCAAATCGCCCCATTCTTACAGAGGAGGGGTATCACCTTCCCATAAAGAACATGAGATTGGTGGACTACTGACACGTTGTGACATTTCTTATATTAAGTAGTGGATGTCAAAAATGTCATAAGACCTGAGTGCCCTGAACCACCAAGAAGCTATCAGCTCTTTGATTTCCCAGGTTCCTTGAAGCACTTGTCACTACTTTTTGGGTCCCAAACATAAATGGAATGGAGAAGGTGCCCTGTCACTATGACTGTCCCGACACATCCCACAAAACACTTATCAACTGTGACCTAAGACTTCCTGAAGCACTTCCAGAATCGATTTTATCCTCTCTTTGTAAATGAGGACCCAGAATTGTGGAAGGCAACAGGCCAACCTCAATTCTTCAAAACATGATCCATGCCTCATCCAAACATTAACTCATTAATTCAGCATGTTTGAGCATTCAAAGCGCTAAGCTAGGTTTAGGATCAGTACTCCTGCTGACATTTCCTAATCGCTGGTTGGTTTCACTTTTAAAACCCAGTATTACATAAGGTTTGACTAGATCACATATCAAGGGAGACTATTTCAATCCAGTCCCCATTTGATATTTGACCATGTGACACATTCACACACTCGGGCAAACCACAGGAGCGACATGTGTTCCTTAAATCTGAACCTTAACATCGCGGCAGGTTCCCATCAAGAGCTCTGATGCTGTAAGATAGGATTTTGTGACAATTTTAACTTGTGTTAATTGATTGCATTAAATCGTGGAATATTTTCTTAACCATAGTCTGACCTGTGTGCTGAGATGAATAAACATCTGTCTTAATGTAAAACACTCTTACCTGAAAAAGAACATTCTGGTTTTGTTTTAGGTCATCATTCATACAGATCTTTTCTAACTCATCTTATTTTTCAAAATCTTCATAAAATCTCTGATAATTTATTTCTGTTACCTCTGCCCTCTTTATGATTTGCTGGTCAAGAAGGAGGAGGAGGAAGAGAAAGAAATTTAAAGAGACTGAATTTATTATCAAAGAAGAAATAATTTGTGCATAACAAATGTGCATTTAGCCAACAAATGACTTTGGTCAAACCTCCATTTTAAGCGATGAATGTATCAAGTTCATTAAAGAGGTAAATGCTGGTAGTATTCATTTAATCTATAAAAAATTCCTTAGCAATAATTTATAGATTTGGGTTTAAGAGAAAAATAACTAGAAATTTCCATTTGAAAAAAGTTGCTATCAAATGGTGGACATTGTGATACACTATAATGATTCTGGTTAAATCAAGGAATAGTTTGAGTACAAAAATAATGCATCAAAAGTATTTTTTTAATATTTTATTTCTAAGCAATCTCTACACCCAATGTGGGGCTCAAACTTGCCACCCCAAGATCAAGAGTCGCTCACTCCACCAACTGAGCCCGCCAGGCGCCCTTGCATCAAAAGTATTTTAGAAATTAAAATTGAAATAGCTCATTCCTGCTCAGTAAATGTCATGGAAAAGGAGCAAAGTTATGTTTTCATTTCCTTTCAGCCTGAAACTCCTAGTTTCAGTGCAAAATTGGCATGAAAATAGAAGGAATATACAAGGAATTGAAGAAAATACTAAACTATGAAAATGATTAAAGTTACTAAAGCCAACAAAGTATAACATTCTAGAGTTGTTTTATATCCCACATCAATTTCTTAAACTCTCAGTCTAGTCTCTTGAAATAACTCAATGGTAGAGAATAGTGAATAAATAAATTCATTTGTTTAAAAGCAATTTTAAGTACCTGTGTGTCTTGTGTATTACACACTTCATGGGAACAGTCAAAGGGGGGGTCACAAAAGCAGTTACAAACCATTTCAAAGTTGTAATTATATTGCAAAGCAATACACAGAAGATGATCAGAAAATTATAAAATAACACATGAATGAGGACAAATGAAATAATACAGCATAATCTGCATACATAAATGCAGAAAGGACACAGATGGAAATATCTGATTTCTGGTTAGAAGAATAATTTACAAACTCTAGTGGTTAGCCAAATAACAACAAGATGAATACGCATATACTCTAAATACCCACACACACACATACATGTCATTGAACATTCCTGTTGCTTCCAAATTACTCTGCAACCAGGTTTCTTCCTAGCTAACACTGTATCCGCTGTAATTTCTATTTCCCAAGCCTTTTAAAAAGCATTTTATGTATGTATGTATGTACGTATGTATTATTTATTTGGAGTGTGCGTATATGTGGGGAGGGGCAGAGCGAGAGGGAGAGAGAGAATACCAAGCAGACTTTGAGCTGAGCGTGGAGACCGACATGGCGCTCGATCCCATGACCCTGAGATCATGACCTGAGCCAAAACCAAGAGTCGGACACTTAACCAACTGAACCACCAAGGTGCCCCTCTATTTCCCAATTCTCTAGTTGGAGTTGGATAGTAATTCAGCAGTTTTCAACAAATGGTGAATAAAGAGAAAATAACAGCAGATAGTCCTCCTAATGGGAGATCCCGAAGGACCCCAGAAATGAACTTCAACTCTTCTGAATTCATGCAAAAGTCCTCACGTATTTGTTTCCAATTATTCCACATTAGGCAAAAATGTGCACTATTGCTATGTTCTACCTTAATATTCTTCTTCCTCACGTCTCTAAATTCTAACGCATCTATAACATTCATTTGATGAATAATAACATTTCAGTGCACTTGGTAATACATATGTTTTTTATTTGCCACAAAGAACTGTATTTCCTCTACTGATTTATGTACCACCTGGACAAAATTATTTTTATTATGGTTTATTTCATTTTCTCCAGCATCCACAACTGAAAAACACTTGTAAACCTCCAATGACAATGCTAAAAAAAAATGCCTTGACATTCAAAATCAAAACTCCACGTTTCTTCAGAGAACCCCAGTGAAATATGCAGCTGCAGTACTTTTAAACTAGCAAATTCAAGGTAAAACCAAACAGCCACCTATTTTTTGCTGTGTCTCCTTACGGACAACTAGATAAAATTCACTGACAGTTCCAAATTTTTTCCAAACAGAGATAACTATTTAGGTTTAGAGCTTGCATAAGGGACTTGTAAAGAAACTATCCAAACCATAAAAAATGATCATGACATAATAACAAAGAAAGTTAATGATATTTCCTAATCACATGACTTCATTTCCTGAATTATACTTCATCTAGGACCTGAGGAAAAGCACAGGCAATGTTCTCCTATTCCTAAGTTAAAAGTACTTCTTCACAGATCATTATGTGGGCATCATTTCAATGACTTCCACTGAATTTTCTTGATAATTTTTTAACCAACAAAATCGCAACATGTTAAAGCTAGCAATTCACAGAATGTTTGGGTAACATATCAAATGTTGGAGGCCATTAGCCTAATGAATATAACATGGACTCATTTCATTCCTCCTTTCCTGGAATAGCTTTGGATTTCAAACATTTGTTAGCCATTAACTACACTTTGCATCTAATACTTCATATGTGTATAATGCATTTTAGAGTCCACGTGCAAAACTAACTTATTTGTGATCCTATAACTCTACTAATGGTCTTGCCCAATAACCACGAAGGTCACCCCCCCATTCTGAACAATTACTTCTGACTTGAGCTAAACAGATGAACAGGACTCTTCACCCAAAGATACTTTCTGTGCCTTTCAAAGTCACCCAACCAAAGTTTTCCAGAATCTTCTCTAAATGGTTCATTGTTTTGCTTTTTTTTCTATTTATCTCCTAACTAAGTCAACATTTGTATCATTATAATCGCTCTTTAAAAATCTGGTGACACTTCAGTATTTTTGCATGATTCTGTGAAGTCAACCAAAATAGATGTGCTCGTTTGTTAATGAACAGGCTCCCAAATACAGGCCGTGACACATACACACAAACATGCATGCTCACAATGTATGTATTTCATGACTCGGGCATGCCTAACTCATGAATGGCCTTATGCACACAAACAGCTAACCAGTGATGGCATCAGTTGCTTTGTAAGTAGCCCTAAGAGTCATCTCTATTGCCCTGTCTCGTTCTCTACTCAGACTGACCCACAGACTTTGGGAAGGGGAGAGAGTGCGGTATTCTGAATTCCACCAGATAGCATGTACGTTTGTAAGCTGTGGATTTACAAAGTAATCTACAAAGTAGTTACACAGGCTTTTGCCCACTCCCACCAACACACACACACACTCATACACACGCTCACAAAATGGTGCTGTATGTATGATTTCTATAAATGCTCACTCGCCTGCGGAGTGTCTTCATATATGTATTATGAATTACCCAGTAGCTTCTAGAGCCCTCCAGATATGTTCCACAAAACTGATTTGGGTCACAACCCCAGGACCAACAGCACAGAGGGACCTAGCTGGGGGCTGCAGGCTAGTTCCCAGAATGGCCCAACCCAGCTCTCAGAATAGCCAGTAAACTCTACTGCCTGGGTTAAGTTATTTCTCAGCCTACCTCTAACAAACAATGACCCTTTTTCTGTGGTCAAGCCTCTGCAAAGGTATTTTAAGTCCCAAACAACCAAATGGATAATGATTCTCATTCATCTATTGAAGAATGAATTTATTCTACATTTACTGAGTACCTACTATGCTCAAAACTGTGTTTTGTCTATGGACAAAGAGGACACACACACACACACACACACACACACACACACACACACACAAGACCAGACAAGGAGAATATATTAGTTGCTATGAAACAGGCTCAAATGGAAATGAGAACCCAGAGTTCAAAGATAAGTACTTTGACCGAGGAACTCAGGGATGACTTCAAGGAAGAAGTCTTGGTTTGGCTCTGCCTTGAAAGATGGAAGCGAATTCAAATGTGTGGAAATGGGGCTGGGAGAAGAGGGTAGGTGTTTAGGCACAGAAGTAGAGAAAGTGCAGAGTCACTGAAGAGAATAGTATGATCAGAACATGGTGTACGTGATGGGGAGAAGAGGCAACCAGACAAGACGAGGAGCTGGAAGCAGATGTGGGGAGCACTCACTGACAAGATGAGGGGTTGGGTGGCCAATGGAGTCACAGAGCAGGGTTTTCATCGTTTGTCTGTAAACTGTTTCTGTGACTGTGAAATATACCAGAAATTCCAATAAGTATATAGATCATAAGTGTATAGCCAAGGGAATTATCAAAAAGCAAACACCTATGGACCTACCACCCAGGTCAAGAAACAGAACACTGCTGGTGCTTCAGAGTCCCACCCTCCGTGTGTCCTCCTAGTCACTCTATCACCCCCTCAAGGGTAACCACTAACCTGACTTTTACGACGATGACATCATTGCTTTTCTTTATGGTTTTACCACCCAGGCATGCACTCCTTCAACACAGTTTAATTTTGCTTGTTTTGTGAGCTTTACATAAATACAATAATGTAGTAGATAGACATTGTTTTGTGTGTCTGGCTTCTCATATTCAGTGTTGTGTTTGTGGGTTTCGTCCACATGCTGTGGTAGCTGTATTTCATTCATTTTCCTCGCTCTAGAGTATGCCTTTGTGTGAATGTACTGCATCTCTTTACTGTTGATAGATGTTTGGGTTGTTTCTGGTCTGGGGCGATCATGAAGAGTGTTGCTGGGAACCTTCTTGAAACCCATCTCTTGATGTGTATACTATCTCCTGAGGTTCGCAGCCTTGCAGCAACACATGAGGCTGGAATAGCCTGCAGAGAGACTTGTGACAAGGAAACTCTTCTGAACATCAGGAATCTAGTTAAGCACTCCTAACTTGTCTGGTGGCTCTGACGCAGGATGTCACCTCACTGGTCAAAAACTCTCTAGGCAGAAAGTCTTTGGGTTCCAATATTCAAACCAAAGTAGGAACATTTTCTTTTTTTTTTCTTTTAACATTGGATTGTGTAGGAGCAAGGGATTAGATTTATCATAATCCTCGGTCCATGATGGACTCGTCATTGGTCCACTCGTGGCCTACTTTAATTAATTTTTCATTCTGTTTATCGGTTAGTTTGAATCATGTAGTAATCACCTGCAAATCCATAGCCCCAAACAAAAGCCCGGACCTTGGTCATAACTCCGGCTAACGCTATGTTTCCCTCATCATTCCATCCTCTGGCTTCTCCCCACCTGGAGTAGAGGTAGTTTTGAACATTACATAAAACCCTCAAAAAGGACTATTGACCCCAAGTAAGTATCCATTTGTGCTAGGCAAGTAGAAAAGAATATTGATTTCATTCTCTTTATGTCCTGTTATTTCCAGGGAGGCAGATAAATGATAAAACAATAAGTTGTGTGAATCATGTGAACACACATTCTTCCAGGACAAAGAAAGCAATTGCAAGGGCTTCACAGTGTTTTCACATGTAAGTACTCATTCCTTTTAGAAACGTTTCTGATACATAAATACTGCTTATGCAACACCGACTTCAAGATACGCCAGGAAATCTGAGAAACCCATTCCTTGATGATGAAATTGAACAACGCCATGGAGTTGAGATCCCTTTTTGTATGTTTTGCCACCAAAATCGTTTGGTTTTCAGTTTTCCCGTGAATGCATGCCTTTGGTAGAATGATTAATGCCCGGACAGAGTAAAGGGATCTGAACATCATGGTTTCGAGAGAAGGACGATAAATCCATTATTACAAAGTTACAGTAGATGGTGCTAGACGGGTACAAAAGATTCCAACAGTCATTTGGGCCACCTTCGAGATTTCTCCTGAGCTTAGCAGTTTAGAAAATGTGCAATTTAGATTTATCAATTCAGGAGAGGCACTCAGATAAAACAGTTGAATTAGTGAGATCAATGAATGCAGAACCCTATAATTAGACAAATGTTAAGGTTTTTATGGAAATTAACAATGAAGACAACTTTAAAGCCGAGGTCAAATCGTCTATCTTTCTGGGGTATTGGTGCCAATGTTAAATTACTAAAAGAATGATTTTCCATTCATTTAAAATAATGTCATCTGTAAAGTTAATTTTTAAGCTAATTTGCTCTTGGTCTTAGTTATTTAGTATTTATAAAGTATTTGTACACTTTGTAGGTTGGCTTTGAGATTTAAATGTCCTGTATAATGTATGCAAAGTGAGTTACAAAGTCTTACCTAGTTATAAATTATTCTATAGATGTAAATTCATATTTTTATTATTACCACTTGAAAGTGCTTTTTGAATATTTGTGTTCATTACTTTTTCACAGCTACCTTGTGCTTGGGGAGTCTTCCTCTTATTCTTGTAGCATTTTAGGTGAAATGACCAAGACTCAGGATAATGAAGTAAAGAGCTTCGAACGTGTATGTTTTCTCCTCGCAGCCACAGTACAAAATGACTCAAATCGGTGAGCCAGAGATCAGGCAAGCACCTGCCCTTAATGAGAGGATTATCTGCAGTTAAGAAGAGAGGTCCCAAACCATCTTCACGTCTCTGTATCAGACGCTTCCTTCCCACTATCTGCTCGGCACTCGCTAGACGCGTTGGTCCCTGGCTTCCCCCAAGACAGGAGCAACACGACAGCGCTCACCGTATTCAGGATGGGACTTATCTCCGAATCTGTCACTGACTGCAAGAAAATGTCCGATCTAGCGTCAGTCACCCTTTACCTCTCCCCGGAGCCACATCCAGTCGAGATTCATTTATCGAACCGGGCCTGGAGAAAATTCCTTTTTCTGAAAGGTAACCCATATTCTCCAGTGTTCGGTGCTATGTCCAGCCGAAAAGACTCTCTTAAATGCGTATTAGCAAATCCTTGGAACTACAAATGCTTTTCCAGAGGCTGGAGGGTCATACTTTTAAGTGAACTCTTCCTCTCTATTGATGAATCATTATGGCCTATTGATTGAACGTGTGAGATACAGTACTGCTACATCCGTCCGCCTTATCCAAACAGAAGAGAAAATGTCCTAGCGGTGGGGATATGATCTGTAGTCACAGGGGTGGGGTAGTGCTTTGCTTTTTAGAGAACCTCGCACGCACATGCTTCAGTTAATATATTAGTATTCGTATTAATCAATGGTAGTAATCCGGGTATTTCTTTTACTCATTTTCCAATATGTGCTTAGCGATGGTTGTCCCTGAAAGAACTCATCCTTGCTGTGATCAATAGTCACAGTAGCCACGGTGGAGACGGCTTCTACAATCGCACTGACAGTATATCCAGAAACTAATATGCAGTAGGCCTGTCCAGTAAGAAGGAGGAGAAAAATCCATACTTTGAAATGTCATAGAAGCTATTCCTGCAGTTGCCCAGCAGCCGACTTTCAAATGTTAATAATTAGGCTGTGGGCCAGGCCTCTTGCTCGGCAGCTAATGCACTGTGCCCACTACACACTGGAGACCTCCCGCCGACGCTCCCTGGAAGCTCTCCTATCTTCCAGCCTGAGCGTGGAGCACCGTAGAGGTGACACTGGGCGCCTTTAGAGGAGAGAGCCGCGTGATGTATCACCACTCACCAGCCCTCGCCGGAGACCTGTTTAGAGTGAGATTACAGTCTCAGCAGAGCCTCTCATTTCTCCTGGTCACGGGGTTACGAAGCACTTTACAACTTGTGCGAGAGGAAGGCAGGGAGGGATTTAAATGCAAGGCTGGCAGAGCCCCTCCATAAACCTCAGCCAGATCAGCCCTGATTCACAAGAAGTTTCTGTTTCCTCTGCCTTAGCAGCAGCTGGATCAACATTTATAGAAAAATGTAAACTTGAAACATGGAATGGAATGTGAGTCGACCATATTTCATCGGATCACAGATTTAACAGACAACTAGAGAAGCCTCTGAAATTCTGGCACGCAAATGGCTCTTTCTCGGAGTCGAGGTATCTTTACTACCGATCTCCATGGAACACCTACCAATGCTAATGGGGGAACAACCCTAATAAGGTCAACAAAAATGTTCTTGTAATAGTGTTCATTAACAGCGCTGCTCGGTGACTGTTTAAAATTGTTCCTGCTACAGTCTCTCCCGTGGATGAAATCATTTGTTTCCTTTTTAACCAGTGCTTGGAATTCTATGATTTCCAAATCTTCACCTATGCCCTTACCTTTAAGCCATGATCTAGCATTATTATTTTTATTATTTTAAATTGACAATTTCTAGGGATGGTCTCAGCGGTTTTCGAAAGTTAATCCATCAGAAAATGAGCTAATATTCCCTTCTTGAAACTGCTATTAGTATAACCACCCGCTTCCCAACTTCGTAACATCATCACTGTACTTCCCTCCTCTCCTTTGCCTCCTGCACATAATTCACCACAAAGCCCAGCTTTTAATTTTTTCCTCAATGATATCTCGACTCTCTATTTGTTAATTTACTAAATATGTATTAAGTGACAGGAACAATGCTACGAACGGGGGTTCTGTGCTAGAGCTAGTCCTGGGATCTGCTTATGTGCATAGTCATTACCCTGGACCAAGTCTGTGGTGGATTAAAGATGGCCACCAACCCCTTGATAGTTCTCCCATTGACAGGTCTTATTGTTCTTATGAGATTCTAAGTCTTTAAAGGTATAGACTTTAGGCTCTATACATGGACTAAATAGAAGACCCACTACAATTAACATTTGTTAACCCACCAAAAAAATTCATGTCAATTAGAACTAGACAGCCTCCCATCAGTGTTGGTGTGACCTTTGGGGTTTCCCAAGAGTCTAGAAAGACTTTTATCTCTACAATCAGAGATTTTGTACTGCATTGTCTTAATTTTGATAAAATTCCCTTGGAAGAGCTCATTAGGACTCTTTCTGATGATGCTTCATAAACTGTGGAGGGAGGGTTGTTTCTCTTACAACAGAAAGAAGCAAATCAAATAATTCCAAGGATCTTCTAGTGGATTCCAAGAGGCCAGATCTACACACCTATTAAAGAGACCCCATGAACGGTTTGAATTTGCCATATCAATGTCATAGGGCAGTGATAAGTCATGACCTTAAATTTAAACATTGATTTTAAGTTATCAATAAACCCTTTGAACTCTGCAAGTGCTTGGCAGTCATTCTGAGTAAGACCTAAATAACTTAATTTGAAATTTAGTGTAGTTGGCAAAAAGCTATTAAGAGGAAGGTTGATGTGTCAAAGAATGGTAATTTTAAAACTACATAAATACGCTGTACAAACACAACAACAATTTTCAGTTGTTCAGAGAATTCTTATTTCTTCAGGAATTGCTTTGGGCCCTCTCCCACCACCCAGTAGAGTAAAACAAAGCAAGCAAAAGGATGAGTGACATTCATTTGGTTTGCAAAGCCATGAGCAATGTTGGTCCTAGTTATTATGTGTGCTTTATTTTTATAGACATTTAATAAAAACAAACAATTCAACGAGTATGTATTGAGCACTTAACCATGTAAAAGCTCTGTGCAGGAATCGTTTTTCCATAATCTACTTGGGAAGGGGGAGAAATGTACATAAATAACCAGAAAACACTGCATGATGTAAATTGCAAAAACGAAATATAAAAATATAAGCACGATGCTTCGGGAATCCCACAGGGAAGTGATTAATTTCACTTGGGGGAAGGTGTGGATGAGGACAGGACTCAGTAAAGGAGTCCTGGAAGGATCACTTTTCTTCTAGGGATTGAGGAGTCGTTTCAACCAACAGAAGAGGTGGGAGGGAAGGGACAGGAGGAAAGAGTAATTTCGGTTGAGGGAACTGCGTGAGCAATGTGAGGATACATTTGGGGAAATAAAATTGGGAAATGGAGAGGACAGGTTCCCCTGTGGCTGCTACACAGGGTCCGGGGTGGGTAGGGGGAGAACCAGTTGGGGAAGTAGATTGTTTGGGACATTAGACCTCCCAGGGCATCTGGATTTTGCAGGCCATGGAAAGTCGGAGAGGGTTTTGAGCAGGGGAACGACATTGCTGCTAAATTTTTTTTTTGTTAAATTTGTCATCAATAAAAGGATTTTAAATTACCCAGATGTTCAATACAGAGACTGGTTGGAAAAGGAATAGTACATCCCCATGATGGAGTATGAAGCCACCATAAAAGGAAAAAGGACAATTTCTATACATAAATACATCTCCAGAATATGTCATTCAGAAAAAAAAAATAGAAAGCAGTGTATTTAGCATGCTATCTTATATTTAAGAAAGGGAGGAAATACTAATAAACACATATACAGACGCACATGTTTGCTGTATTTGCCCCCAGAAAAGAAGTCACTGGAAGGGCAAATGAAAAACTAATAAAAATATTTACCTGTAGAGGAGAGGGAAGAGGCAGGGTGAGGAGATAGTGTTTGCAGTGGAATTTTTCTGAACAGAACTTATTATATGATTTTGACTTTGGAAATCCAGGTGCATTTTAGGCATTTAAACGCAATTGTGAAAGGAAGCGAATTGGTGGCAAATACAGCAGACAGGCTGCGAGCAACGAAGCTCCTTAGGAGGCTACCGTAGGAATTCAGTCTAGATACGATAAGTCTAGATACGACATTGCAGGGGGCAGTGGGAGGTGGAGAAGAGGCACAGACACTGGTGTGGCCAAGCCCCCCCTCTGCCTGCTGCTTTCCCGTGTCTCTTGAAAGTGTCTGTCTGATGGAGGACAACTTCTGCAACTTTTGAGTTTACCCCTGGGGATCCTGGAGAGTGGTGGGAGAGCCACCACAGCTGAATGAAGTGAGTGGTCTGGGCCGTGAAACTTGCATTTTGTTAAATATTGATTAGCCCTTCCTAGCTCAGCCCACACTAGCCCAGGAGGGTGCACAGATGAGGGTGTGGGTAGAAATGGCTATAGTAACAAAACACCTTCACGCTGAGCCCCCTGAACCTCGCGGGGTTCCTAAAGCCTCCAGGTCCTTTGACTTTTCCTGAAATGACTCAGAGTCACCCACTACCTAGTTAGGTGCTGTGGCTGGTTAGGTGGGTCCTTGCTTTGTTTGTCTAGAGTGTTCATCACGAGCTGATCTTGCCACCAGCCCAGACCCCACTCATCTCCTAATCACTGCCCACTTTGATGCCATTGCTCCCAAGGCTGCCCCGTCGACCTCACTGGAGGTGGCCTTGTTCTGACTGCCCTGGCCCCCCTCAGAGCACAAGTTTGCTAAGGCTGGGGAAGGGAACACCCAAGGAGCATCCACCAGAATCAGAGCAACCAACGGATCTGGACTCGCTACAGAGACAAAGGGCCTGCCGTACTCCGAGGGATTGGGGGAGCCATTGTCTCCTTTACACCGGGGGATTTTCATCCTAGGACCCGCATGTTTGTTAATTCTCATCGTAATCATTTCAAGGAAGACCGCTTTGCAAGTGCATTTGCCTGACACTGGGTAGGGGGTAATATTTTGGTTCATTGTATCACAATTCTTTATACCTTACATATAAGTTATAATTATTCTTTAGTATCTGTTCAATATTTAATGATTTTTTTAATTCCTTTGACCCTTCAGGGGAGTTATGAGGTTTGCTTCACCTGCGTTCAAGTTCCAGCTCCAAAATTAGTAGAGGGGTGACTTTGAGCAAGTTACTTGATTTCCTCATCTGTGAAATGGGAAGATCGTAGTACCCAGCTCATAGGTGGTTGTGAGGATTAATCACAAAAATCCATGTCAAGTGCTTAGCCACATAGTACTGGGCCATAGTAAGTGTTTATTAATATTCACTATCACTATTATGATGGTGAGGTGAGGGGAAATGCTCAGAATAAAATGTGGAGTGGAAGGACTCTAAAAAACTCATTGCCTTAAAATAACATATGTAAAATATGTAACATGTAAAAATACTATCTGGCTGTTATGTAGAGAAATAATACTGGAATGAAATAAGACACAAGGATATATTGGTGGTTATCTTTTGGGAAGCGTGACAACAGGTGATTTTCGGTGCCTTTTTTATCCTTCTCTTTCCCAATTCTCTACCACTAAATACAGTCACTTTCATAATTTGGAGAACAATAAATGTTCTCTTAAAAGGTTAAGAGAAGGTGAAAGTGACTGGGGCATCCTAGATTTGCGGAGCCAGAAGCAAAATGAGGCTGAGGAGCTAAACCAGAGGCAGGCCTCACAGAGCCCGGCGAGCTACCCCAGGGCTTTGGGACTCTGTCTTTGCCTGGCCATGGAGGCCAGTCAAAGGCGTCAGGCATGGGAGTGGCAGGACCACGTCTGGATTTCTCAGAGCTCACGTTAGACTCGAGGTTTCCAACAAAAGATGGTGAAGTAAAAGTATATTGGTCCCACTCTTTCGCTCCAAGCCCACAGCTTTGAATGAAGGAAAACGAAAGAAAATTCCAGTCACAATGAAACTAAGAAATGGCTACTATGACCCACACCGTAGAGCATATCCGCCAAGTACAGTGGAACTCTGGTAAAGTCGTGGGCTGCTATTGGTAGCTAACCAATAACTCTCCAGATCTCAAGGCATCTAGAGGCAAGCCTCGTCCTGTTGAGGATGGGCCGGGGCGGTGAGCCGGCTACGGTGGAGTAGGGCCCCTCACTGTGTAGACTTCTTTCCACTCTGAAGCACTATGGGGAAAGCCAAGGTGAAGAAAAGACACTGTGGATACGCCATCTTTGTTTTCCCCAGCCCAGATAAACTTCCTCTAGATAAGGCAAAGTTGACAACAGCTTGCCACAAGGTTGCTGGTGGCGGGAGCCAGAAAGCAAAGAAAAAACTGAACCGAACAAGACAAAAACAAACAAGCAAAAAACCATAAAAAACACGTGTCCATGAAAGAAACGATTCCAGGGAGCTGAAAAGTTAAATAACCAACCATCCCTGTGAAAGAGACCTTCCCCTTAAGGGGTGCGCCAAGAGCTGATGGAGACAGGTCACCTGCAGGGAAGAGATACAGATTCGGCCACACAATTTTCTAAGCTACCTACCTGGTTGAAAGCCACAGGCAACACAGCTTACTTCCTTTCATCCCCCTCACAGTGTTGCTTTGCTTTGTTCGTTTGAAGTCAAATTTGCCTACAGTAAGAGGCACAGATCTTGAGTTGACAATTCAACGGGTCCTGGTAAATGTATACACCTGCGTAATCACCACCCCCATCAAGAACACAAGAGAACAGGCCCATCACTCCAGGAAGCTCTTTTGTGCCCCCAGGGCAGTCAATCACTCGAGCCCTCCCCGCCCTCCATCATCAACAATCACTGTTCTGATTTCTGTCACCAGAGGTTGGCTTTGCCCATTCTTGAACTTCCTCTCCACATAATCATAGCGCGCGTGCTCCTTTGTGTTTGGCTTCTTTTGCTCAGCGTGTTCCTGAGAGTCACCCTTGTTGTCCCATGTATAAGCAATTCATTCATTTTCATTACCAACTAGTATTCCATTGTGTGACTTAGCGCATTTGTTTACCCAGCCTTCTGTTAATAGATGTTTGGACGGTTTCCAGTTTGGGGTTATTATGACTAGAAGGGCTCTACACGTTTTCGTACAAGCCTTTTTGTAGACCTGAGTTTCCTTTCCTCTTGAATGAACTGGAGTAGAATTAATGGTCAGAGCATAGGTGTGCATTTCTCATTACAAACAACGGAGTTTCCCAAAGTGCATGAACTATTTTACACTCCTGACAGCAAGGTTGAGTTTCAATTATTCCACATCTTCACCAAAGTTTACTTTTATCAGACTTTTAAATTTGAACCATTTTAGTGGGTGTGAAGTAGTGTCACACTGTGGTTTTAATTTGCATTTCTCTGATTACTGATGATGGTGACTACCTTTTCGTGCAGTTAGGGGCCTTTGTACGTTTTCTTTTGTGAAGTGTCTTTTGAAGCATTTTATGCATTTTTAAATTGGGCTGCTTATTATTTTATTATTAAAGGCATTTTTAATGAATTCTGGATAAAGTGCCTCATGAGACATATATTTCCTTCCAGACCATGCTTGCCTCTTCATTTTTTTTTTTAAGATTTTATTTATTTATTTGAAAGAGAGAGTGAGTGAGCAAGAGAGAGAAAGAGAGAGGGCAAGAGAGTGTGCACAAGCCAGAGGAGGGGCAGAGAAGCAGACTCCCCACTGTGCAGGGACACCCCCCCACCCCCGCAATGCGGGACTTAATCCCAGGATCTGGGATCATAACCGGAGCCAAAGGCAGATGCTTAACTAACTGAACCACTCAGGCGCTCACCTTTTCATTTTCTTAACTGACTTTGGATGACCAGAACTTCTTTGCTTTTGCTGAAGCCCAATTTACAATTTGCAATGATAAATTTCTTTTACATCCTGATTGGGAAATCTTTGCTTCCCCAAAATTATAAAGAGAGTCTCCTGCATTTTATTCCAGAAGTTTATAATTTTATCTTGTGTACGTAAGTCTATGATAAATCTAGAAGTAATTTTTGTGTATGGTGCGAGGTAAGGTTTGTTTATTTTTGACATAAGGATAAACACTTGTTCTAGCAACACTTTTTGAAAAGACTTTCCTGTCTCTCATTGGACTGTCTTGGCCTCACATATCAACTGATTGTGTAGTTTTATCTACTTATTCATGTATTATATTTGGTTTCATCAAACTCTTTGTCTTCTGTCTTGATTTGGGCAGCTTTATGGTAATCTTAGAAATTGCATAGTGTGAGTCCTCCAACTTTTCTTTTTTTAATCCCACGACTATATTGGCTATTCTAGGCCCTGTTCTGCTCAGCTCCCTCATCTTTGGTACACTTTCAAAAAATCCCATGTGTTCCAGCTGCCCCAAACTCTGATATCCTCAGCTCAGTGAGACTGGCATATTCTGCTTGGTCTGCACCATGACCCAAAAGTACCCCCAAGATAGAAAAACGATGTGAGCTAGAAGCTCATCTCCCATGTTTCCACCCTCCGAAGGGTCATGCTCTTGTACTGCCTAGTGTCTAAAGCCTGAAAACGGTTGTCTCATATATTTTTTCCAGTTCTATAGTTGTTGTGTTTTTGTTTTTGTTTTTTTTTTATGGAGGGGGGCTAAGTCCATTTCCAATTGCTTTGTCATGGATGGAAGCAGAAATACTCCTCATGCTACTATCAAGTAGTGGCCTTTTTCAGAAGTGCCACCATCTAAAGATAAGCAAAATGAAGGAAGGATGCTACATGGCCTATACATAGATATTAGTACCACCACCACTCCCCCACCTGCAAAAATAGAAAAAGAGAAGTAAATAAACATGTAACACAAATTAGACGAAGAATTCACACCAGAAGAATCATCCTCAGAAACAAAGGAAGTTCGATACTCTAGAGTAGCACTATCCAATAGAACTTTCTACAACAATGGGAAGGTTCTATTTCTGAGCTCTTCAATATAGTAACCACCAGTTCACATGTGGCTATGGAACCCTTCAAATGTGACCAGTACAACTGAGGAACTGAATTTTTAATTTTACTTTACTTATGTCATTCAAGTTTTGGTTAATTTTAATTTTAATTTACTTTAATTAATTTTAAGTAATTTAATTTTGGCTAGTGGTTACCAAATGTTTAGTGCAGCTGTATACTCTCATTTTATCCCCTCATATGGACTTTTTGGAGGATAAAAAGAGACATTCAGAAAATCAAATCAGTGAGGGAAGTTTTCTTTTACCAGAATACATTGAAAAGCCACTTTTATCGAATCAATATAATACTGACAAGGGAAGAGACAAAATAATCAGTGTGAAAGAAGAGAGAGTCAAGAATTACTTCCCAAGATATCTGAGAAATTAATAAATGGCAAAAGTCATAGTTCAAACCACTTTTTGGAAAAAGTATGGATTTGTTAAAATAAGTGGTACAACTGAATATTCGTCTGGAAAAAAAATTCAAATAGACTCCATCTCCCATGATATAAAAAATAAATTTCAGAAGATTTAAAGATATAAACACAAAATTAAACAACTAAAAAGGGGAAACATTTTTAACTGAGATTAAAAACACAGCAGCTATAAAGGAAGAGCTAGGTTTGCCCATACATATTCAAAATTGTATCTAGTTTGCAAGGACAGTCATTGAAGGCAGGGCTGACTGCGCCACTNCGAAAGAGCTAGGTTTACCCATACATATTCAAAATTGTATCTAGTTTGCAAGGACAGTCATTGAAGGCAGGGCTGACTGCGCCACTCTATTTAGGACAGGAACCTCAGTGGCGGAGCCTACAGAACCAGGCTCTCCACTGAGGGGATACTAGATTCTGTGACTATTTGTTCCCTTTTGGAATGAGAATATCCTATGATTGTCACATCATTGTCTTTGGGAAGCAGATCACTTCTTTTCTAGTTTCACAGGTCTGCACATGTGAAGGAAGCTATTAGCCCCAGGATGGATCATCCCCCAAATCCCATCCATACCTGATTTAGATGATTTACATGAGATTTGGAACTTCTGGAGATTGTCAACTTCTCGAATAACTTGATGATATTTAGGTGAGATTTTGGATTTAAAGTTAGTGCTGGAATGAGTTAAGACACTGGGGGATGTATTTTGCACATGGAATGGAAGTGATGGTGGGGGAGCAGCAGGCAGAAGGCAGACTGTACTAAGTTGAATAGTGTCTTTAAAAAATTTATATCCACCCAGTATTTACCCCAAAGATACAGATGTAGTGAAGAGGAGGGCCATATGCACCCCAATGTTCATAGCAGCATTGTCCACAATAGCTAAATCGTGGAAGGAGCCGAGGTGCCCTTCAACAGATGACTGGATTAAGAAGATGTGGTCCATATATACAATGGAATGTTACTCAGCCATCAAAAAGAACGATTTCTCAACATTTGCGGCAACATGGACGGGACTGGAGGAGATAATGCTAAGTGAAATAAGTCAAGCAGAGAAAGACAATTATCATATGGTTTCACTCATTTATGGAACATAAGAAGTAGGAAGATCTGTAGGAGAAGAAAGGGAAGGAAGGGGGGGTAAAAAGAAGGGGGAATGAACCATGAGAGACTATGGACTCTGGGAAACAAACTGAGGGCTTCAGAGGGGAGACGGGGTGAGGGAATGGGATAGGCCGATGATGGGTATTAAGGAGGCCACGTACTGCATGGTGCACTGGGTGTTATATGCAAACAATGAATCATGGAACTTTACATCAAAAACTAGGAATGTACTGTATGGTGACTAACATAATATAATAAAAATAAATAAATTTAAAAAATTATATCCACCCACAACCTCAGAATGTGACTTTTTTTAGACATATGGCCTTTGCAGAGGTAATTAGTTAAGTTAATATGAAGTCATAGTGGATTACAGTGGGCCCTAAATCCAGTGACTGGTGTCCTTTAAAGAAGGCCATGTGAAGACACATGGGGAAGAAATCCACACAACGATGGAGGCAGAGATTGGAGTCAAGCATCTACAAGCTGAGGAAGGCCAAGGATGGCCAGCAACCAACCACCAGAAGCTAGGAAAGAGGCATAGAACAGATTCTCCCTCGGAGCCCTCCGAAAAGAGCAGCCTTGCTGACACCTTGATTTCACTGTCTCTAACTGTGAGACAATGCATTTCTGTTGCTTGGAACCATCAAGTTCATGGCAGTTTGTGACAGCAGTCCTAGGAAACGACTACAGTGCTCTGGCGGAGCTCCTCCTTCAGTCCTGGTTAACCCAAGTGGGGTTTTTTCTGTTAAATAACAGTTGTTGGGGCCTCAATCACATGTTCTTTACCTGTGACTTCTCATTTATCTCTCTCCTTTTTCAATTTTGTAGAGGTATAATTGAAATGCCCTATTTCATTTCTCTTTTGCATGCACTGAGGATTTGGAGGAAGCTCCAGGCAGTGTCAAGAGAGGATCCCTTTCCCCCACTCAACCTCCTGATGATGATTATTACACCGGCTTAGCTGGCATAGCGGTGTTTCAAAAAGCATTTAATTTAATAAATATTTAAATAGCAAAAACAGCCTCAAACAAAACTTTTGCATGACAAAGGATACTATAAAGAAGGTCAATAAACAAAGACCTGGAGAAATATTGTAACCCCTAAGCCAATCAAAGACATACTTTCTATAATATACAAAGAGCTCTTACAAATTGACAAGAAAATGAAAAACAGCCCAATAGAAAACTGAGAAAAGGGTACAAAGAAACTAGTAACAGAAATGCAAACTCAAATGACAAATTATATGAAAAGATGCTAAAATTCACGAACAGAGAAATGAAAGATGAAGAAGCAGTGGTTACTTTCTGTGCAACAAAATGGTGAAGATTAATAAAGAATAACGCCACCACTTCTCGGCAGTAATGTAGGGAAGAGTGTCATAAATCACTGATAAAAGTGAAAAATCACTGATAAAAGTGAAGTATCACACCCTCATTTGAAAAGTAACCTGACTTGGGCTCAGGTCATGATCTTAGGGTCATGGAATTAAGCCCTGCATTGGGCTCTGAGCGCAGTGCAGACTCTGCCTGGCCCTCTCCCTTCTGCTCTGCCCCTCCACGCATTCTCTTTCTCTCTCTCTAAAATAAATAAATAAAATCTTTTAGAAAAAAAAGGAGAATCACCTGGAAGTTTCTATCAACAATAAACATATCTTCTGTTTTTTTAAAGTTTTTATTTAAATTATAGTTAGTTAACATATAGTGTAGTATTGGTTTCAAGAGTAAACGATAAACATATTTTGTGACCCAGGACATTCATTCCTGGAAAACTACCCCAAAGGGATTTTTTTCTGTACTCTTCAAAATGAATAACCNATAGTTAGTTAACATATAGTGTAGTATTAGTTTCAAGAGTAAACGATAAACATATTTTTGACCCAGGACATTCATTCCTGGAAAACTACCCCAAAGGGATTTTTTTCTGTACTCTTCAAAATGAATAACCAATTAAAATAAAGGAAACGAATACCCATCAAGAAAGTTTTGCATATTTATATATGGTTACAAAATATATTATTTAACTATATATTACATATAGTTAAATAATTATAGATTCACAAGATGGAATAATATACAGCCAATTAAAAACTGAGTCAGAGATTTAAAGATGACTTAGAGGTATTTCCATGGTGTCACTGAGAAAAGCAAGATGCAAACAAATTACATAATATGATCCTATTTCTGTGAAGCCAGCACTCACCAAATGAAGGCAGATTTGTTTATCATATCCATCTATGAGATAGACTGCATTAATGGACCCTATTTTGTGCTCCTTCCTATATCCAGGCCCTTCCAATGTAACTTCAGTGTCTTCCATCAAGAGATGGAACAGATCTCTGTGCCCATGGATTATGATTTTAACCAACGGGATGTTAGCTGATGCAACACAAGCAGACACTTGAAAAAGTGCTTGTGTGGTTAGATTTCCCTGCTTGTACTTCCGCTATCTCCATGGGAAGGATATACTTGGGCTAGCCCACTGGTCCCAGGAGGAAGTTGAGAGATGGTGAAGCAGAGCCACTCTAGCAAAGCTAAAAGTTACTCCAGACAAACCGAATCTAGAATGAGACCCCAGCTGATCCTGAGATACATGAGCAAGCCCAGCCAAAAGTAACCAGATCCCAATCGCATGATCTATGCACTATAATAATAAGTAATGGCCATATTCAATCACTGAGTTTGGGGGTAGTTCATTATGCAGAATAGCTAACTAACACTCTGTGTGTGTGTGTGTGTGTGTGTGTGCACGTTCTGTCTGCATAGGATTAGATGTCTGTGGGTAAAAAAAAGGATACACAATATGTTAACATGAATTACAGGAGTAGGACAATGCAGGTTGATGTGGGAAGAGAGAAAGAGAAGAATCGAGTAAAAAGTACAATATAAATAAGTATATAAATAAATAAAAGGACTGCTCTAAAATAAAACTACATACATACTATCCCATTTATGTGTGTACATACACGTAGTGGGTCAGGTNCACACGTAGTGGGTCAGGTGGTGCCCCTCCTCAAAAATATATCCACTCTGAATCTCAGTATGTGACCTTACTTGGAATAAGGGTCTTTGCAGATGAAAATAAGATAAGGATCTCTAGAAGAGATCATCCTGGATTGGGGTGGGCCCGACATCCAATGACTGGTGTCCTTGTGGGAGACAGAAAATGACAAGACATAGAGACTGAGGGGAGGGTCATATGGAGACCAACGCGGAAATAGGAGTAACACATATACAAGCCAAGCAATATCAAGGGTCACCGGCAGCCAGTAGACACCAGGCACGAAGCAGGGAACAGATTCTCCCTCAGAGCCTCTAGGAGTAAGAAAGCAACCCTGCTGATTCCTTGATTTTGGACTCTGGACTCCAGGATAGGGCAAAAATACATTTTTGTTGTTTTTAAACAATGACGTTTACGGTGTTTTGTTACGACAGGCATAGGAAACTAATAAATGCTGTATTCATGGTGTTCATTAGTCAAGATGCTGCTCACCTGCATGTACCAGAAAACCGACCACAGTAGCTGAAATGAATAGAAATTTACTTTTCTCATGTAAAAGGAAATATGGAGCTAGACAGTTTATGGCTGATAGAGCTGCTCATAGATGTCATCTACACCCAGCTTCTTCCAGATTCATGCTTTAATATCAGCATATGTGGCTATCTTCCTTATGGTGATAAATGGACGCTGCATCTGAAGCACCAAGCTGCTTTTCCAACAGGAAGAAGGGAAGAAGGGCAACTAGAAAAAAGCAAAAGGAGCATGCCAGTGCTGTCTGTCCTCTTTTAAAAAGTTTTTCCTGAAAGCCATGGTGAATTTTCCTCTTTCATGTCATTGGCCATACCTGATCTCTCTAACTGCCAAGGGGCACAAAATGGGATCATATCTGGAGATATAGTGAAGTTGGAGGTACTGCGATTTATTGATGGGTTCCGTGTGAAGGTAGGAGAGACGTAAAGAAGAAAAAAAAATGCACAACTGGAAAAGTGCAGCTGCCCTCAATGCAGAAGACACAAACAATTATACGTAAGTCACCCAGAAAGATTGCTTTGAAAAAGGAGAAGGAAAAGGGCTCAAGGAAGAGATAGTGAGGGATGATAAGATGCTGAGAAAGAGATATAAAATGTACTGGTAGGGCTCAGGAAATAGACAAAATAACAAAATAATCACAGATATAAAGGCCATATTTGTAATGTAATCTATGGCCTTTGAGGGAAGATGATGTGCCAGTGACTATAGCAAATGTGGACAGTGGAAGAGGCTTTGGGCGTGTGGGGGCAGGAGGTCTGCGGGAACGCTCTGTACTTGCCTCTCAACTTTGCTAAGAACCTAAAACTGCTCAAAAAAAAAAAAAAACCAAAAC